>NW_026606111.1:2160000-2385000 GCF_029834395.1 Sorex fumeus
CAGGCAGTCCGAGGACCCCCGGGGGGCCAGTGCCGCTCTCTCAGCCTGGCTTCACCTCCCGGTCTTGTCGGTGCTGTGGACTCCGAGTCTATCACGGCTGCTGCCCCGCAGAGGGATCCTTACGCCACGCCCCACCCCTGTCTCTCGAAGGCCACACGGGGAGGCAGGGGGCTAACTGGGGGCGGGATTGGTCCTGCTCCCGCCCCCTTTTTAGGAATTGCAGGAGCCAGGCACCTGGCTTCGCAGTGCCGCTGACCAGGCCCACCCCCAGCCTTGCGCGGGTGGGGGCGGGGGGACCCAGGGAATCCCTCCCCCCGGGCGAGCACTCACGTCCAGGAAGAGGTTGCGGCTCAGGAACTCGAGGAGGGCCAGGCAGTGCAGCACAGCGCGCTGCCGCTCGTGCGCCTTCTCGGAAGTCAGCCAGACGTACAGGTGCTGGGGCAGGGGCGCGGTGGGCAGAGCCTGGAGCGTGGGCAGCGCCGGACTCCACCACTCCCGCCCTGACTAGGCCCCAGCAATCAGTTCCTTGGTAAAACAGGCTCAATCCTTCCTGGGGCCCAGGCTCTGCACTCCCCGACCTTTCTCCAGGCCACGCCCGCCCCAACCCCTGCCCCCTCCAAGATTCAAGAGCCTCTCAAACCTCGGAGGACTGGGTCACCACCAAGCAGTGCCCCACCCCTCCTCCCTCTCTGCCAGACATCACCCATCCTCAGGCGGGGGCCACAGGGTGGAGCCTTAAGCCCTGCCCACCTTCTTAGGCCCCGCCCGCTCTGACTCAGGCCCTGCCCACCCCAGTAGGTCTTGTTCCTAAGCTCCACCTTTTCCCTGGGTGTAGGCTCCGCCCCTGAACTTTCGCTAATGCCTGCCCACCCTGACTCAGACCCCACCCACTCTGGCTCAGGTCCCGCCCACTTAGGCAGACCCTGTTTCCTAGGCTCCACTCTTTCCCAGGGTATAGGCTCCGCCCCAGTTTTCACACCAGCCCCGCCCACCCTGGCTCAGGCCCCACCCACCCTGGCTCAGGCCCCGCCCACCCCGCCCAGGCCCCGCCCACCCCGCTCAGGTCCTGTCCCCTGGGCAGTTCTCGGTAGGTCTCTGGGCACCTTAGCCCATCTCTGCCCAGCCAGCTCCGCAGCACAGCACCGCAGGCGCGCAATGTCCTTGAGGTGGATGCTTCCTCTGCCCTAAGCCCTCTCAGAGTTAATCCTGTGAGGCGCTAGGCGCTCCTTTCCAGAACAACAGTTCTGAGTGCACAAGATGAGCTCCCGGGTTACAAAGGCCACCAAGGCTCTTCGTAGTCCTTTCAGCAGAGAGGGCTCAGACGCCCTGGGGCAGACACCGCCCGCTGGGGATCAGGCGGGTGCACTCATCCACCCACCTCCCATCACATGGGGAAGAGGAGGGCTCCTCCTCCCGGCACGTAGGTGCCCCCTCACGACCACGAGACCCAAGGTCTGTGTGGTCTGGTCTTGGGGGTCCTCTCCAGCTCACAGTCCCCCTCCATACCCCCCTGCTCCTGCCAGCAGCCCCTCTTGCTGCCCCTACCGTGTCCCCCCACTCCCGCCAGCAGGCGCTCCCTTTACTTCCCAGGGACCCTCTGGGCTCAGCCTCTGACCTTCCCAGGCCCTCGGCTGTCACTGCCTGTCCAGGGAGACTTGTCCTGGGGACCCAGGGAAACGCAGCTCTCTGTGGGGTGGTCCAGCAAGGGCAGCTCCCTTTGGGGGTCTCTCAGAAGCCTGCTCCCCTGAGTGGACCTCTACCTCCCGCCTCACTTGATCCCCGATCACTCGGGACCCACAGTCCCAAGCCTGCTGGCTGCCTCCCGCAGCCTCACCGACAGCAGGAAATGCAGCTCCTCCGTCGTGGGGTTCTGCAGGATGAAACTCTGCAGCATCTTGTCCAGGGCATTCATTGTGTCCTTGTAGAGAGACTGGCGGGCATGGCAGGGCCTCAGTGCTTGCCCTTCGGCCTGCTCTGTGATGTCCTTCCTGGTTTCTGGCAGGGACCCACGTCACGCTGCCCCGGCTCTAACATGATGCCACTGGCGGCAAGCTGCACCACAGATGGGCCGACGCCTGGGCGGGCAGGAGAGCACAGGGCCCAGGGTGCCTCTGAGGGCATACCAGCTCTCCCAGCTGCCCGGCCGCGGTCCCCTGACACGGGGGGTGGGCCAGCGCCATCTGCCAGGGGAGGCGGGCATTGCATGAGCAGCTACAGGGCCTGGTGCCTGCCATACAAGCTCCATGGGGAGCCTGTCCGCAGGCTGTCTTCTTTGGAAACGGGGTCCTCGGCACTTCTGTGGGGTTTAGGCTGTGGGAACAACCACCCTAGGCAGGGCTGCTGCCCTGATGTTCCTGGCCCAGGGGCCTGCTCCAAAGTGCCCTTTCATCAGGGTGAGGGGCAAGGAGAGCCCAGTGGGGCGGGCTCCCAGCAGATCCCCATTTCTGGGGGCTGAGCTAGGAGCAGACTCGAGCGGTGCACCTCCTCTTCCCTGGGGACGCGGGTGGTGCTCCCCAACCCCCTGCCCTGGAGCTGGGCCCAGGAGCCCTCATCTCCAGGACTTCCAAGAAGCAGAGCCTCTGGCCCTGCGCCCACCTGTATGTTGGGCGGCTCCAGGAAGAGGCACAGGTGCTTCTCCAGGACGTCGGGGAGCGGCAGCGCCAGGACGCTTCGTAGACAGCTGTTGAGCAGCCGTGACTTCCTGTCGGCGCCCAGGGCCGGCCTGAAGGCACTGTCGGAGCAGAGGTCGGGCGGGTGGCGGGGGCTGGCCTGTGGACTCCCGGGGCAGGTACGCCCCCGACAGTCACGCCCCCAGCTATTTGGGGGTGAGGGGCTGCTCCTCTGGGCACCCTCCGCGGTTGCATCTTTCTCCCCTGTGTCCTGCCAGCCCTGGACCACGTCTCAGGCTAGTGTTCTGGGGCATCTTGGTCCGTGACCCGCCTGTCTTTCCCTGGACTGCCTTGTGGTAGACGGTGACCCCCGCTGGTCACCCCAATTCCCCCCTGGACGTTGTACTCACTGGCAGGGCTGGCAGCTCTGGCCAGATGGGAGCCCCACCGGCTCCCACCACTCCAGACCCTGCTCCTGGAACCCCTTGTCTCCTGGTGGCACCATCCACGCCCCACGCAGGATCCAGATTCTTCTTGCAACAGCCCCTGCACCTCAGCCCCCTCCCTCTGTGCCAGGGTTCCTGTGCCCAGCCCTCCCCCCTGCACTCTGCAGGTCAGTAGACAACCCCCCTGTACTGCCTTCAGGTCAGCTGTTTGGGAGAGGATACACCCCCAATGCACTGTCCCACATCAAACTCCCATTCCCACCCCACGGTGGTCCCCCCTGCTGCGCTGGCCTGCTGGGTGCTGCAGAAGCGGCTGGCCTGGCCCTACCAGAGGCTGGAGATGATGTGCAGGGCCTGCTGGCGGTTGGTGGTGCACAGAAAGTCGGGGGGCTCCTTCTCCATCAGGATCTGCGTGGTGGGGTGAGCGGGCCCCCACCTCTCACTCAAACCAGCTCTCGGCACCCTCAGGGCCTCCCCCACCCTGCAACTCTGATCAGCCTCCAGCTCCTCACCCAGGCAGGGGGCTGCTGCAGTTGGACTCGAGCCAGGCAGTGGGGCCACGGGGCCACGGGGTCACGGGGTGCCCCTTGTTCTGGCCGATGGTCTGGGCCAAGCTCAGAGCTCTGAGCCTCCCTCTGCTTCGGTAATGTGGCAGTGGCTGTCCACCCCGATGGAGCAGGGGAATGATACAGTGGGCACTGCTGGGGGTGCGGTCCTCCCCCTGCTGCCAACCCCAAACCTCTCTGAGGCGGGGAGGTACCTGCTGGGCCTTGGCAGTCCCCTATGAAGCGGTCACGTGACTGGCCATGTGTCTCGGTGCCAGGACTTCGCCGGGACAGGGAGGTGGCACAAGTAATCTGTGTGCCCTGGGTGGGCATGCCCGCTGCCCACCTCACCTTGCGCCCTGCTGCCTGCCCTGCCCCTCACTCGCTCACCGCCAGGCAGTCCAGCAGTGTGGGCAGCTGCGCGAACTCGTAGCTCTGTGCGCCCTCGTTGCGGCTGATGGCGCCCACCAGCATGACAATCGAGGAGAGGAAGCTCTGCTTTAAGGTGTCGTCCTGAGCGGGGATGTGGGCGGGGGGCAGGGACGGGCAGTGAGGAGGTGGGCCTGCTGCCCGCCGGGACTCTTCTGGGGGGCACAGTGAGCCCTAGCAGAGCAGCTCTGCTTGCAAAGGTCTGTGAAGCTCGCACTTGCATGGGCAAAGGAGTGGGGGGGTCAGCGTGAGTGGCGGCCCCACATGGATGGGCTGTTCAGGGAGCCCTGGGTGGGTTGGGGGGCTGGGATTCCGATTCCTGCACATCCCCCCCCCCCGCCCCCAGTGAGGCGCGGGTCCTCTGGCGGCCAGTCGTACCCAGGCACTGTAGTGAAAGTAGAAGATCATCCGAGACAGGATGTTGTCCACCCACGGCAGGATGTGCGCCTTGGCCTTGGCCGCCATCTGCCCGTAGGACAGCAGGATGGTGCAGCTGGCCCACTTCCAGTGCAGCTCCTCCGAGCTCTGTGGGACGGGGCAGCCTGCTCAGCCTGGCACCCCTCTGCACCCATATAGCCCGCGGCTGGGGCCTGGGAGGGTTTCCATCCACCTGGAGGCGCCGTTGGGTAGAGCCCTGGGGAGTGGGGTCGAGGGGCCTCCAGATGTCCCAGAATGTCCTTTGGGGCATTAGTGGGACCAGTGATGAGGGTTTGGGACGTGGGTCCCCGTCCTTGATGGGAGAGATCAGTGGTTCAGGATAAAGGGGGAAACTGAGGCAGGGGGTTACTCCAGGAGGGAGAAGGTGTGGGCCTGGCCCCGACCCCCCCCCCCCACCCCCTACAGGGCTGCTGCTCACTGGTGCCACTCCCAAGGCAGCCACACATACCCATCTGCCTGCTGGGGTCCCTCCACACCTCCAGCCCCACCTCACGACTGACACAGGCCCCACCCCTCCCTCCCACCCACCCACCATGGCTCAGGCCCCGCCTCCAGGCGCCCCCACCTTCATGGGGAAGCCATGTAGACAACATCTGATGGGCTTGCTTCGGCCAAACTGCTCCAGGACGGCCCATACGTGGTCCAGGTGGCGGACAGAAGCCAGCCCCACAGTGAGTGCCATGCCCTAGGGTTACAGGTGGGGTCATGGTTGGGGTCAGGATCAGACCTGACCCCCCCCCCCCCCAACAAGGTGCCTCCGGCAACTGCTTCCTATCCAGGTGGGTTGGGACGAGGAGCCTGGAGCAGTGCCGTGGACACCTCTCCTAGGGTGTGGAGGTGCAGGGTCAGTGTGCCCCGGGTCAGTGTTGGTGAGCAGAGCCGGCAGTCCCTGCTCTGGGCGGCACCGCCTCACCTCCCTCTGCTTGGCCCACTGGTGTGATGTCTCCAGCAGGCGTTGCAGGTGGCTGCGCACTGTGCTGCTCTCCTGCTCAGCTTGCAGGATCAGTCCGTAGTAGATGAACAGGAAAACCTGGGGGACACGGTGTGACCAGCCATCCCTTCCGGCCACCTTGGCCTGTGTCTCCCCTACCATGGGCACCTCCTCTGAGTCCCCACATCTGGCTGCCGGAGAGCACCTAGTTTGGCCTGTGTCCCCCTGGGGCCCCCTGGACGTGGCAGGGGGCTGCATACCTTCTCGGGGGGCTGCTCCTGATGTGTGTGGTGAGGCTTCGTGAGGGCTCCCAGCAGCTCCCGGCACCAGTTTTCCATTCGCAGGAACTGGACCGAGCTGTCAGCCATCTGTCAGCAGAGGGCAGCATGCAGGCTGCAGCCACTGCCTCCTCCACTCAGTGTGGCCTCACCCACCCGCGCCACCCGCCCGTCTCCTGCTCTCAGCTCACCGCCAGCCCCTTCTCTGGGGGGCATTCAGGGAGGGGGTGCTTGGGGAGGCTGACCCCACTCCCATCTGGGCAGAGCCCGGGGGAGCCTGAAGCACACGTCCACTCAGAGTGGGGGTTGGGGCGCAGGTTACCTCCTGTGCGCGATTACTTTTCTGTTCTGTTTCTGGTCTTTGCTCAGAGGGTCATTCCAGCTCAGTACATGAGGGGGTCACTCCCGGTGGTGCTTGGGGGACCCAGGCAGTGTCAGGATCTAACGTGGGGTTCCCCCATTCAAAGCGTGTGCTCCAACACTTTGGATCATCTCCCTGCCCGTTAATCCACTGTCCACTGTCCTCCCGTTGTTCATCGATTTGCTCGAGCGGGCCCAGTAACGTCTCCATTGTGAGACTTCTTGTTACTGTGTTTGGCATATCAAATACGTCATGGGGAGCTTGCCAGGCTTTGCCGTGCGGGCTATATCCTCTCGGTAGCTTGCCGGGCTCTCTGAGAGGGGCGGAGGAATTGAACCTGGGTCGGTCGGGTCGGCCGCATGCAAGGCAAACGCCCTACCGCTGCCCATTAGTATGTTTTGAAAATGAATAGAGGAGATCAGATGAATGAAATGTCTTTTGGGAACATTAAGCCCTAACATCCCGCCTGATACCATGATTTTGTAACAGTGACTTCGAGGCTTCTCCAATGTTCTGAGTCCAGTGTGTACCTCTCGTAAGGCTTTGGGTCCTGGGTTTCTTTGGAGGGGGCCGGGCAAGTCTTTAGATGCCCCGCTGAGTGTGGCCCCACACCCAAATGCTTTTTTCTGCGGAAGCAGGAGCCACCTTTCCAGAAGTGCCTCAGCAAATGCCCGTCATACAGGCTGGAAGATGCAGGAGTTTGAGTTCCATGTTTGATTCCCACCTGCCACCAATCTAAGATCTGTGCTGAAGGAAGAGTGCGTCATAAACTGAGGAGGCAGCCCTGTGGCTAGAACACCATGCCAGGACAGTGGCAGGAGTGAAAATCATGGTCATGAGTCATTCTAGCCAAGAGTGACAAAAAGTAAAACGTTAGGTGCCTTTTGGTGGTATTAATGAGCGAATGGAGCTGGAGTGATAGCACAGCGGTAGGGCATTTGCCTTGCGCGCAGCTGGCCAGGCCAAGCCGGGTTCAATTCCTCTGCCCCTCTCAGAGAGCCCGGCAAGCTACCGAGAGTATCCCGCCCGCATGGCAAAGCCTGGCAAGGACCCCATGACATATTCGATATGCCAAACACAGTTAAGTCTCACGATGGAGACATTACTGGGCCCGCTCGAGCAAATCAATGAACAACGGGAGGACCGTGACCATGACCGAATGAGCGAATGAAAGGTGTGGACGAATGAAAGGTTTCTCCAAGCGATTCCATCACTGGGACCAGCTGAGAAGCAGTGAGATGGGTAAGACAGAGCCCAGGAGGCTTTGGCCGGGCTGTGCCGAAGGCCAGCTCGGAGTGCTCCCTGCAGTGGGCTTCTGCTCCCTCTCCAGGGGCTTCTGCCTCCCATGGCAGAAGCAGGAGGTGCTCGTTGGGGAGAGGGAGGCGGCTAAGCATGGTGGCACTGGCTGCAGATTTCCCGTCTCTGGGGCAAATGTCTTCAGGTGCTGAGTGACACGTCCTAAGGTAATGTCACCTCACCACGCCCACATGCATTCCGTAACATCCCGGGGGTCTCAGGTGCCCGTGTGCCAGGTGCTCATCTTTGTTCTGCTTTTTGCTCAGGCTCTGCCAGAGTCGGCCTCTGCTTGCTCTCTCAGGTGGGCCGTTTGTGATTTCTTTGCTCAGCAGAAGCAGCACGTGCTGCCTTCTCAGACGTATCATCCTGAATCTTTGCTCTGTGACGCTGCGCCCCTCCCCACCCTCCACTGGTCTCGTTGACTGAGCAGATGCTTTGATTTTCATGGATTCTAATCATCTATTTCCCCCGCTCTTTTGGGGACCAGCACTTTGAGTTCTAAGGAATATCTGTCTCTCCTGAGGCCACAAGTCTCCGTGGGGATTGTCTGGAAATCTTTTTGTCGTTTTTGCTCTTCTCTTTAGGTCTTGTTGCCTAAACATCTTAGATTAATTTCTCTGAAGGGCTTGATGTTATCAAAGGTTCTCCTCCTCCACTTAAAGATGTGCTCATGTTGCTGAACTATTTCTCCCAAAGTCTTTGCTTTTTCGAGTAAATCATTTTGGCAATTTTGTTCAATAAAACTGGCCTGGATCTGTGAGAGTCCTGATCTACTCCATTGCGTTTGTAGGCAGTGATACTCTCTTGCTGACTGTTGCTGTATAATAACCCTTATAAAATAAAGGTGGTACTATTCCTTTTCCAAATTTAATTTTTTTGTTTTTGGGCCACACCCGGCAGTGCTTGGGGCTGACTCCTGGCTCTGCACTCAGGGATCACTCCTGGCAGTGCTTGGGGTACTATACAGGAGACTGCGGATTGAACCCATGTTGGCCAGGGCAAGGTAAATGCCCTACATGCTGTAGTATTGCTCAGCCCCCATAACTTACTTAATTTTTAATAAAATTATTTTTATTGAAATAATGTCTGCTTACAGAACTATGCTTTCAGGATACGATTTTATATCTCTTCGAAATACAGGTTTTCACATAGCACCCACCTTTCAAAGTGCCAATATCCCTCCGCCAATCAACGGGCCGCCTCCCTCCTTCGACCCCATTAGACTTCTGCCTCTGTTAATATCATGTGTGTGGGCAGAATACAAGGTTTATTTTCTTTGCCTTTGTTGCCTGGCTTTGTTCTCTTAAGGGCAGTATGATGCTTGTGACTTTGTTCTTTTCCAAGATTATTTTGGCTATTATAGTTCTTTCAAATTTCCAGATACAATTTTAATTTTCAGATTATACTACATTCTATAATAAAGCCTGCTGGGATTTTGATAGGCATCTCATGAAACCTACACATCATTTTGGGGAGAATGGGCACCTTCTTAAACATAATAGATTCCCTGTTTAGTCTAATTTCTTTGGCAATTTTTGGTAAAGATCTTGCACAAAATGTGTTCAATTTGTCTTTGAGCCTTTTGTGTTTTCCTGCAGCTAGGTCATCTTGTCAAGCACTTCATTTTCCAATCACTCACTGTTGGCTTCTGGGAATTGGATGGGCTTTTGTGTATTGCTCTTGTATCCCGAAAACGTGCCAAATTCAATGATTAGTCATGAACAATTCTAGAATTTTTAGAGATGCTGCATGATTTTCTTTGTAGTCAGTCCCGGTGACTGCCCAGACTGACATTTCCGTTCACAGTCAGCCTGTCTTCGCCCGCTTTCTTTGTGACACCGAGCACACTGGCTTGGGGGCTTGAATCGGTCCCTCTGCCTGATGCTCAAACTCTGTAGACATGCTGAGCTATGACTTTTCAGACATCAGCTTCTTTCTCCCCCTTAAATTGGCAGCTGTTCTCATTGTGATATTGGGATTGGTACTGAGGAATAAATATACTTGTTTTTGTTCCAGGTTCTGACCAGCGCTCCTACCCACTCGGCCCTTTCTAAGTGACTAGAGCTACAAAGGTGTCCGTATTCGTCACATGCCTCTTCCAACCACCTACAAGTGTGTACCGATGAGGTGGCTTTGGAAGGCGGCCTGTCTTCCATCTGGCTGATTGTGAGTTATATCCTTTTTATAATAAACTGGTAATTGACTAAGTAAACTCCTTTCCTGGGTTCTGGGAGCTGCTCTCAGGAATAAATCAAACCTAAGGGAACCTACGATTTATTATCCAGACTTGCTCTGGGCCAATGTCCTCTGCTGATTGGAGGCAAGGAGGAAGGTGCCCTCAAAGGGCAACAGGACAAGCCCATGGGGATCATGTGTGTCTCGGTGGTGACTTCTGTGAGATGCTCTCTCCATGGAGACGGTCATGGGCTTTACACTTGGTTCCACGGGTGTGTCAAATTCTATAATTGCTTTTCAAAGGTTATGGGATTCCACTTGCCCCCGGAGTGGCCTCACTCAAGCAGAGGGTGACCCAGTCTGTGCACCAGGAGTCTTGGTCACCAACATTGAGCTGTCTGAGCTGGATTCAGGGTGTTGAGCTCCTGGGGTTTCTGTCTCTCCTCCACGCAGGTAGTTTTCTGCCCCCTTCCTGTAGTACCTGCCTGGGTTTGGCATGAGGGATGTGCTGGCCTCACACGGGATTTGAAAGGTTCCTTTTCCTCTGCTCCCTGAGGGAACGTGTGTAGCATTGCCATTATTCCTTAACTCCGATAGCATTGACTAGAGCAGTACTGAGGCTGGGTACTCTTTGTGGAGAGATTCTAAGCCCAATTCCAACCCCAAGATTATGATGATTTTCAATCTCTGGTGTAGTTTGGAAGCTGTGGCTCTCAGGGAATCTGAGCTGTCTATTGCAATTGGGATTCCAGTTCCTCCTTATTGTTCCAGCCCATAACTCTTCTCTGATGCCAGTGTCTCACGTGTTTTCAGTCTATCAGGGATGATGACCATTTTAACTAGAGTCTATTCTCTCTCCAAGCAAGAAAATTGTCATTTAGAAAAAGTTCTTCCCTTCTGCTTACTTTGGTAATCATTTTCTTTCGGGGGGGATATTTTTGCCGAAAAAAAAAAAAAGGAGCAAAGAGAAGATCTTTATTCTGTCTTGGAGACAATGACAGTGTCCTTATAAACACTGCTCTTGGTACCGGATTCGCATAGTTCCCGATGTTCTGTGCTAAGTGTCAGTCTGTGTAAAGTATTTTCTAATTTCCCTCATGATTTCTGCATTGATCCCTGGGTTCTTTAGGATCAAAGCTGTCTCACTTCCAAATACCTGATGTTTTTCCAGGTGTATTTTTGATATTGATTTCTAATTTACGTTCTAGTAAGGGAATGCGCTGGCTTTGATCAGTCCTTTTAAATGTACGGAAGGGCTGATATATAGCCCAGCAAATCATCCATCTTGGTGAATGTCCTATTTACATTAGGAAGGAATGTCAGCGCGATCCATTTGGCTAATTGCATTGTTCGAGTCTGTTCTACATCCTAGTGATTTCCTGTCTCATTTTTCTATTCATTGCGTCGCTGCTGCTGTGGGCATCATCTCTCCCACTTGCTGCTCAGCAAGGCCGCTGCTGCCTGGATACAGCAGCGACCCCTGACATTTGGTGCTTCCTGTGCTGCAGGCACCGTGCCAGGTCCCTCCTACAGGCCCTTTCCTGGCAGACTCACAGCAGACGCTAGCGAGGGCCTCGAGCTACCTGCTGGATGACGACAGAGGCCCAGAGAACCGTGCTGGTCGCTGCAGGCCACGACCACTGGGATGAACCCTGGTCTGCCGGGCCTCTCCTCCCAGGAAGGCCCTCTCTCAGATGTGTGGTCGGAGGCACAGGCGGAGTGTCCGTGACCCTGCCTCCACCCTCTGCACCTCCTCTGATCCCGAGAGAGACCCTGATGGGGTGAAGGCAACATGTCGGTGGCAGGGCCTTGCTCTGTGCTGGGGTCAGAGTGAGGCTTGAACCTCACACCCTTGACAAGTGCTGGATCCCCCCTTCTCTTAAAGCAGCCTGTGCTCCCTCTGACCCGTAGCCCCACAGTGCCCACCTCTGCGGGCGCCCCTGCATCTCTCCTACCTTCATCAGCTGCTCTTCCCAGCAGGTCTTCTCTTCCCTGTTGAAGAGCTCGTCTGCCGGGAGAGGGGGCCTGAGGCCAGGCCAGCTTTGGCCTGTACCCCCCCCCCCCCAACCACTGGGCTCCGGTTTCGTCAGTCCCAATGCCCAGTTTCACACTTCATGGGTGCAGTGAGATTGGGGTCCAGAGAGCTTCCCTTTGGGGTTTAGGATGGTCACGGCCCCTCTCTGGGCTCTTGCTCCCAATGGTGAAGGGTGGGGTGGCCCCAGGCATGGACCTGGGGGACGAAGAGGGGTCTTGGGACAGGGGTGTGCAGAGAGAATGAGTGGGAGCTGGAAATTCAACTGCAGAGCCAGGGGCTGCTTTGAAGGAGCTCTGGAAGGGGCCGTGCCCATCCTGCCAGTTCCCTGTGAGATCTCACAGCACAGCGAGCAGGGACCTGCCTCCTTGAGCCTGAGTGTAGGCTCCAAGCAGGGAACAAAGGTCTCCCACCCAGACTGAAACCCTGAGGAGACACACACACACACACACACACACACACACACAACACACACACACACAAACTCCTACTCATCCCTCATGGACCTGGCTCAGACTCAGGTGCCTCCTTCAGGAAGCCCTTCCTGCCGACCACCAGAGCAGAGCCCAGCACCGGCTTGGGAGTGAGAAATAGGGGAAAGGGGCTGTGAGCCCCTAAAGACTCACACAGGCCTCAGCAGAGCTTCCGGAGGGAGCCTTACGCTGGAGACACACTCAGGTCCCCTCTCTGGCACTCAGAGACCTCAGGAGGTCTTTCCCATAGCTTGTAGGCAGCTGTTGGAGGCGGGGGGGGGGGGGAAGCTCTGCTCCTTCCCCAGGACTGAGCCGCTGCCTCTGGGGGATGCTACCCTGCGGTGTGCCCCAGTGCCGTGGCCCCTCCTTTCTCCTGCAGGTTCTTCCAGTTGCAACTGACACGACCCCAAACTACCGTCGCTCAGTTGCAGAGACCCTGCTGCAGGCGTGTGGGTAGTGGGGCAGGCGGGGTGGGGAGCCAGGGAGCTCTGGTAGGTTGTGGGGTGTGCCCTGTGCCCAGGACCCACCAGGCAGCCCTACCCACGGAGGACAGGATGCCCAGCACGTAGAGCAGGCTTCGGTGCGGGAAGATGCCCGTCAGCACCTGCGCCTCCAGATGCCCGACCACCCGCTGCCACGAGTGCCTGCAGATGGCCACCAGCACGTTGCCCGCCGCGTCCTGGTACGTCTCTTCCAGCTCCTGGGGGAGGGGGGTGAAATGTAGAGGAGAGTTAGAGACGGGGAGTGGCCGGGCATTATGTGCTGGGCAGAGCAGCGTGAGCGAGCCAGAACTTGGCATAGAAAACCCAGGCCACAAAATACTAAAAAAAAAAAAAAAATTAAAATAAAAAATGTGCTGGACCCATAGTACAGCAGGGGGGGCACTTGCCTTGCACATGATCAACCCAGGTTCCATCCTCGGTATCCCATAGGGTCCCCCCCCCCGACCCAAGTGTGGGACTCCCCCAAATAAACAGAGAGCTCAGGCCAGGAAGTGCCCCCCTGGCTGGAGGAATACTGGGGTCTGGCTCTGAGCTGGGGATGTGGTGTGCCCTGGCTCCCAGAGTTCTGGAAGCCTCGGCATGCCCCCCAAGCCCTGAAGGCTCGAGTCTGCAGGGGCTCCCGTCCCCCCCTTCTGACTCCCCTTCCGCCCCCCTCCCATCCCCCTTTCATCCTTCTTCCTTGTACCCCTCCTGTACCTTGTGTCCTCCAGTTCCCATCTCCCCTCCCACCCTCCAGCTCCTAACCCCTCTCTAATCCTCTGCTCCCACTCCCCCCTCCCGTCCCGTTCCCGTCCCCCACAGGTCATGTGACTGGTGAGGGGGACGCCTCTGGGCCTCTGCAGTCTGCCTGGCACTCAGGGGCGCGGGGCAGCGAGCAGGCGGCCTGCCTTTGTGCCTGGCGCTGTCTCAGCCTATGTGCAGTGATACGTTTGGGAGAAGCAACGAGGAAAGGGGCTGTAAGGATCAAAAGGCCCTTCACAGCCTCTGAGGAACAAAGCTGCCTTAAGACCCCAAAGGGCCGTCGCTCAGGTTCCAGCTTCCCAAGGGAGAGGCTGAGGGAGCCAGTTCTGCCCCTTCCTGGAGCGTGTGAGGGCGCAGATCCTGCCCAGCAGCCTCCTCAAGGCCCCTGTCCCTTGTCCCCTCAGGGCCCACCCAGCCCATCAGGCGGCTCTTCATGCTGGCTTGAGCCCTGGTGCCTGGATGACACGGGGTCCACATGCACAGCCTTAGCTCCCCCCAGTCACGTGCCTGGCCCCGCCCCTGAGTGGACCCCAGTCCCAAGCCCCTCCTGGTCTTCCTACAAAGACAAAGGTGGGGGTCAGCTGGTGACAGGGTGGGGGGCAGAGAGAGGGAGAGAGGAGACAGGAGAGAGAGGGAGGGAGGGAGAAAGAGAAGTAGAGAGAGGAAGAGAGAGGAGGAGAGAGAGTGAGAGAGAAGGGAGAGGGAGGGAGAGAGAGGAGGAGAGGAGAGAGAGGGAGAGAGAGGGAGGGAGAGGGAGGGGGAGAAAGAGAGGAGAGAGGGAGAGAGAGGGTGGGAGAGAGAAAGGAGAGAGGGAGAGAGAGGGAGAGAGAGGGAGAGAGGGAGAGAGAGAGAAAGAGGGAGAGAGAGGAGGGAGAGAATGAGACTATGAGGAAGAGGGAGAGAGAATGTATGTAAGAGAGAGGGATAGAGAGAGGGAGAAAGGGGGAGAGAGGGAGGGAGAGAGGGAGAGAGAAGGAGAGAGAGGGCGAGAGAAAGGAGAGAGGATAGAGGGAGGGAGAGGGAGGGAGGGAGAAAGAGAGAAGGAGAGAGAGAGAGGAGGGAGGGAGAGAATGTATGTAAGAGAGAGGGATAGAGAGAGGGAGAAAGGGAGAGAGAGGGGGCGGGAGAGAGAAGGTGAGAGAGGGAGAGAGATAGGAGAGAGAGGGAGGGAGATGGAGGATGTAGAAAGAGAGGAGAGGGAGAGTAGGAGAGAGGAGGAGAGGGAGGGAGGGAGGGAGAGAGAGAAGGAGAGAGAAGAGGAGAGAGGGAGAGAGAGAGGGAGGGAGAGAGGGAGGGAGAGAGGGGGAGAAGGAGAGGGAGAGAGAGAGAAAGGAGAAAGGAGAGAGGGAGGGAGGGAGGAAGGGAGAGCGAAGGAGAGAGGAGAGAGGGAGAGAATGAGGGTATGAGAGGGAGAGGGAGAGAGAATGTGTGTAAGAGAGAGGGAGAGAAAATGAGGGAGGGAGGGAGGGAGGGAGGGAGAGAATGAGAGTGTCTCAGGTGATGTCCTCTAGTCCATGACGGGCCCAACCCCTGTCCTGCCACTGTCCCCGTCTGCAATGAAACATGCAGCAGGACACAAGGCACAGAGGGCCCTTACCCTGGGCAAGGGGCCCGCGGAGCACTGTGGGCAGTGCCTGCAGCTGGACGCTGTGCCCAGGCGGGCTTGTGAGGCTGGTGGGTGGGCTCTGGCTCTGAGTCCGGGACACAGCCTGACTCTGGCTTCGAGGCTGCTGAGGAAGGTGCCGGCACAGTGGCTCCTCCCTTCAGAACAGGGCCCCTGAGCTGTCCTGTCTCTGGGGGGCTGTGGGTGCAGAGTGGGAGGTGCAGGACCCCAGACCCCCGGGCTCCTGTGAAAGACAGTGCCCCAGGTGGTGAGTGAAGAGGCAGGAGCCCGGGCAGTGCTCCTGTTGGTCGGCAAGGAGCTTGTGCAGGAGTTGGAGTGGGAACTGCTGTGTGACCCCCACACTGGTTTCTGCCCAGGACTAGACAAGCGTGGATGGCAGTGGACTTGTGCTGTCTGCCCAGGGTGAGAGTGCCTGGGTTGCAGGAGCTGGGGGAGTTCCGTGGCCTGCCAGACCCATCGGCAGATACTGGGCACAGATGATGGGCTCGGGGGCTGGGGGTGGGCAAGGGAAGGTGTTGGGGATTAGACAGATAAAGGAGTCAGATGGGATAGTTGTTTAGGAGACCTTTCAACCCAGAACCCTGGCACTGGAGGCAGATGCTGCCCCCCAAGGGGTAGCTTGTAACTGCTTGTCTCCGCTCCCTCTCCTGAAAGTCAGTCCTCGAGAAAGCCCATTGCACAGATGTTTAACCTGGTAAACTGAGGCCCTGGATGTGTAGGAGTCTAACTTGGATAGAGGACAGTCAGACATCTGACCAAAGAGCGTTCTGCTGGCGACTGGCTCTAAGCAATAAACACTGTGTGTGCAGGACAGTCGGGCCCGGCCCCGAGGCTGTGTGCCCCACCCCCCCGCCCCTGCCTCTGCCTCTTCTCTCGCTCTCTCTTAATCCTTGCGGCGTCGCTGCTTCAGGTCTGTCTACTGGGGCTTGTCTCTGGCAGTGGTTGGTATGGGGGTGTGGTGGACATGGGGGGTGGTGGGCCTGGAGGTGGGCACGGGTAGTGGCGGGCATGGGTGACACACTACTCCAAGGGCACCCTCTGCGTCTCTGCCCAGCGGCCTGCCTGACCCTCAGCGAGGGCTCCTGGTCTGTCTAGGTCTGTGCCCCGGATCCTGTGCTGTGGGGTGCGGAGCGCGGCAAACCCGACATCTCCCAGGCAGCCTCACCCAGCTGGCATCTTGGGTGCAAAGGGTTTGTGAAGTTTAAGGAGCTGCCTGAACAGAGCTGAGGGCCCTGCCTCCCAGCTGGACAGCCTGGCGGGTGCCAGAGGGGTGTGGGCTCAAGCCTTCAGCCACAGAGAATAGGCCAGGTCCAGGCTGTGGGATGACGGAACCTTCCAGATCTGGTGGGGTGAGGAAGGGCTGAGGAAGGAGGGGCCGGCTAGGGCCGGCCCAAGGAAAGACCTCGGGGACACTGAGTCCAGGGCAGTGGCCTTAGGCCCCAGGGGCTCCTGGACCTCCACCCATGCTGTGTGGAATGGGTGCACGGGGGATCCCTTGGACACTAGTGGCAGGAAGGCGAGAAGGCGGGGGAACTATCTGGTGACCACCGCAAGGGGGGCACCTGCAGTTTTGGGGCCACTGGGGCAACCCCTGGGAGGAACGCTTGCAGGAAGAGGAGCCCCACCGTGGACTTGGTCATGTTGTCGAGGGCCAGCTGCATGAAGGTCTTCTCCCAGATGTCCTCCAGGGAGTCACTGGCCTCGATGACACTTTCCAGGACATGGAACAGCCTGAACTTATGCCGGGTGGAGATCTGTGGGTGACAGAGTGACAAGATAACAGAGTGACAGGGCGACAGGATGGCACGGAGACAGTGACAGGGTGACAGACTAATGGTAATAGAGCAAAAGGGTAACAGAGAGACAGAGAGAATGACAGGGTGACAGGGTGTGGTCTGGCCATGGGCAGATGCCAGCCAGGACATAGGTGAGGGAGGATAAAAAGGCCAGAGCCAGAGGCGTAGGTGTGGACACACCTGGCCAGTCATTTCATGGTGAGCGCTGCCACCTGAGGGCCCTGGCGCAGGAGCCACAGAGATTGGTGGATGGAAATGTGTCCCTGGACCCGGGGCCTGCGGTAGGCTCTTAGAGCCTGCCCATCTCCAATACAGGTCATTCATATCCCAATCGTTCACGTTGAAGCTTAGATCTTTCCCCTAGTCATCCACCACCTATCCACCCATCCACCTACCTACCACCTGCCCATCCATTAGCCACTCACCACCTTACACCCACCCATCCATTTGTATACCACCCACCCATCTACCCACCCACACATTATCCGTCCCCCCATGTCATCCCCCAATGTCATCCATTCACTCACCAACCCACACACCATCCATCTACTCACCTAAATGCCATCCATCCACCAACCCACACGTCATTCAGCCCCCAAGTCATCATCCACCCACAAACCAACCATCCACCCTTTCACATGTCATCCACCCACCCACCCACAGACCCACTGCACCACCCGTTATCACCAATCTATCCATCTCTGCCACTGAATGACTGCTCTGTGACTTTAGGCAAATAATTTCCTTCCTCTGAACCAAAGTTTCCTCTTGAGCCAGGATCCTAACGTCAACATCAGAGATTTCTCTGAGGGTGGGCAGCACGTGTGTTCACTCCCCCCGCCCACCCCCATTGATGTGTCCTCAATAAATAAGGCGGTTCCATATGGATGAGGCACGGTTGGAGCCCGTCTTGAGATCCCACCCTCTGCGTCTCTCCCCCAGGGGTTCAAGCAAGCTCGCCACACCTCTGGGTTATCAGTGAAGTAGTCATGGATGGTTTCCAGCACCAGGTTAGGGGAACAGTGGGCCATGCTCTTGATCTTCTTGATGATGTACTTGAGGCGGACTGGGTCTGAGTTGTTCAGGTCCCGGAGCATCTTGAAGCAGATGGCTAAGGCAGACGGCAGGAAGGGGTGGGTGTGGATGGATTGTGGGAAGGTCCTCACAGTGGCAGCAGGGTGAGGAGGCAGGGAAGGGGTTGTGTGAGAATGGGAGGAAGTACCCGAAGGTGAGGATGGGAGAATGAAACCCACTGGGATGTTCAGGGCCTCTGAACTCTCCACACAGATGGGACAGGGAGTCCGGGTATGAGCTTTCTGGGAACCCCGGTCACCCATAATATTCACACCTATTCATTCACTTCGTCTCTTTATCCTCCCACCTTCCATTCATACCATCCATCTATCCTTTGATCCATTACTATCTACCCACACTGCTCATCCATGTCTGTCTGTCCATCAGAAAAGTTATCCAAGTCATTCATTAATAAACGCAAACATTTACCCATAGAGCTCCCATCCGCTCATAAATATACCCATTCATTCTCTGTCCATTCCTCCTTCCACCTACCCGTCATATCATAAATCCATCTAGGCTTCCACTTATCCATGATCAACCCATCCTTCCATCCATGAATGATAAATTTATCCATTCCCTCATTTACCCACCATCCATCCACCAAATCATAAGTTCATCTATTCATCCGTCAATCCTTCCACCCATCAGATCATAACTTCATCCATTCAACCAACTTACCCACCATCTATCCTGCTAGGAATCATAAATTCATCTATGCACCCATTTATCCATGTTTCATCATCCAATAATAAATTCACTCATTTACCATCCATCCATCCATCCATCCATCCACAGAACTGATCTACATGTCCATCCACTTATCCTCCATCCCACCACCACCCAGCCAGCCAGCCAGCCAGCCACCCTCAGTGCTGTCCCTCCTGCGTGGTGAGTGAGCCTGCGACCCACCTCCCCTGTGGCAGGGTCCAAAACAGGGGGCAGTTATGTGCGGTCCTGCGGCCCCCAGGGAGGAGGGCCAGACTGAAGGGCCCTCTGTGCATGCCGCACGCACCTGCGTTGTAGGCGTCCTCCATGAACATACGGTGCTCCCGCGGGGCGGCGGCGGCCAGGCTGCTCCGGGTCCTACACAGCATGATGGTGCTGGGCTGCTGCTTCCCGCCCCCACAGGCACGCGGCTTCAGGCCCGACATGCTCGTTGAGGGTTTGGAGATGTGGGAGGGGATGCTAAGTGGAGAAGGGGCCAGGGCTGAGTGCAGGCAGGGCTGCGTGTGCCGTACTTGACATGCCATCTCTGGTAGGTGTCCCTAGGCCTCAGTCCTCCCGGATCCCTGCTTGCTCTGTGGACTGGCACCGTCCGGGGTGGACAGCAGGGGCACTGCTGGGGAGGCAGCCTGACAGGGAGCTCAGGCCGGTGTCTGGGAGTGCTGGTGAGGTTGCCATGGCCGGCAGGGCCTGGCCCAGCTTGGCCCAAGAACTAGCTGTCACTTGACCTGCAGAAGCTCGTCTTCTCTGGACCTCGCGGGGCTGCCGGCCACCCCAACATCACTTGTGCAGGGCTCAGGCAGTTCCAGAGACAAGGGAGCTTGGGGAAGTGCCCGGAGGTGCTTCAGCACGCGCACCCTGCCCGCCCCCCCCCCCCCCCCCGTGTCAGGCTCTCCCCGACTGGCACGGCTGTAGGGTGGAGACAGTTACGGCCCCCCCCCCCCCCCCCCGAGCTGGCATCATCTCTCTCCCTCTCCTGTTCTTTCCCCACACGGCAGCCACAGCGGTAGGGTCAGGGAAGGAGGCACCTTTTGATCTGGGGGGTGTCTTAGCCTGGCTCTCCCCACCACTGCCCACAGTGCCCACGTGTGCTTCCTGCTCCCCTACCCACATCATGCCTGCCATGAGTGAGCCCTGTGCCGGATAGGGGTCCTGCCATGAGTGAGATGCCAGCACAAATGCCTGGCAGCTTGATGGGGCTGCACGGTGGCGGCAGCGGCTTCCTCTCCCACCGCCCATCCATCCACGAGGGCACTGAACTGGAGGTCACCCTGAAAGCTACCGCGGAAGTTGGAATTCAAGGACCAGACTCACCTGTCCCACACTGTCCTCCTGTTGTTCATCA
This sequence comes from Sorex fumeus, assembly GCF_029834395.1. NCBI lineage: Eukaryota > Metazoa > Chordata > Mammalia > Eulipotyphla > Soricidae > Sorex > Sorex fumeus. The sequence goes on from NW_026606111.1 coordinate 2,179,823, forward strand.
CTTTGCTCGAGCGGGCCCAGTAACGTCTCTATTGTGAGACTTGCTGTTACTGTGTTTGGCATATTGAATACGTCATGGGGAGCTCGCCAGGCTTTGCTGTGCGGGCGTGATACTCTCGGTAGCTGGCCAGGCTCTCCGAGAGGGCTCGGCCAAGCTGGCTGCGTGCAAGGCAAATGCCCTACCGCTGTGCCATCGCGCCACCCCCCCCACACACACACACAACTTGGAAACTGGGAATGCGTGCGAACGCACAAGTCCCAGATGTGGGGGTCGCCCTGGATTGACCCCTGAGCCCTGGAAGCAAGCAAAGCTGTCCCGAGCCTCCACGGTGACCTCAGGAAGGTTTCCAAGGGCCAAGTGGGGAGAGGTAACCCCTAAAAGCCTAGTGGACTCCCAGTGGACTAAGGAAGCAGAGGCAGGTGTGGGGAAGACCAAGTGCCTGGGATTCTCTGGGGAGGGAGTAGGAGGAGCTGCAGGGGAGGGGCTGTGGCCGGTGGGATCTGTGCTGTCCTCCTGAGGTGCCACCAGAACTGTGACCCATGCAGAGGGGACAGAGCACCTCAGGGAGCAGGAGGAGCAATTCTTGGGGGACACATACTGGAATAACTGCTTCACAGCTGGGGTGAAAGTTTCGGATTCCTACGGCATTGAACAAGGATGAACACTCCAAATGCGGCATGTCGGCAGCAGGACGGGTAGCCAGTCCACATGTGGTCTAGCCCAGACAGTTCCCAGCCTCCAAACCACGCTGAAAGAGCCACACTTTTTTGAGAACAATTTCACTGTGTCCCAGAACAAAGCTCAAGAATTTCTAAAAAGTACAGGCCTACCCAGTACTCTGTAAAAGTCACAATACCCGGCTTCTACCACAACATGACCAGACGAGCAAATCGGCCAGAAAATATGATTCCTAACGAGGAGGAAAAAACTCTTGATTGATCAAAAGTTCAGATCGCAAGGGCACCAACGCAATGCTCAAGCTAAGAGACAGGGCCATTGGGAGGCGCTCGTTATCTTCCATCTGTTCACCATGGCAGACGAAACAGGAGCATGACAGGAGGGGCACAGAGGAAAGGGGGCCCATGACATTTGAGCCCAGAGCCTGCAGGTGAAGCTGAGCGCAGAGGAAACGCCGTGGAGGCAACAAGCAGTGAGTTGGACCAGGTGGTGAGAAAACGGCTCAAACCTGAGACTCAAACAGGAGACCCGGGGGGTGGCATGGAGCCTCAGCGGGCTCGTGGCGGCTTCGAGGGCACCGTAGGAGGAGAAAGGGACGCGGGAAACCCCAAGAAGAACAGTCTCCCTCCAGCAGTGGAAGCGGACAGCCGCAGACCCCAGGGGCCCCGAGAACACCCAGAGAAGAGCCCCGGAGGCAACATGTCATGTGGAAATAAAATGGTGTCAGACAATGTTGGAGACTTTGGTGGCCGGGAGTAATGGGGGTGTCCGATGGATGATTGTGCTTATTTTTTGAATGAAAAATATAATTGTGAAAACAATGAGAGCAATATCCTATGGCTTGCGAGGTCCCAACCCCCAAACCAACTTACCAAAGCCCGAGCCATGAGGTCTTTTTTTTTTTTTGGCTTTTTGGGTCACACCTGGCGATGCACAGGGGTTCCTCCTGGCTCTGCACTCAGGAATTACCCCTGGCGGTGCTCAGGGGACCTATGGGATTCTGGGAATCGAACTCGGGTTGGCTGCATGCAAGGCAAACTCCCTACCTGCTGTGCTATTGCTCCAGCCCCCATGAGAAGGTCTTAAGGGTCAGCAAAGCCCCTCACTCCTGAAGGTCTGGGGGAGGTAGTTCAGAGTCGCTGATCTGGGCAACCCTTTTATCTTGTAGGGCCCCAGGGGTGCTGAGGGCACCACTGGGCCACTGTGGAAGGGGATCCTGGCAGTGACAGTTTGGGGCTTGGGGCCACCAGCACCACACCCAGGGGTACTGGGGGGCATGTGGAGGAGGGGACAGAACTCAGGGACTTGTGCAGACTAGGAAGGTGTTTAACTACTAGGGTTGTCCCCTTGGCCCCTGCTGCAACTTTTTAAAACATTGAAAGGAAAAAAACATGCGGTCCAGCTCAGGTGGGGGTGGGTGGGGAGGACAAGTAGCAGTTTCCTGGGGAGGGGAGAAGCCAGTGGCAGGTCTGCTTGGTGAGGTGGGTGCAACCGTGACTGCAACCCCCACAGGAATAAGGACCTGAGCAGGGGTCCAGATGTGGACGCGGTGGCTACAGAGTGCCGCAGTGACGCTTCAAGTTGAGAGTGACAGATCGTGCAGTCGAGCTTGTTAACACCACACGCAGCTAGAACCCGAGGCAAAGCATCAAGGCCAACGAGCGAGAAACCGAGTTGGGCAGAGCAGGGAGCCGAGAGGAGGAACGTTTGCCGACTGCAGGCCCCCTGGGCCCCCCAAAGACCAGACACCAGAGAGACAAATCCCAAACCAACAAACTGATAATGGCCATGAAGTAGAACGATCAAGAGCTCTGCATGATGGGAGAGGAGTGGAACTGCCGGTCAGCGGGAGATGAGACTGAGAGAGAGAGAGAGTCGGAGAGACGCCAGGCCAGGCAGTATCCTGCCACGGGTCACAGGCCGGGAAACGGCCAGGCGTCCACGACAGAGGCTGCCATGACGAAAAGTGTCAGACCAAGTAAATGCCACCTATCGCAAACAGACTTAAAATATAGTAAAGACAAAACAATGGGGATGTGGGGCAGGGGGGTGATCTACCATACTGACTGTCACTGTCCTCCCATTGTTCATCGATTTGCTCAAGCAGGCCCAGTAACGTCTCCGTTGTGAGACTTGTTACTGTGTTTGGCATATCGAATACGTCACGGGGAGCTTGCCAGGCTTTGCCGTGCAGGCGAGATACTCTCGGCAACTTGCCGGGCTCTCCGAGAGGGGCGGAGGAATCAAACTCAGGTGGGCCACATTGCAAGGCAAACGCCCTACCCACTGTGCTATCGCTCCAGCCCACCATACTGACATACTCCGATAAAAGTCCAAGAGGCTACATTAATATCAGACAAAGCATATTTAATTCATTAGTTTTGGGGCCACACCCAGTGGTGCTCAGGGCTGACTCCTGACTCTGTGCTCAGGGGTCACTCCTGGCAGGCTCAGGGGACCATATGGGATGCTGGGGATGGAACCTGGGTCAGCCGCATTCAAGGCAAATGCCCTACCTTTTGTACTACCCTGTCACTAACACTGTCACTGTCCTCCCATTGTTCATCGATTTGCTCGAGAGGGCCCAGTAACATTGTGAGACTTGTTACTGTGTTTGGCATATCAAATACATCACGGGGAGCTTGCCAGGCTTTGCTGTGTGGGCGAGATACTCTCGGTAGCTTGCCAGGCTCTCCGAGAGAGGCAGAGGAATCGAACTCGGGTCGGACATGTTGGCGGCATGCAAGGCAAACGCTTTACCCACTGTGCTATCGCTCCAGCCCTTGTACTACCCAGCCGCACCAAATGCATTTCGGAATAAGTGATATAACCAAGAGAGAGTCAGTCCGTAGTGCCGTGTGAGTAACGTGAGTTGTGCTGGCCATTCTGTATGCACAGAAACCTGTGCATGGAGGTTTGAAGCATATCAGGGAAAACAAGAGCCTCAAATCAGTGACAAGAACTGGGAGGAAGGTGCAACTGCTCTCATGACCCAGGACAGACAGGCAGGAAGGGCAGAGAACACGCAGAGACCGTGGAGGCAGGGTGGCTGCTGACAGTGCCGTGATGCTCTTGCCTTACAACGAAAGGAGCACACAAGGGATAGTGCCAAGACAGAGCATATTCTGGGCTAGGAAAACACCAGTAAGTTAAAAGGATTTTTATTTATTTATTTTTTTATCAAAGAGACTCTGAATACTGTGAGATAAATTAAAAGCAAAGGTGGGCGAAGGAGTCCCACATAGTCGGAAACTAAATTACATTCTAAAGTAATTTGCAGACCAGAAAGGAATCCAGTGAGAAGGTAAAGAGTGTCTTGAACGGAATGAAATGAAAACACAACATAGAAAAACACATGCAGTGCAGCGAAAGCTGTGCCCAGAGGAAATTCATACATAGCATTAACATTAATTGTGATAAGAAAAAAAAAAGGTCTGAGATCAGTGACTTTATCTTTCATTATAAAAATTAGGAAAGGAAGGAAAAATCCAACTTGGGGAGAGGAAATAATAAAAAGTAGAGGAGTGTTAAATGAAATAGAGAACAAAAAATGAAATCCGAGTTGGTTCTTGTAAAATGAGAATATCTGGTAAACATCTAGTAGAACTTGTACAGCACAAATAGAGAAGATACAGTAATAGCACTGACGGGAGGAGGCGGTGCGGACGGGTCTGTGGCATTAGATAATAAACGGGTACTGTGTCAGAGTTATGCCCCCCCCAAAAAAAAGACAAAGAAATGGATATATCCTCAAAGTCAAAATACAAAAACTGGAGCAAAAGAGTTAAATACCAGGATGGCCACATTTCCATGATAAACATTACCTTTTTAGATAAAAACCTTAACACGCACACGTGTACACACGTGCACACACAGGCACACGCATGCGCGCGCGCACACACATGCACACACACAGGCACAGTCTTTAGACCTAGGTGGTGTGGCTTGGAACTCTACCAGGTCTTTGAGGAAGAAATAACACCAACAGAGCAAACTCCCAGAACACTGGCCCCTCATCCAGTGAGGCGAGCATCACCCCAAACCAAAACCATGCAGGGCTATTGCGAGCATCCTAGTAGAACCCAGCTGGGGAGGAACACTCAGGACCTGGGGGCTTGTCTGGGGAATAGCTCTGGCCAGACACGTGAGGACAGTCCGGGGAGAGAAGAGAAGAGAATCATCCAGTCAGCCACATGGATGCGAAGTGTGTGTGTGTTACAGGTCCAGCAGCCACTTGCAGTACTAAGAGGAATGAACTCTTGCAGCCAGTTAAGATGCGGGTGAGCCCGGAGACTTGGGGTGAAGGTGAAGTGGGTTCCCCAAGGCTTGGTCTCCGGGGGGCTCCCGGGCATGACTTAGGACTCACGGAGATTCTCCATCAACCGGGTCAAGGGCTAAGAGTCAGGGCCCAGTTCTCTCCCGTATACTCAAGCTGTATCTGCTGTGCTCAGCCCCCTGGGGCTGCCCTGGGGATGCTTGCGGGGCCTTGGCTACAGGGACCGCCTGGGGTCTGCCAGGGGCAAGACACGGACCCTAATCCTTGTACTTTCTCCCCCGTCTTGGCTGATTGATTTTGGATAAATGTGAAAAAACAATCCAAGAAACTCATCTCTTCCTCAGAAATGCCAAAGTTATTGGAAAACACGCAAAAAATAATCCCGACCGATGCCTTCTGCGGCCTACAAAGCCCAGGTCAAATGGTCCCCAGACGGGGAAGTCAGGACCCAAACCTCTGCATCCTCAGGTAAGGTAACAGGCAAATAAGTGCTCAGGCCGTGGAGGGGCGGCGCTGCGCCTGCATCAGGGCCTCCCCGTGGGAAGACTGTCCGCTTCCTGCTATGATGTGGCCCTCCCCCACCCCAGCATCACTGTGCGGGTCCCTGGTGGCTCCCAAGCCTTGGGCGCTGAGCAACTGGGCTCACACACCAAGAGAACACTTCGGGGTGACCGAGGGACCCCAGCGCTCTGAGGGGGATGCCACACGGGACAGAAACGCAGCTCCCAGAGATGAAGAAGAGCAGTGGCAGGATGGACACGTAGGGGGCTGGCTGCAAGGTTGGCCCCAGGGCAGAAGTGTTGGCACATCCGAGGTGCCGGGTCACCCCTGGGCCCCACGAGTTGAGCTGCAGACCTTTGGGGTATCTGCGAGCCCCCTGTCCGACAGAGACAGCCAGGAAGCCAAGAGTGTGGCAAGCCCGGCATTTCTTTGCCAGAGGACACTCGGCTGGCAGAGCCCACCAGACATGGTGTCATCCTGCAGGGCAGCAGCAGGGAATGGGGTGGGGTGGGGGGGTGGGTCCTGGGAACTGCCTCGGTGCTTCCCTGGCCCCCACCGTGCAGACCTGGAGTTCTGGGGGTGACTAAAGTCGTCCTCTCGGTCTCTGCGTGGCTCCTGGACACTTTCGGGCACTGCCCATCCAAGGTGGGGGGTGGGGGGGCAGGTCCAAAGGTGCCGCCGCCAGCTCTGTTCTCATGCCCAGTGGGCAGTCCTGTCCTGGCCTCCCCTCCCCCACCTGGGTGCTGCCCTTGACCCTGAGGTCACAATGGGCCCAGGGCCCCTGGCATCCTCAGCAGGGAGTGGGGCCTGGATTACGGGACCCTCCCGGCCTTCCAGAGCTGGCCCTCTTGGGGGCTGTGGCGTAGGGGGGCATCCTGTCCCAATCTCCGGGCAGTGCCTCAGTCTCCCCGCCTCCTATGAGGGCCATCATGAAGGAGCAGTGGCTGGAGGCTCTGCCTGGCACTGCGGGCCAGTCATGGCTGATGGGGAAAGTGGCCGGGTTGAGGGACTCCGGCCCAGGACAGCCTCTGTGGGGTCCCCCTGCCTGTGCCTGACTGGGGACTGAGGGCCGATCCCCTGCAGGCTGGGCGACCCCCACGGGGCGGGGGCTCCCTGCTCAGGCCTCAGTGGCCTAGGGTGGAGAGAGCAGGGTGCACGGGAGAGGGGGGTGTCCTCCCAGAGAGTTCCTGCTCCTCACTTCCCAGGCTCTGCCAGGGGAGTGGGATGGGCACCCCAGGGACTGCAGTGTCACACTGGAGCATTGGACACAAGGTCACCACAGGTGCCCGGGCTCTGGCCCTGCTGTCCCCCGCCCGGGAATGACCCACGATGCAGGGCAACCTGTGCTCCCCCCTTCCCCGGGGGCCATTTCCCAGGACCCCTGGAGAGGATGAAGCCCAGGGATAGTCAGAACCGCAGAGGTCACACAGCGGCCAGCAGCACAGCCAGGGTTGGGCCTCAGCCTCCCAAACCCGACCCTCCAACACCACGGAAGTCCCAGACCACCGTTCGGGGCTCCCACCGGTGGGTTCTGTGCGCTTCCCCGGAGTCGCCAGCAGGTGGCGCTGTGTCCCAGAGCACTGGCAACGTGGGTGGCAGGGGCCTCCCCTTCCCCCCACCCTGCCCCGCAGGCCTGGCTGCCACCATCTGGCACTGCTCGTGGGCCCGGAGCCCCTGGCACAGGATGGCCCCTACCAGACACCACTAACTGCCGCTCCGCAGGGCCCAGCCGCCACCCTGACCCTGCCATCCCCCTCCCCGCCCTGGCCGCGGTGTCCCCGAGCAGTGGCCCCCTCCCCATTGGGGGCTGCACACTGTGAGGATCCCCCACTCCACGCCCCTCCACACCTTCCTGCGCCGGGGCCCCACAGCCTTCCCTGACGGTGCCCGCCAAGGCACAGAGGTGTCCCTGCTTTACGGAGCCCTCCGCTGTCGCCTCCAGGGAGCACACCCTGATTTGCAGCTAGCAAGGCTGGGGGTGGGGGCTGAACCTTCCTTCCTAAGAGCCTCTCCTGGGGGGCGGGGTCTAACCACAGAGCCTGGTGCCCCTGCAGCCGGGCAGGGGGGTGGGTCTCTGCCCTGGGATGGGGAGGGGGAGCCAAGCTTCCTCCTGAGGTCTGAGGGTGCGGCAGGCCCCACCCCCACTGCCCGGGCTGTGCCTGCTTCCATCTCCTTGCAGAGAAGTGGGTCCCCCAGGGCCTAGCATCGCAGTGGACTTGGTGCTGCCCAAGGACACCTGCAGTGGTGCTGGGGCCGCCCGCCCTCTACACCCCCTCTAATCCTCTCTCAGAAAAAGCGGGTGAAAGAGGCACACGCAAGACGCCTTGCCTTCCACTTTCTGGAAATGAGATTTTAAAAATAACTCGGCAGTGCGCGGGAGGGGATTATGGGGTGGGGCGAGGCCCGCAGGAGCAGGTCCGGCTGGTCGCTCCCCCAAGTCCCTGCCCTTGCTGGGCCTCACGCCCAGGCCCGGGCCCCTTGGGGGGCTCTGCCCTGGTGTGATGGCAGGGGCTCTGCCCGCGTCCCCCGCCCTGGGCCCCATGCGCAGGCCAGGGACAGGCCAGTTTGGGGCTTCCTGAGCCCAGGCAGGTTTCAGGGCCCAGAGACACCATGTTCCCACATCGCTCAGGGAGAATGCCCCACACGCTCCCGGGCAGGGAAACTGAGGCCAGGACGGAGAAGCGGCTTGTCCAGCCCCCTCCCCCACCCCTTGATGCCTCTGAGGGTGGACTGGGAGCTGGCCCTCCCCTTGGGGTCAGTGCACAGGGTGGGAGCACCCCAGCGTGGGGGCGTCCCTTGGGGGAAATGGGGTCAGGATGCTGTCGCCGGACCCTGGGGTGTGTGGGCTCAGGTCAGCACCCGCTGCTGCCTGCAGAGGGTACAGCCGGGGCCACGCCACCCGCATCTCTGCCCCCACCAAACTTGGGTCTGCTTTGGGGGAGATGCCGGGCCTGCTGCTGGGAGGGGCAGGTCACAGCCCGGGCCGTTGCCCCGCCCCCACCCGGCCAAGCCCCGCCCATCTCTTGGCCCCGCCCCTGGGGGTGGAGTTCTCTTCCTCTGGACCTGATTGCCAGGGAAACAGGCCCGTGACCAGGGCAGCCATGGCCTCCCCCGGCTCCAGGGACCCCAGCCCGGCAGGTCAGTGGGGGAGCACCGAGGAAAAGAGTTGGTGGGAGGCGGGGTGCGAGTCCCGGAGAGATGGGCCCCTCCTCCCCTAGGCATCGGAGGTCGCTGGGCACAGGGGGCACAGGGCTGATTCCTCTTCCCTGGGACCCCTGAGCCAGACGCCCCTGAAGAAGGCGCCAGGCCAGGAACCGCCTTTCCCCGCTGTCACCCTCTGCGGGCACCCCGGGAATGCACAGGACCCCCTTCCCACTGCCCCCAGCTGCCCCCCCATGATCTGCCAGGGCCTCGGACTCGGCAGCCTCAAGCCAGAGGGACTGCCTGCCCTTCTGCCCGCCGGGCAACCCCCCCCAACTCCCTCCTCCAACTCCCCTGCATCTGAGTTCCGCAGAGACCGGAAGATGCAACCATATGAAGCCAATGCTTGCTCGGGGTCCGACTCTATCGCATGCCCTGCCAGCCACAGCCCTGCACGCCCTCCTAGCACAGCCCTGTATGCCCAGCTGGCAGCACATACCCCCAGCCGCAGCCCTGCACTCTCCTATCCCTGCCTCTCCTCTACGTGCCTGCCTGCAGACACACACCGGGCACTGCCCTCTCCACCCCTGCCTATTTGCTGAGGCCCCTCATTTCGCCCCTCCCTGACCCACAAATGTGCTGCCACTTCTCTTATCTCTGCATCTCACTTCTCCATGCCCTGGGATCCTGCCTACCTGCCCCAGGCCCTTCACACTTGCTGACTCCCCCTGCCTTGCCTCTGATCAGCTTTGCCATCCCCGCCCCACAGGGCTGCTCCCCGCTCCTGGGACGGGCCTCATGCGCCCCTGTGTGGCTCCATCAAGAGGCCCCTCCTCTCCCTTGCCATAGCCCTGGGGCTCACAAATGCCGTCCATGTCCCCATCTGGGCCGATGGGCCCTCAGAGGCACCCACTCACACTCAGCTAAAGGGGCCCCTTTTCTCAGCCGCTTGGGGGCTCCCTGGGCCTCCCTCTGCGGCCCTCCTGGGGCCTTTGGATGTGCGTGGACCTGAGTTGTCCTCTGCTCCTCCCATCCTGAGTAGGCCCATGGCCTCCACTGCCCTGAAACTTTCCTGGAGTCCGGCCACTGCAGGACCCTGCGGCTTTGGCCTGGCGCTGACCTGTGGCCCCTGGGAGGGAGGCCTGCAGGGAGGAGGTGTCCAGTGGGGAGGTGGGGGGGGGGCACCCGGAGCTGTCCATGGTACCAAGTGCTCTGGTCTCCCTGGCCGAGGTTGGAGAGCCACCCAGGGACGGACAGGCCCCTACAAACTCCATGGATGCTCAGGGCCATCCCAAGCCTGAGGGGGACATGGGGCCTGAGAGATCGGCGGTGCTGGCACTCTGCCCCCAGGGGGTGTCCACCAGGGCTGTCAGGCCCAACCCCAAGCCTGGCACCTAGCAGGGTCCTGGTGGGACCTGTGGGGGTGTGGGTGGGGATGGCGTGAGACGCCTGACAGTGGGGAGAGCTCACTCAGGGGCCTGAGGCAGCCCTGGTGTGGCCACTTCTGTCTCCTCACCCTGAGTCGCCTGGAGGGACTTGCTGGCAGTGGCCTGGGAAGTGGCCACCAGCAGACATATCAGCGCCTCTCCAGGCTGACCCTGACCTCCCGGGGGGGGGGGGGGGGCTGCCCATCGGGTCTGTGTCTGCAGCTGGCCTGTGGCCCGCCCGGAACAGGGCCCCCACCAGGCAGGCTGCCCTAGAGTGCCCCGTCTGTCACTCAGGGCACACGGAGGCACGGGTGCTGGGGACCTGTGTATGTGTGTGTGTTGTAGGGGGGGGTTCTGGTCCAGCGCCCGGTGCCCAGCAAAGTTCCTGGGGGCCCAGCTGGTGCTCAGTACAAGGCCTGTTTCTGGGGGGAGTGGCTGCTAGGGAGGCTCAGCCGGCCCCACACCCGGGCAGGGGCAGCGGACGACTGACCCGCTGTCCTCTGGGCCACGGGGCCTCTGGGCTGTGGGTGGCATCAGGAGCCCCGGGTGCTCACGTCCCCCGGGTGCCGCTTAGCGGGGCTCAAGTCACCGCGCCCCCCGGCCCGCAGGCCCCGCCGCGCCCCCCGAGCCCGCCTTCCCCGACATCTACGGCGGCGACGCGCAGCTGTGGGAGGCGCATTTCCGCGGCATCGGGCGCGCCTACCGCGCGCTGGGCAAGGACGACGACTTCGCCATCCGCGTGCTGACCGAGGACTTCACGCTGCCCTTCCCCTTCGCCTGGCCGCCCGGGCCCGACCCCGCGCGTGGCCCGCTCTTCTACGACCCGCACGACCGCGCGGGCTTCGACTTCCTGCTGCGGGGCCCGGGCGCTGCGCCCCCCGCGCTGCTGCGGCCCCTGCACGCCACGGCGCAGGCCGCCGTGCGCAAGCGGCGCCTGGAGCGCCTGGCGCGAAGCTACGCGCGCGCAGGGTCCGGGCACGGCCTCCTGCTGCTGCCCCCCGGCCCGCCCGCCCGCCCCGCGCCCCCCGAATAAAGCCCCGAGCCCGCCCGGAGACGCCTTGCCCGCTGCCACGCGCCCTGCGCCCTGCTGGGAGTCGGGGGTGGCCGCGGGTGGTAGGGCCCGGGCCGTGGCCGGCCTCGGGGGAGGGGCTGCACCCTCTGCACGTGCTGGGAGCCCACCGGGAGGGGTCCCCGAGACACAGACGCACTCCGATGGGGAGCAGAGGGGTCTCTACTTCTTTGGAGGGGTCCCGGAAACACAGGCACTGCTTCACTGGGGAGCAGAGGGGATCTCTACTTCCCTAGAGGGGGTCCCCGAGAAACAGGCGTGCTCCGATGGGGAGCAGAGGGATCTCTACTTCCTTGGAGGGGGTCCCGAGATACAGGCGCCATTCCGAAGGGGAGAACAGGGGTCCCCACCTCCCAGGAGGGGTCCCTGAGATACAGGCACGCTGATGGGGAGCAGAGGGGTCCTGGACATGTAGGGTGTGGGTTCGTGTCTCAAGTGGGACCGTGTCCCCCAGACTGGCTCCCCTGCTGGCTCTGGGGCAAGGGGGTGCCAGCTGTTCCCCAGCATCCTCCCCCAGAGCCGAGGGCTGCGCCCCTGGTTGGGGCCTGATCACCCCCAGCACCAGCCTCATTCACTGCATTCCACCCGCCTGGGTTCATCAGAGTCCAAAACCGCCACCTGCCCGGGGGGGGGGGGGGGGGGGGGGCAGCTGCTCCGAAGGGACAGGGTCGGCCACCTTTGAGACCTGCTTGGCTGCCCTGGAGTGGCCGCTTGGTCACAGAGCCCAGAGTGCATTTCCAGGACCCGTCCTAGACCTGGGACCTGCTGGGCATGTGTGGGGTCCCCCAGAGGTGGGATCTGAGAGCGGTGAGGAGATGCAACGGGAAGGGGCCCAGGTGGGGGGTCCCCAAGGCACCTCACGCTCCCTCCAGGGGTTCACCCACAACTTCTCAGGCAGCGTGTGACAACCCCACCAGCTCCCTGCCACCCCCACCCCTGCACAGTGCACGTGTTGGTAAGAAACTCCCGAGCACTTGGCCAGTGACCCCGTGGCCAGAGGGACCAAGAATCCCCGAGTTACCTGACAGAGAAGGAAACACGGCAAGAGTAAGGGTAAAGCAAGGTGACAGGCAGGATGCAGACGAAGGCAGAGTGCCGATCTTCCGGAGGGGCCCAGCATGGGGAGGAGGAGCTGATGACCCCCTCTGGCCCCGTTTCCTCGGGTCACTCCTTCCACCCCACTGCCTCATGGAGTCCTCACAGGGGCCCGAAGACATTGGAGAGGAATCTGGCCCCGAGAGGGATGGGGCCTGCGTGGGAACAGGACGCGGGTCCATGTCCCACACAGAGCAGGCCTCTCTGTGGCAGGACTTCAGGTAGAGTTTGATCCAGAAGTCTTGGGTGATGACTAGGTTGGTCAGTGTTTTCTTGAGCCCTTCCCGTGCCCTGGGCGTGGTTGACCTTAATAGTTGTGAGGATAAGACCAGGACCTAGCGGGCCCACAGTGGGCAGAGGAGCCTGGGGCCCATGGCCACCAGGAGGGGCATGCTAGGCCTGGCTGCATGGCTGTATTTCCCGCCACTTAGCAGCAGAGTTCCCAGGGAAGGCAGGTTCAGGCAGGGTCGATAATCTCATTTGTCCCCTGCGTGTCTGCTCAGTGGCATGTCGAGGTGGGAGAGTGGGTGTGTGCTAAGGAGCTGCCCATGACGCTTCCCTTCTCCCTGCCCGAGGAGGCCAGGCCTGTCCCTGTTTGTGTGACCACAGCGAGGGGCATACGCCTTGTTCTGCCTGCTCAGAAGCTCAGTGCTCATGGTGGTGTCCTCCAGGTGCCCATCAGCATGGTCCCGGGCCCTCGGCCTCTGCCCTCGGCCTCCCTGTCTTCTCATCTGCTGCCAGGCTAGAAGGCGGAAACGATGCTGCTGATGTTTCCTCGGGCTTGGGGGATACAGGCTGCCCTTGGCGAGTCGCCGCCTGGCCCGCTGCTCGGAATGATGCTGTTGTCTGCGCAGAGGCCTGGCCGGCTTGGGGCCCTAGCTCTCGGGGTGACTGACCGAGACCACCCTGGCTTTGGGAGACAGCCCACCTCTGCCTGCATTGGGCCTCCTGCACAGAGGGTCCCCCTGCCTGGTCCTCAGCTCCAGTGGGGTGGTTCTGGCGCCGCCTACTGGTGGCCCGGGGCATTGTCGCTCAAGCCCCTGGTCGCCCAAACTGGTGCCCACTGGCAGGATGCAAGGTGACTGCCTCCAGGGTCTGCCCAGGCCCTCAGCTGGGCCTCCACGGAGTCTAGGGGCCACTGCCCTGCCCAGGTCCTGGATCTGGCCTCCCCACCCTCCATGGGGGTCCTGCCTTCCATGGGGAGTCCCCATGAGCCTGGGAGTGGCCTCGCAGCTTCCCCAACCCTTCCTGGAAGTCCCCAGGCGGTGACCTTGCAGGACTCAGCCGCTGCCCAGGCGGGCGAAGGGGGTCTCCTCCTCTGGGGCCCAGCCAGAGCCAGGGCAGGAGTCTAGCACTGGCCCCGAGGCCGGTTCTTGGTCTCACCTGCAGCGTTCCCGCAAACATCACGGCCCTCCTGATGGGGCTGTTGGGAGTGGGCGGCCCCCTCCCTCGTCCCAGGGAGCTGGTTGCACCCCACACACTCGTGCCCTTGGGAGCTGGCTCCCCCCCCCCCCGTGCCCCTGGGAACTGGCTCCACCCTGCCTCCCCCGTGCCCCCGGGAGCTGGCTTCGAGGGGCAGTAAGGATGCTTAATTAATTGCAATTACAATCTTCAGAGGAAGCTGCGAGTTGAAAGTTGTTCCTAATTACTGTGTTATGATGTCGGCCGGCTCCCCAAATTGATCGCGTTGGAATTTTCGACAGAGGATTAATTGAGCCGCCGGAGGACCCACTGGATGTCCCTCCCCTGCTGATAGGCAGGGTCAGCCTGGCGAGGGGATGGCAGTCAGAGGGGGCACCCCTGCTTCCTAAAGGTGGAGAGCCACGGCCACGGCCACAGTCACAATCACAGTCACAGTTACAGCCACGGACATTGCCACACCCATAGTCACGGCCACAGTCACAGTCAGGGCCATAGTCACAGTCACGGCCATGGCCACAGTCACAGTCACAGTCAGGGCCACGGCCACAGTTACAGTCACAGCCACAGTCACAGTCACAGTCAGGGCCACGGCCACAGTTACAGTCACAGTCACAGTCATAGCCACAGCCACGTCCACAGTCACAGTCACGGCCACAGTCACAGTCACGGTCACAGCCACAGCCACAGTCACAGTCACAGTCACGGCCACAGTCACGGTCACAGTCATGGCCACAGCCACAGCCACAGCCACAGCTACAGTCACAGTCACGGCCATGACCACGGCCACAGTCACAGTCACAGTCAGGGCCACGGCCACAGTTACAGTCACAGCCACAGTCATAGCCACGGTCACAGCCATGGCCATGGTCACGGTCACAATTACAGTCATAGCCACAGTCATAGTCACGGCCACGACCACGGCCACAGTCATAGTCAGCATGGCCAAGGGTACAGCCACAGACACAGCCATGCCCGCACCTGGGCTGAGCGTCTTCTCTTGGACCTGCGGCTGGGCCGGGACTGGTCTGTGTGCTGAGGCCCCGTGACCCTGGCCGCAGGGGTGACATGGCCTGGCCAGAGCGCCCGTCCGGGGAGCCTCGCAGTGCCAGCAGCCCGTCGCGCGCACAGAGCCAGGTCACCTGGCCCACCATGTGTGTCTGTTCCTTTCCCGGCCGCATGGGACCCCATAGGCTGGTCTAAGCAGACATAGGGCAGCCCCATTGGCCAGAGCCGGATCCCCTGCCTGCCGCCTGGCCCTGCCACAGGCCGTGCAGATGCAGCCCTGTGCCTGGTTGAGAGGCTCCGAGCCTTGGTTTCCCCACCTGTGAGTTTCTGAGGAGAGAGAGAAGGAGGGAGGGTGCAGGCCTGTGCCACGGATGGGGCCCCGACATGGCCGAGGAGCAGCCCCTGGTTCTGTTGGGCATGGCGCCCCTGCGGTCAGCAGAGCAGCAGCTGCCTTGGGGCTGGGTGGGTGTGACCCTCAGCAGGCAGGCGAGCAGACCCCAGGCACCCCTCTCAGCGGCTTGGAGCGGGTCTTGGACAGAAAACAGGTCGAGGTGAGGGGGGCAGCCGGGAGAAGGGACCCAAGGCAGCAGTGGGGTGCGGGTGGGCCTGAGAGACCAGGCGTGGACCCAGGGGCTTGGCTGGCCACTGGCACTGGGGCGGGGAAGCCAGTCACTGGCCCCAGGATGCGGGGTCTGGTGCACAGAGCAGCAGCCTCATGTCTGTCTTGGGGACAGCGGCTGGTCAGGCCGGGCGGCGGGTGATGGAGAGCTGGGGGAGGGTTGGGGGCGGGAGGGCAGTGAGGACCCCAGGTGGCCGGTGCGGGCATCGGGCTCCAGGGCCTCAGTTCTCCGGGGAATGGGCCATGGGTGCTCCCCCCTAACACCGCGGGCTTCTCGGCGGGGCGCCCACCTGGCAGGAGGCCGGTTTCGGGGCTCAGGTCGGGCTGCTGCCAAGTGCTCCCCTGGCCCTTTAATTACGAAACGCTAACGAGCCCTGAAATTCAATTAAGAACAGGCGCCAGCGACTCCCGAGCCGGGCCGGGCGGGCGTCGAGCTGTTGCTGTAGAGGTGTCTGGGGAGAAGCATGGCAGTGAAGGGCAGAGCGTGCCTGACACACCCCCGTTCTGGTGGGGAAACTGAGGCACGGCCCATGACAGGCCGAGGGCCCTGGCAGACCGTGGGCTTCCCTGCGCTGAGACACTGGCCCCCTGCCCCCGTCCGGTGTGGCGTGGGGGTTGGGCACAGCCGCCCACGCAGGACCTGGGTGCCGATTCTCCAGGCGGCAGTAGGGGAGGGAGACCCCCGCTCAGCCCTGACCCCAGCCAGCCTGGAGCTGGGCCAGAGCCCGGACCAAGTGCCAAGGAGCTCCCGCCCCCCTGAAACGCACTTTGTTGGGAATCCATGAATATGCGATTGTGAATCTGTGGCCCACCTCCCCGGCTTCTCGGCTGCGCATTAATCACCGCTAATTGCCGCCAGCCTTCGCGTCAAGAGCCTTTATTCCCGGGCAGGAGGGGGCTGAGGGATGCTCCTTTCAGGAACCCCGGCTCCGCCACCCGCCTCCAGGGGCTCGAGGCCACATGACAGGTGTGTGTGTGTGTGTGTGTGTGTGTGTGTGTGTGTGTGTGTGTGTGATTGGGGGGGGGACAGAGGCCTTGGCCCAGTAGTCAGGGAACATCCGAAGCGCACCCGTCACCTTCACGCCTCTCCCGAGCTGTTGTGAGTTTCCTTGAAACCGAGGCGCTTTTTTCTCTTTCCTTTTTTTGGCAACAACAGCTGGGAATAAGTTGACACTTTCTAAAAACTGCTACTTAGGCCTGTGAAGGGGGTGGGGTGGTGGGGGGGGACCCCCGCCCTCTGGTGCCAGCTCACAGCGCTCATTCTGGCCCGGGTCCGAGGGCATCTGCCGTGGAGAGGGAGGTGTCAGTGGGGGCCTTGGAGGGGCTCAGTGTGGGGTCCCCAGGGTGAGGGCAGAGAGGGCTGGTGTGCTCCTGGCATGGCCCTGTCCTGGGTCAGTGGGTAACTGGTCATGTAAGCTGGCACACACATCAACACATGTATGTAACCCTACACACCAGCAGACACATCAGAATACAGATCCATCAGCACATGTAAGGTTCAGCATGTATAAGCCAACACACACATCAGCACACATATCAAACTGTGCCGTCTGACCAGCTTGTGACCAGCACAGATCTACACACACACACACACACACACACACACACGGGCTGAGCCTCCCCCCGTTGGATCTAGTGTCCCAGCTGCACACAAAGGAGTAGATGAGCCGGTGGGGCAGCGGTGGCAGGTGTGCAATGACCCACCCACTGTACATGTGTGCAGATGGGCCTCTGCATGTGTGCTAGTGTGTAGGCTGGTCTGTGAGAACCTGTGTGCTAGCATGCAGCACAGGCGAGCTAGTGTGTGGGCTTGTCTGTGTGAGCACATTCATATGCTAGTGTGTAAGGTGGTCTATGTGGTCACACACGTGTGCTAGTGTGAGGTTAGTCAGCATATGTACCACCGTGCTTGTGGGCTGCTCTCTCTTCACATGTGTGTGCAAGCGTGCACACCAGCCTGTGTATGCTTTCTGTATGCACACACCAGTGTGCCGACTATCCCGTGTGTGCTGTCTGCATGCACATGTGTGTGCAAGTGTGCAGACTGGTCTTTGTGTGTGTTCTCTGCATGCACATGCATGTTGGAGTGTGCAGACCATTCCGTGTGTGCTCTCCGCACATGTGTGTTTGAGTATGTTGACTGGCCCATGTGTGCTCTCTGCGTCCACATGCATGTTTGAGTATGTTGATCAGCCCATGTGTGCTCTTTGCGTGCACATGTGTGTTTGAGTGTGCAGGCCGGGTCGTGTGTGCTCTCTGCATGCTCACACAGCGCATAGGGCAGTGCAAATGCCCCTGAGCTCCCGTCAGTGGTCAGGGATGTGGGATTTTAGGCCCTTTGCTGGTGAGGAAACTGAGGCTGAGATTCAGGTGGGCCACTCTGAGGAGACGGTCTGGCTTCGCATGTGGTCTTGGCCTCTCCTGGCCCAGGGAAGGCTGCACCGCCCACCCCGCCTTCCCCATGGCTCCCCCTCCCTGGCTGTGGCCTCTGGGTCCTGCCACTCGCCTGGGCTCACAGCAGGGGCCTCGCATCTCCCTCCACTGCACCGCCAGTCACAGATGGTCTCCTGATGGTAGTGCCTCACATGCACCCCTCCTCCGAGAAGCCTTCCTGGATCTGCCAAGCCCAGCTGGGGTCTCGGGGCCTGTTCCTGAGGCTCCTGTCTCTGAGCAGCTGCCCTTCCTGTACTGTCTGCCCTGTGCGGAGCTCGCTTGCCTGCGGCTTGGGCCCGTGGCTCCTTAACTGGGAAGGGAGAGCTGAGGCCCAGTGGCCATGTGGGACTGCCCCATCCATGCTGGACATCACTGCGGGGGCAGTCAGCCTTCGGTTGTGGCTGGCTGCAGGGTCCTGGCTGCGCTGTCACCTGACGGGGTTTTAGTGAGGTGGCGGCTGAGCCGGGAGCGCGGCTGATGGTGGCCTTCCCTCGGTGGGTGCTCAGCCCTGGCCTGGGGCATGTGGGGGTCTCCCCAGGGGCAGAGGCTGTGACTGGGACAGGGCGCACCCTCACTTGGTCCTGCCTGGGCCCCTCGGAAGGCTGCAGTCACCCTGGCCCCTTGCTGGGGAACTG
Source organism: Sorex fumeus (assembly GCF_029834395.1). NCBI lineage: Eukaryota > Metazoa > Chordata > Mammalia > Eulipotyphla > Soricidae > Sorex > Sorex fumeus. Next base: position 2,198,124 of record NW_026606111.1, read on the forward strand.
CAGCCAGCCAGGAGCGGGGCGTTGCTCGGGGCCTGTGACTTCTGCCAGCCCAGCCAGGCCTCACCATCCTTCCCCTTTTCCAGGGACTTGGGGATGCAGCATTCCAGCCCCAGCGCCAGAGTCCGGCCCTCCCACCGCCCCTTCCTGCCGGCCTCTGTCCCCTCCCCATGGGGAGGCGGCTGTGGGGTGTGAGATTGGCGCCTGGGACCCTGGGACCGGGGTGGGAGGGGGCCCTGCTGGGAATTCCGGCCGCCGGCAGTGCTGGGCCGCCTCCGCCAAGGGCCAGATGGTGTTTGGGGCGTCTTAATAGGAGCGATTTGCAGTGTTGCTGCCACAAAATAATCCTGCTTAGTGAGCGAGCGCACGTCGGCAGCGAGTCAAGGCGCTCGGATGTTTTAAATATTATGTACGTCGTGTTCGTGTTAACAAACCTGATTTTTAATTACACCTTCCCCACTGCCTGGCTCGGACGAGGAGAGGGCTGGAAGAAGCGATGTTAGGGACGGCTGGTGGCTGGGAGCCCGGCCTGGCGCCACTGACAGTGCTTCCCCAGCCTGGCCACACCCTGACCCCACCTGGGATGGACCGTGAGTCTTGGCCTGGCCCTGGGCCAGCCCCTGGAACCCAGCACAGACCAGGCCCTGGTGCGGGACCTCCAGCCTCTGTGCTGGCCACCCAGTGGGCACCGAGCCCCAGGGTTCAGAGGAAGCTCTGCTGCCTGATGCCATGCATGGTGCCGTCTCCTGGCTGCGTCCCCGAGGGTCCCTCAGCGCTCTTGGGCTGTTGGTGGCCCGATGGGCGCCTGTGTGGTCATGTGTGCGCCCTTTGCCCATGCACATAGCAGGGTGGGAGGTGGGCGGGTTCCTGCCCATGGGCACTGCCCCTAGGAGGGCAGCTGGGGAGGCAGTTGGGCTGGCGGGCCAAGGCCCTGCGGCCAGTGCCGGGGGGCCGGGTTTGAGCAGGGAGGCAGAGACCCCTGGGAGGTGGGAACAGCCCCTTTCTCATGCTGGAGGGAGCCTGTCTGCAGGGCCCCCTCTTGCTCTCCAGCCCTCTCAGACCCTCACTCTGCTGCCACCCCATCGCTCCCCCAAGACCACAGGAAGCCGGAAGTGCTGGCTCAGCGCAAATCAACTGGATGTTTGCACGAGACACTGCTGCCCCCAGCACCACACACTCACACACTTGCATGCGCTACACACACTCACACATGAACACATGCCCACACACATGCCCACACACACTTGCACACACCCACCCACACTTGTACAGTGCCACACCCACACTTGCACATATGCCACATTCACACTCACACACATGCGCCACACACTCACACACCCATATATGCCACACACAGGCACACTCGCACACTCACACACCCACACTCGCACACGTGCCACACACTCGCATACCCACACTCGCACACATGCCCACACACATGCCCACAGACACACTTGCACACACCTACACTTGCACATGTGCCACACACACTCACACACATACTCACACACACAAGCCCACACTCACACTTGCACACACCCACACCCACACATGCGCCACAAACACACTTGCACACACCCGCACATGTGCCACACACACCCATACACGCCACAAATACACGCACACTTGCACACTAGCACACACCCACGCCCACACTCACCACACACTCACACACCCACACTTGCACACGCGCCACACTCACCCTCGCACACATGCCTACCACACATCCACACACACTTGCACACACCCACACTCGCACATGCGCCACACACACTCACATACATTCATACTCACACACACACCCACACATGCCCACACACACTCATGCCCACTCATGCCCACGCACACTCGCACACATGCAGGCATGCACACACACCACACATGCACAATGCACACAAACATTGGCACACCTCCACACATGCAATACATACGTCCATACTCACACACATCAGCACTCTCTCTCTCTCTCTCACACACACACACACACCTGCCCTGACACCAGCCTGAGAAGGTGTCTCCCACTCCAGGGCGTGGGAGTTTGCGGGAGCTGCCCCAGGAACGACAGCCTCACCCCACCTCATCCAGGGGTTCCCCAAGGCCCATCTTTCAAGAGAGGAAACTGGCTTGAGGGGCCTGTGCTGGCTTGCCTGCTGCCTGCCTCCCCCCTCAAAACCCCCCCTGGCTCTCCACGCCGACCCCCACGGAGCTCATTTCTCAGGGTGCCCATCGGGAGCCCCGGCTGTCGCTGTTGTCATGGAAACCACTTCCTCCAGCCTCTCACTGCTGCCCAGGCGGCGGGTCGAGAGTGGACGCAGGGTGGGGACTGGGGGGAGGGGGCTGGAAGCAGGAGGGGTGGGGGCTCACCCAGAGAAGTGACACATGTCCGTGGCTGGTGGCCTGCGGGGACACTTCCCTTCCAGAGCTGTGGCTGCTTGGGGGACCTTGGGGCAGGGGCCAGGCCAGCATGGGGCCACACATGAGCCCTGTCCTCAGCTGGGCCGGTGGGGCTGTTGGGGTGGACAGAGGAGGGGCAGTGCCTGCAGATACTCAGGGGGGCTGGGTCCAATAGGGGAGCGACCCCTGAGAGGGGACCCTAGACTCCTCAGTCACGCCTAACAGTGTCCTCTGCTCCTGTCCACCCTGCAGCCAGGCTGCCAGCATGACCCCTTGCATCTTTGACTCGATGAGTGGCTGGGCTTGGCCATGGGGGGGCAGGTGGCCCCCTCCAGACCTGACCCCCAGCTCCCAGCTCCAGCGGGGAGGGCCCTGGCACCCCTCCTGTCTGCTGCCTCTCAGCTGGGCTTGCCAGACTTGGTGCCACTCGGGATCCAGGCTCCGCCCGCCCCTGGCACTGAGGGCAGGGCCATGTGCCCGCGCAGCGCTGCTGGAATGTTTGCTCTCAGCAGGAGCATATGGCAAGGAGCAGCCTGGCACCCAGGAGCGTGTGCTGCTGCCAAGGGCTCCGGGGGCTGGGCCGGGCATGGCTCCGGGGAGTCGCTCATGCCCCTAGCACTGGCATGGACAGGGCAGATTGGAGCTGCCCGAGGTACCTGCCATGTGCAGACTCTGCCTCCATCTCCCCAGGCCCCTTTCCTGGGTCAGGGACCCTGGAGAGTCCGAGTGACAGGCAGGTTGCACAGAAGGGACGAGGGTCTGGGCCTGATGACAGAAGCACCTGCTTTGCCAGCCTGAGCCTGGAGTTGGACCCCCAGTGCCCTGCCAGAGTCAGCTGGACCCCAGCTCAGCCTCAGTGCCTGATCACCCACTTGTGACACCCAGAGAGCAGTGGGCATGAGTGTGCAGGCACCATGCCCACGTGTGACCACCCAGCGAGCACTATGGGGGAGTGTGTGGGCAGCACACCCAGGTGCGTGCGACTTCTGGGCTCTGAAATGATAGTAAGAGGAGCAACAGCAGAGGGACACGGGTGGGGACAATGACAGGTCCCACAGGGGCTCTGTCGCCTGGTCTCAGGCAGGACTGAAGCACAACAGACCCAGACACCCACCTGCCCTGTCCCTCTACACACCGCCACATGCCAGCGTCAATTCATCATATACCCATTAGCACAGCCATGCATTCATCAATGGATCACACTAAAACCTACCCACCAGACCCCTTCCACTCACCCATCCATCCATCCATCCATACATCCATCCTCCATCCATGGACCCATCCACCCATCCACCCATCCATCCATCCATCCATCCATCCATCCACCTATCCACCCATCTACGCACCCACCCACCCATACATTCATCTCTCCATCCATTCACCCATCCATCCACCCATCCATTCATCCACCCACCCATCCATCCATCCATCCACCCTTCTACCCATCCACCCAACCACCCATCCAGCCATCCATCCGTCCATCCATCCATCCACCCACCCACCCATCCACCCATCTACCATCCACCTGTCCACTCACCTATCTGTCCATCGACCTATCATCCACCCATCCATCCATCCATCCATCCATCCATCCATCCATCCACCCATCCACCCATCTACCCATACACCTGTCCACCCATCTACCCATCCACCCGTCCACCCACCCATCTGTCTATCCATCCATCCACCATCCATCCATTCCATCCACCCATCTACCCACCCACCCATCCATCCATCCGTCTATCCATCTGTCCATCCATCCATCCATCCACCCATCTATCTATACTCCACCTACCCATCAGCTTACCAGCCCAACTATCTTCCATCACCCACCTACCCACCCACATATCCATCCATCCATCCATCCATCCATCCATCCATCCACCCACCCATCCACCCATCTACCCATACACCTGGCCACCCATCTACCCATCCACCCGTCCACCCACCCATCTGTCTATCCATCCATCCACCATCCATCCATCCACCCATCTACCCACCCATCCATCCATCCATCCATCCATCCATCCACCCACCCACCTATCCATCCATCCACCCACCCACCCACCTATCCATCCACCCATCCATCCATCCATCCATCCATCCACCCACCCATCCATCCATCTACCCATCCACCTATCCACCCATCTATCCATACTCCACCTACCCACCAGTCCAACTATCTTCCACCGCCCACTCACCCTCCCACATATCCATCCACCCATCCACTCACCTACCCAAGTACTCATGTGCATGTGTCCATCCATCCACCCACCTGTCCACCCACCAAACCACCCACTCCCCCCCATGACTGGACTGGGCTCTGAACTTTCACTTTCAGTGGCTCCTGTAACCCTCTGCCAGGTCCAGGGAGACTGTGGGCTCAGTATCCTCCTTAGTGACACCAAGGGGCTTGAGGGTAGCAAGTGTCTCCATTGAAAGTCACTCCTGAGTCTGGAGCCCCTGTGCAGGCCTTGCCCAATGTCTCAGCCCAGATGCAGTTTTGCCTCGTCCTCCTGCCCGTCCTCAGCCCATCGCCCCATCAGCCTCCTGCTGCTCCCATCCCGGAAGTCCTCCCACTACTCGGGTTCCAGGAGGGTCAACACTGAGGGATTCCCTGGGCCCCCCACTCGCTAGCTCAGGGAGGTGATGCTGAGGCTATGACTCATCAGGGGCTCGGTACCTCAGTTTCCCCATGTGTGGGTGGTGGAGTGGCCTGGTCCTAGGCCCTGGGGAGAGATGTGCGGCTGTGGTCCAGAAGTCCCAGCAGGGGTCTGGGTGTTGGCAGTGGCTTCTGGAAGGATGCAGGCTCCCCTGGGCACCACACCTGAGTCCAGGGAGCAGAGGTGAGGGACCCTCAGCCGCTGCTCAGGCTCCCCAGGGAGGACTCTGCACCCCTCCAGGCCTCCTAAGCCGGCTCAGCATTGGGCAGCTCCTAGTGTGTGTCCGGGGGACCACAGCCCCAGAGATGGGGTCCACGCCCCTTTCCAGCCTCCACGGGGGGTCCTGAGTGGAGACGGGTTGGGAAGACCCCAGCTGCCAGCAGTCTCTGTGGGCCCTGCAGGGCACTCCTGGCTCCAGGGGCTGTGGGAGCCCCCATCCTGCCTGTCCACTCCCCCACGTACACGCAGCACATGCACACGGCACACACACATACATTGACACACATGCACACAATCCAGTCTCCCCCATGCACAGACAACACACACCCTAACACATAATGACACATGTGCACACAATCCACTCTCCCCCATGCACACACAACACACATAATGACACACAATGACACATGTGCACACAATCCACTCCCCCATGCACACACAACACACACAGTGACACACGTGTGCACAATCCACTCTCCCCCAGACACATACTGCACACATCCTAACACACATATACAATAAAATTTGCACACAATCCACTCTCTATCATGCACCTGCAGCTCACTCTATCATACATGCAGTGACACATGTGCAGACACACACTCTCCCCCCAACATAGCACACTCTAATACATATACATACACAATGATGCATATGCACACACATTTATGCTCCCTAAGCAGTGCAACAGCATTCCAACACATACATGCAGTAACACACATGTACACGCATCCACTCTCCCCCATGCAGCAGCACTATCATAGACACACAGTGATACACGTGTACACAATCCACTCTCATCAATGCAACACATACTAACAATAATGAAATAGCGTGCGCACACATTCATGCTCCCCACATACAACACATGCTCTAACATACATGCAGTGACACGTGTACACTCTCCCACTCCCCCTAAGCGATGCAACGCACACACCTAGCACACAGTGACACCTGTGCATACAGACTCATGTTCCCACACATGCAAGACCCACGCTACACACAATGACCACATTCATTCTTCCCCTGCATACGACACACACACTTTAACACACGCACAACTAATGTGCACACACATTTATTCTCCCCATGCAATACAATACACATACTCTATCACACCACACCACAGATGCACACACATCCACACCCGTCCCCACACACATGTGATGCACTCCCCAGTTACACCCAGTGACACGTGTGCACACCCCCTGACATGCAGTGACATGCGCCCACATCATCGCAATGACTGTTGGCCACCTGGATGCCTGCACGGTCCCGCTAGGCACACGCGCCGGCCCCATTGTCGCCTGGGCCTGCCAGCAGCCACCTGACCTGGGGTTGATGGTGGGCCGGCCCCGTGGCAGGCCACCCCCCCGGGATTCCTGCGAGGGATTTCTGGGGCTCACAGTGCTCTGGGCCCGGCCTTCCTGCTCCCTGTGACTCGGGCCCTGGGTCTCCCGTCTCTGGGGGCCCAACAGCACCTCACTGGCTGGCCGGGGAGCCGCAGCCCCTCCCGGGGGCCAGGCCCCACTCTGTGCCATGGGCTGGGTGCTGCCTCTGTACCCTTTATGCATGTGGCCCGGCAGCGACTGCAGGGATATGAGGAGACCTGAAGTCAGAAGGAAAAATTAGTTACCTGTTCCTCCCTTCGTAGCCTGGTCACACGCTCTGGGAGACCCTCTCCAGGGGGTCCTGAGAAACTACGACTGCCCCCTCCTTGGTAGAGGGAGGTGTTGCCCGGGGCGGGGCGGGGAGCACTGTGAGGGGCAGCCTGGAGGAGCCCAGGACAGGTGGCGGGGGGGGGGGGTCACCCAGATGCACCCGGCCTGGGCGCCTCTTGCCCTGTGCAGGTTCTAAGGCCTCGTGAGGGTCTTGAAGAGCGGCAGGTGGGTAATGGCCAATGAGAGCTGCTTGGGCATTTGGCACATTTTCGGGGCGAGTGGCGTGTGGGGTTCATTGTGGCTGCAGGGAACATGAAGAGGAGCAGGGCCGGGAGCTGGCGGAAGGACGAGATGGCACCACACAGCAGGGAGGGGGCGCAGGGGGCAGCCGGCCAGGCCCAGGCCTGCATCGGCGGCTACTGGGGGAGCTACCCCCACCCCTGGCCCTGCCCTCAGCTCCCTCCTTGGGGAGGAAGGACTCGTGGGGGGTGGGGGTGGCCACTGGGCCTGCAGGATGCTCGGCCAGCCTGGCAGCTCGGGGTACTTCTGGGAAGAAGGACACGGGGTGCTACGGTCAGAGTCTCAGCCCCCCCCTCCCCCCGCAGCCTCTACCAGTCTCCTGTCTGATGTCCCTTTCCCTGGAGAACAGGAAGTGAGAGTCCCGGGGGAGTTAGGACTGAGGGTCCCCGGGATACCAGGAGTGAGGGTCTGGGGGAGTCAGGAGTGAAGGTAAGGGGGGGATCAGGGATGAGGGTCCCTGGGGTGTCAGGGTGAGGGTCTAGGGGAGTCGGGTTAGGGTCTAGGGGAGTCGGGATGAGGGTCTGGAGAAGTCAGGAGTGAGGGTATGGGGTATCAGGGTGAGGGTCCCTGGGGGGTCAGGGTTGAGGGTCTAGGGTGGCTGGGGTGAGGGTCTAGGGGGGCGTCAGGAGTGAGGGTCCCTGGGGGGTCAGGGGTGAGAGTCTATGGGGGTCAGGGTGAGGATTTAGGGTGGCTGGGATGAGGGTCCTGGGGGTCAGGGGTAAGGGTCTAAGGGGTCGGGGTGAGGGTCTGGGGAAGTCAGGAGTGAGGGTCTGGGGGGTCAGGGGTGAGGATCTAGGGGGGTTGGGGTGAGGGCCCCTGGGGTCAGGAATGGGGGGTCTCTGTGCAGCCTCTGGCTTCTCCCCAGCTGTCTGCCCCCCCCACCCCCCCGCTCATGGCGGCCTCCCTGAGTCGGCAGCTGATGTGTGTTTATCTGCCCAGTGGCGGGGCGGGTGGGCGGGAAGCTCGCGGTAATTGGGACATTTTGTAAGCGATCATCTGCTGGCACCTTCTCCTGCGGCGTGTGGTCTGCCCGGTCCCGTTAATCACGGCCCAGGCCTGGGGCCCCCTGGTCTGACAGCCTCATTTCTCTCCTCTGGAAAGATGGAGCTGTCCCCCCTAATGGCCTTATCTGTTATTCCCGGAACGCTCAGAGCCAGGCCGCGCAGGGGCTTCGTGCAGGGGCTGCTGGGCACGACGGGCGGCTAGCGGCCTGGCACTGTGTCCAGGGCCCGGGCCTAGGGATGGGGCCCCTCAGGGTTGTGTCTCGGCTGAGCCTCCAGAGACACACCGCCTGGGCCCCAGTCACACACAGGGCTGGCGGGAGCCTCTGTCCGGGGCCCCCAGGATGCCCCGAGAGCAGCACCTGTGGCTGAGTGGAAACCGGGACCCAGTTACACAGGACCCCCAAGAGCGACAGTGGTCCCGGCATGAGGTGCTGGCCCCTCCAAGGGGCCCTGACCGAGGGTGTGAGGATTCCTGTTATGTGCCCCCTCACCCTTGTTCAGGGTGCCAGCAAAGAGTCCCTGGCTGCTGCCCCTGGCCTCACCTCCAAAGGCACTGGGGACACTGACCAACGTCAGGGCTGCCAAAGGGGTCCTCGGGGGCCTCTGACCTAGCAGGGATCCCCTGGGGAACACGCCTGCCACTCCATCACGGTAGTCGTAATGACCCGGATGATGGCCGTGAATAGGACAGACAGCAACACATTAATCCCCGTGTGATTAACGAGCAGCCTGAAGAGCCAAAGTGATTAATTTCTGCGTTTTCTCCACCACACTCACTCAAACAGGATTGCACAGCAGCAGCGGCTGCCAGATCTCTGCGGGAGCCGGCTCTACCTGCCGGCCGCCTTATCTAGGCTCACAGACTCCCGTGTCTGAGCACGTTTCCCCACTGACCCAGCTGCTCACATCTGCCCACCCACACATCCATCATTCATCCACCCACTCACCACCCACTCACCTGTCCGCCCACTCACCCTCTCATCCATCCATCCACCCTCTCACCCATCCATCCACCCACTCATCCACCCATCCATCCATCCATCCATCCATCCACCTACCCATCCATCCATCCATCCATCCATCCATCCATCCATCCATCCACCCACCCACTCACCCATCCATCCATCCATCCATCCATCCATCCATCCATCCATCCACCCACTCACCCATCTATCCATCCATCCATCCATCCATCCAACCATCCATCCATCCATCCATCCATCCACCCACTCACCCATCCATCTATCCACTCATCTACTCTCTCACCTACCTATCATCTATACACTCAGTCACCCACTCACCCACCCATCCATCTGCTCACTCACCTTTCCTTCCATCCACCCACCACCCCTCCATCCACCCATCATTCATCAATCCATCCATCCACCCACCCATCCATCCATCCACCCACCCATCCATCTATAAACCCACTCACCCACTGATCATTCATTTAGCCACTCACCCATTCACCCACCCACTAATACATCCACTATTCATTCATCACCCAGTGACCCACTCACTCATCCACCCACTTATCCATTCATTACCTATCCACTCACTCATCCACCATCCATCCACCATCCATCCATCCATCCATCCATTCATCCACCCACCCACCCACCCACTCGTCCATCCATCCACCCAACCAACACCCGGACCCATCCCTGCTGTGTCTGCCAGCCTACATCATGCACAAACAATCCCAGGTGTGCGCACGGGCGAGTGTCCATTTACAGGTGAGGACACAGAATGCGGGGTGCTGCTCAGCCTGGCTCAGACAGCCTGTGCTGGGGGTCCCACATCCTCCCCAGGCCCCTCCTGCCCTGAGGCCTGTTCCCACCCCTCCAGCTATGGTGGTCCCAGCCAGCAAGGCAAGACCTGGTGGTGGCATTCCTGAAAGCTGTGGTCATTGCCTCGCCATGATAGGGACTGTGGCATCTCCGCAGACACCTTCTGAGTGTAGATATGAGGCTTCGACACACTCCCAAAGGACATGCGCTGTGGGTCATCCCTGCAGCACGTGGTGAGGAGAACAGAGGCTCCTGCTCCGTGCTCCCACTCCGTGTTCTCTCCTGAGCCTGCTCAGTGCTCCTGCTCAGTGCCCCCACCTGCTCCCACTCTGTGCTCCTGCTCCGTCCGTGCTCCTACTCCGTGCTCCTGCTCCATGCTCCTGCTCCGTGCTCCTGCTCCTTCCGCTCCTCCCACTCCATGCTCCTGCTCCGTGCTCCCACTCCATGCTCCCGCCTGCTCCTGGTCTTTCCTGCCTCTTAGAGGGGACAGGCCTGGAGGAGGCAGCTCAGAATTCCGGGAAGCACCTGCAGTGAATGTCGCCTCTCCCCAGTGCTGCGGGCTGGCCCGGTGCGACAGTGGGTTTCTAGCCGGCCACGGCCACACCATGGGTAACCCTCTGGGTGGAGCTAGGGACACAGCTCCACAGACGGTTCCGTGGACAGCATCGAGGATGGTACTGTGGAAGCACCTCAGACAGAACCACACCGGCCACGGGCAGCACCATGGACATCCCTCTGTGTGGTGCCACGGGGAATTCCATGGCCCGTGCCAGCGTCATGGGAAGCACGGGCTACTCTGATAGTGCCTGTGCAGTCATGGCAGCACTGAGACGTGTGTGTGGCCAGTGCCGCTGTGCCCTGGGCAGACCGAAGGCCTCGGGAGCCGCTGTGGGCCTGCCTCAGGCAAGAGCAGGTGTGGTGGGTGGCTTGAGGTTGGCTGCGCCCAGGGGCCCTGGCACATGGGCAGTCCAAGGATAAGGGGCGGGGCCGGTCCTGTGGGTGGACCTGCTGTCTGGGTCTCCAGGGGACCCCTCCTCCAAACCTGCAGCTCCGGGGGAGCATGCCCCCACTGACCCTGCTGTGTGGGTGTCCCCACTGCCCCTGACCACTGAACACTGCTGTGTGGGTGTCCCCACTGACCCTGACCACTGATCCTGCTGTGTGGGTGTCCTCACTGACCCTGCTGTGTGGGTGTCCCCACTGCCCCTGACCACTGACCACTGCTGTGTGGGTGCCCCCTCTGCCCTCTACTGTGTGAGTGCCCCTCCCCCAACCCCATGAAAACTCCTGAGGCTGCCCCCAGAGGTGGTGGCCGGGAAGAGAACTTGCAGGGGGTGCTGGTGCCTTCCCGTGGCTGGGAGGGTCTCCCCATGGGCTCCAGGTGGGCTGCCTGGGTGGACGCTCCCGTGGACGGGTCCCTGGGAGAGGCGAGAAATACGGGCGGCCTCTCCAGTCGCTGCCACATTAAGCCGCGGAGCATCTCTGCGCCTTGTAAAGCTGAGGCTGTAACTCTCCCTGCCCCTCCCGGTCACCCTGGGGATAAATGACTTCTTCCCGTCAGCCTTGGGGCCTCGGCAGGGGCTGGTGTCCCAGGGGTGCGTAGCAGGTGTGGGGACGTTTGTGGAAGAGGCTGTTTGAAGCGGCCAGGCTGGGAGGGAAGGCTGCTGCTGTCCTGGTCAGTGTCCACTAACTGCACCAGCCAGGTGGACCCCACCTTGATGCCCAGAACCGGGATCCAAGTGTGAGAGGGCGTCGGACTGGCCACATGCTCCGCCAGGTCACCTGTGGGTCCCAGCACACAGCCTGGGGGCCCTGCAGCCTCCGCGGGTGCCCTGGAGGTGCTGCACATAGACAGGGGTCCGGAGCCATCGCCTCTGCGGCTCCGGGAGACGCCATGGTCTGTCTGGACCTAGACTCTCTTGGGGGGTGTCTCCTCGTGGAGATGCTATGAGGGCACTTTGGGTGCCTGGGAACTCCCCGTTGCAGGACCAGCTGCTTGAGGGTTGCCTGCCCCCACCCCAGGTCCTATCTCTGCCTTGCATGGAGCCTGCAGGAGCTGGTGTGGGCGGGGGATGCAGCTCCATGCAGCCTGGAGGGGTCCCAGAACCAGTGCCCCGGGAATATGGAGGCGCCCCGCTGAGGTGGCTAGGCTGGGGTTGGTGGGAGACGAGGGGTCCAGGTCTGTGCGGGCGTTACCTGGGCCTCGGCAGGGCAGGACCAGGGTCTGAGCTGCCTCTGATCTACAGACACCTCCGGCTAAGTGCCTCCAGCTGGAAGCACAGACCTCACCAGGTCCCAGGAGAAATACACACCCCGCCCCCACCCCAGGCCTCCGAGCTACCCTGGGCCTGGGCGCCCCCGGGTTCTGCCTGGCTGGGCCATCGAAGGGTCTGCAGGAGGTGTGGAGGCCTTAAGGCTGGGCTGGAGGAAGCCCACTGGGGGTGGCCAGGCCCCTGGGGGGGGGGCGCAGGGCAGGGAGCGGGGAGAGGCATGGCCAGTGCCTTGGAGGTCTGAGTTCGGGCTGGCCAGGGGAGGGAGGCGGGCAGGGAGGCAGGAGGAGCCGCTGGGGTGAAAATTATGGCGCAGGCTCAGGCCATAAACTTTCATCGGTTTAGAGCCATTTTCTGGGTCTTAAATGTCACCGTCTGTTTAACATCCCCATCCTGCGTGGGGGAGCCCCCTCCCCACTCTGCCCGCTGGGGAGAGGGGCGGGCAAGGCCCAGGCCCAGGCCCTGCCGTGGCTGGAGGGTTCCAGCTGACCCCAGGAGGCCCGGTCCTGTCATCTGCCCCAGGGAGCTCCACACACGTGTGTGTGTGTGTGTGTGTGTGTGTGTAGTCCTCAGGACCCCGTGGGCTTGGGGCCGGCCCTGCTCCTGCCTTCCTGCCTCAGTCTCGCGTGCCAGGGGCTGCCCTGCTGATTTGGGATCCCACCAGTGCTGTCTGCCCTTGAGCCCCAGTTGGTCCCTGGGATCAGGTGCACGAGTGGGCGGGGCTTGTAGCAGATGCATGAGTGGGCGGGGCTGGGAGCAGGGGCATGAGTGGGCAGGGGCTGGGGGCAGGTGCGTGGGGCCGGGGAATAGGTGCGCTAGTGGACGGGGCTAGGCGGAGGTGCGTGAGTGGGCGGGGCTTGAAGCAGATGCATGAGTGGGCGGGGCTTGGGGAAGGCGCGTCAGTGGGCGGGGCTGGGGGGCAGGTGCGCCACTGGCTAGACCCCTAGACACCAGGATGGTGCTCGCCCTGGGACAGAGACCGCCACCATCCAGACCACGTGACCGCGCTGTGCCCTGAGGGTTTGGGCCCCATTTTACAGATGGGGACACTGAGGCTCAGGAATTCCTGCGGCAGAGCCAGGATGTGCTGGAGCCTGATTCCAGGTCCTCTTTGGAACTCCACCCTGAAGGGGCTCCCCAGAGTCCCTGGCCCAGTGAGGGCCCCGCTGTGAGTCCCGGACATGACTGGGGGGTGCCGGACGAGCATGCCCGGATCCTGCTGTGAGATGGTGTGGGCACTCAGCTGGCACATGCACACGCATGTGCACACACATACACACATGCACGCATGCATACACCCACACACACATGCCAACACCCACACACACACACATGCACACACACGTGTGCACACATGGCTCTGCATCTCTGAGCCTCAGCTTCTGCCCGGGGTGGCTGGATCTGCTCGGCAGGGCCCCCGCAGAGGCTGGCCTGGCCCGGAGGCCGTGTGGCAGGGGGCTGGTGCATGCATGCAGCCTGGGGATCCCTTGCTCCCGGCAGGCTTGGTTGCGCGGCGTTGATGCACGGGCTGACTGGGGCTTTATTTTTGGAGCGGCTTGGATTCTGGATTCGGGAGGGTATTGTTAGCCGCAGCCCGGGGAGTGGGTTTCAGAGCAAACATTACAGTTTCTAATCAGAGGCGCCCGGAGCTCCGCGAGGCGCCTCCCTCTGCCGGAGAGAATCTCGCTCTGTCTCCGGGCGCCCGGCCAGCCTGGCGTCTTGCTCAGCAGGGTAGGGGGAGTGCGGGCAGGGCCGCCCCACCCGCTCTGCCCCAGAGGCTGTGCAGCGGGGACTGCCGCGAGAGCCCCCTCCCTGAAGCCTCAGTTTCCCTTCGCAGGGACGCGGGGACAGACGCGGCGGTCTCCCGGGCCCTCTCCCAGCTGCTGCCGGGCTGACCCCCCTTCCTGCCGGGAAGGAGGAGGCGGCAGAGACATTTCCCTCCAGCTGATCCGGGGGCGGCTGATTTGCATATGATTTGCATGCGCATGCAGGCCGATTTCATCATAAAGGCATCCAACAAAATTCCAACAAACAAGATCGGGCGGAATGCCCGGAGGCTGGCCTGAGGGCTGTCCCCTCCCCCAGGCCCCTCAGGGCCCCCCAGCCCCGTCTCAGCCCCTCCTGGTGTGCCTGGTCTGGCCCACATGCTTCCCAGGGCCGGTTCCTGTGCTCCGAAGTTGGGGTTCCCCCCACCCACCCCCCAGAGTCCCCCGAGGGGAGAGGGAGAGGGACCCCCGCCCCAGCCAGCAAGCAGGGGCTTCCTGCCCTGCGCAGTGTCTGGAAGCTTCTCTCAACCGCTGCCTTGTCTCGCCAACTCCACCTACGTTTCCCCGTTGCCCAGCTGAGCAAACCCCAACGTGAAAACAACCGGTTACTGCAGGGGCTCTCCCTGGCCCCAGGAGCCAGAAGCACCTGGGCACTTGATCCCCACCCCATGGAGTCCCTCCTCCTCGCCCACCTTCCCGGACTCTGCGGGCTTCTCCCTTTCCTGTGCTGTTCCCACAGGCCCTGATGCTGTTCCCGCTGCACCACCCGTGCGGCTCTCTCAGGGGCTATGGCCTGGGGTGGGGACAGCTCAGGGCCCACTCCGTGAGGCAGAGGCTTGCCCCTGGGGGCCTGGGGTGCATTTTTGTTTGGCTACAGCCAGCAGTGCTCACAGCTTACTTCTGATTCCGGTAGGACTTGGGGACCAAATCTCAGGGCTGCGAGGCCAGCGCCCTGCCCACTGTGCTCTCTCTCCGGCCCCCAGGGCCTCTTTCCCTGTGAGAGGCTGGTCACTGGGCGCAGGGGCATGACCCCCGCAGACTCCTGTTCCGTGACAGAGTGGGACGCTGTCACTCAGCAGGGCTGTCACGGGGAGCGCGCCTCTGTCTGACGCTAGGAGACCCTGCGGCAGGCTCTGGCATCGGTCCCATTTGGCACAACCCTGCCGGCTGCAGCAGACACGGCCCACAGTGAGGAGCTGTGCCCGCCTGTCAGGAACCAGCGCATGACGGAGAGCTTCCTGCAAGAGGTGGCATCTGCGCTGTCTGGCCCCAGGCTGCTGCGGAGAAGCAGGGTGTTTGGAGATACTTCCTGGGTGAAGCCAAGGTGAGTCCCAGGGTCAGGGGCTGCGATTTGCAGACCCCAGCGGGCCGCTGGCAGTGCCTGGTCCCCTGATGGCCCCCGTGTTCCTGAGCCTCCGTGATTTATGACCGCTGAGATTTGTCTTAAGCAAGTGGTTTTCAGAGAAAAAGGAAAGGTCACAGCGCGCTAGGCCTTACATATCTTATCTTGTTCTGCTTCAGCCAGTAATTCCCGGTGAGCCTGGCAGAGCTGGAGGAGGCAGCCGGGAATAGGCATTAATATCCACATACCCGTGGATGGGCCCACGGCCCCGGCAGAGGACAGGGTCTCACAGAGTCCCGTGGAGATGGCCCCGCACCGAGCTGAGTTGCAGGGAGGAGGAAGGTGTGGGCAGCTGGCTTGGATGGCCAAGCTTCAGCCGCAGTGTCTATGGGCGGGGCGAGAGTCCACCCGTCCATCTAATAGCCTCTTGGCCTAGAAGTCCTTGAGCCAATACGGGGCCAGCGCCCCCTTCTGTGGGTGCTGCGGGCGGGCGGAGCCCTCCGCTGGCTCTGCTGACCGGGGAACCCCAAGGTGCAGGCAGCCCTGCCCGAGGCCCAGAGTGTGGCGTGGTGACCCATGAGGCCCTGCCAGGTGGTTGCTGAACTCGTGGTGTCATGTGGGCGCACACAGAGCCTGTGATGCCCGCGGGGCCCCTCATCTGTCCTGGGCTGACACAGGTCTCTCAGGGGTGTGTGAGATGTGGGCAGGGATAAGGCCCCCCCCCCCCGGGGGGGCAGTAGCCAAGGCCCAGTGGCTCTTCCCAGGAAATGGGTAGGAGTCCAAATCTGGGGGGCAGCAGGGCCACCAGAGGGTGCTCTGCCTGATGGGAGGTGGACATGGCCATCAGGGGACCTGTAGAGACCAGGACGCTTCTGCAGGGCACTGGGGTCACTCGGGGTCGCCTGCAGTGACAGCTCCCCTGGTCTCCCCTCCCCCCTCTCCTTAGATGTGACTGTGTTTTTCGTCCCCACGAAAGAGCTCCCTAGAGTAGCACTTCAGGGGCCTCTGTGGAGAGGGAGGCTCAGGGAGGGCAGGGTCTGTGTGCCAGGCAGTGCTTGGCGTGTGCTGGGTGTGTGCCAGGCAGTGCTGGGCATGTGCTGGGCATGTGCTGGGTGTGTGCTGGGCATGTGCTGGGTGTGTGCTGGGCATGTGCTGGGCGTGTGCTGGGTGTGTGCTGGGTGTGTGCTGGGCGTGTGCTGGGTGTGTGCTGGGTGTATGTATGCTGGGCATGTGCTGGGCGTGTGCTGGGCATGTGCTGGGCGTGTGCTGGGTGTGTGCTGGGTGTGTGCTGGGCGTGTGCTGGGTGTGTGCTGGGTGTATGTATGCTGGGCATGTGCTGGGCGTGTGCTGGGCATGTGCTGGGCGTGTGCTGGGTGTGTGCTCAGGGTGTGCTGAGCGTGTGCTGGGCGTGTGCTGGGCATGTGCTGGGTGTATGGATGCTGGGCATGTGCTGGGCGTGTGCTGGGCGTGTGCTGGGCATGTGCTGGGCGTATGCTGGGCGTGTGCTGGGCATATGCTGGGCATGTGCTGGGTGTGTGCTCAGCGTGTGCTCGGCATGTGCTGGGCACACTGCACTGTCAGAGCACAGATGAGGGTTCTTGCGCTGGTGGAACCAGGTTCTGTAGGGAGCAGAAGCCTGTACTGGTCCAGTGGGAGGTGGCCTCTGTCCTCACCTTGTGCCATCCTTGCCTCAGACTGTCGTGGTGCCATGGCTGGAAACTGGTCCCACACTGGGAGAGGCAGGTCAGCACAGTGCCTGGTGCCCTGCTGGCAAAACTGGAGGCATCCTTGCCTGAGGCGGCAGCAGGAAGGAAGGCAAGGGAGGAGGAAGGAGGGAGAGAAAGGAGAGGAAGGAGGGAAGGGGAAGGGGAGGAAGGGAAAGAGGAGGAGAGGACGGGAGAGGAGGGGAGAGAAAGGGAGGGGGAGGGGGAAGGAGGCTGGCTGAGCTCTGGGTCCAATGCTAGTGTGCCCCCCCCTCCCCAAGCCCAGCCCCGTCTGCCTGGCTGAGTGCTACTCCTGCAGGACCCCTAGGTCCATCCTGTACCCCCTCATCCCTGCCATCCTGCAGAGGTGTCCTGAGATCTCTGCCTGCTTCCCATTTCTACTTTCCCCACATCCTGCAGCATCAGGGTGAGAAATGGGCAGATGGTGACCTCAGGGGAGGCTTGGAAGCTTCTGGAAGTCATGGGTTTGGTCTGTAAGAGGCGCAAGCAGGCACCTCAGGTGATGAGGCTCCGCCGGGCCTCATGCTCCAGGACAGGAGAACCCAGAAAACGGGGCAGCATGTGAGCTGCCGGCGAGACTGCACAGAGCTGTGTGGCCCTCTGTCCCCGGGGGCCGCAGGGAAGCCTGGGGGGGTTGGGGCAGACAAAGGGGGGCCGGCGGCTTTGGCCACTGGGCACATGAGCATGAGCCCGGAGCCCTCCTGTGTCCACCTGTGGTGTGGGACTGTGCTGTCAAACCACGGAAATGCTGGCTACAGCCCCCAGCACCGAGGGGGGCTGCAGTCGTGGAGGCTTCCAGAAGCCAGCGCCGAGAGGCGGGACAGGCTGCTCTGCAGGGTTCTCTCCAGATTTTATTTATTTTTGGTGTATTTTATTGATTTCTGCCCTGAAATGGTGCTTTTGACATTTTAAACTAGTGCCTCAGGCTCAAGGGTCCTGGGTGGGGACGGAGTGGAGACAGACACAGCCCTTCAGGAAAGCCCCTCAGGAGGAAGCCGTTTCCCAGCACCCACATTTCGTCTCCTCCTCCTCATGGGGTGACACAGCTGCTCCCCAACCCTCAGCGCCGTGGCCGCCCAACCCCACCTGAGCGCCCCTGCACCCCTGCTTGCACCGCCACCTGATCCTGCCTGACCTTGCCTGATCCCTGCCTGATCCCCCACCTGATCCCTGTATGATTCCCACAAGATTCCCACCAGATTCCTGCCTGATCCCTACCAGATCCCTCCCTAATCCCTCCCTGATCCCTGCCTGATCCCCACCAGATCCCCTGCTGGATTCCTGCCTGATCCCCACCAGATCCCTGCCTGATCCCTGCCTAACCCTACCTGATCCCCACCTAATTCCCCACCTCATTCCCTGTCTGACCCTGTCTGATCTCTGCCTGATCCCCACCAGATCCCCATCTGATCCCTGCCTGATCCCCACCAGATCCCTCCCTGATCCCCACCTGATCCCTGCCCGATCCCCATCTGATCCCCTCCAGATCCCTGCCTGATCCCCGCCTGACCCTCCCTGATCCCCACCTAATTCCCCACCTGATTCCCTGTCTGACCCTGCCTGATCCCCACCTAGCTCCCACCTGATTCCCACCTGATCCCTGCCTGATCCTAGCTTGACCTCGCCTGATCCCCTGCCTGATCCCCACTCGATCCTCCACCTGATACTCTGCCTGACCCTGCCTGATCCCTACCCGATCCTTGCCTGATCCCCACCAGATCCCCACCTGATCCCCCACCTGATCCCCACCTGATTCCCTGCCTGACCCTGCCTGATCCCCACCCGACTCCTGCCTGATCCCCGCCAGATCCCCACCTGATACCCATCTGATTCCCTTCCTGACCCTGCTTGATCTCTGCCTGATCCACCTGGTCTCCCACCTGTCCCCTGACCTTTGTCTTGACCTCTAGCTGGCATTCCTCCGAGTGACCTTGGTGGCCACTTCAGGGCTAGCGGCCCCATCTCCTCTCCCCTCTGCTGCTAACAATGCTGTGCCCCCGGGTCTCTAGAGGGCAGAGAGAGAGAAGGGGGCACAAAGGTGAGGCGGGCAGGGCAGGGTACAGGAGGAGGGGGTGACTGGAGAGAGCGGGTCCTGCTGAGCTCAAAAGGGAGGTGCACCCGCTTCCTGTGGGTCCCTCTCCTGTCCCTGGCACTCGACCTGAGGCAGGCTGGCAGCCCCCCCACGGCCGCGGGGCGAGAAGCCCCTGGCCCCAGCATGCAGAAGACTGGAGCCTCCCACACGGCCCTTGGGCCACTTCCTGCTTTTCGGGAGGGCCAAAGACACCGAAGGCCAGGCAGTGGCCACTGTGGCCGGGGCCCCGGGGGTGACAAGGACGCAGAGGTGCTGCATGCTGGGGCCTCAGCCAGCTCCAGCTCATGCCCCCGAGTGCTGTGGCCAGTATTGAGGATGGGCCTCCCTAAGAGCTGAGTGTCCTGTGCTGGTGGGATGCTGAGGGGCTGGTTCCTTGCACCCAGCAATCCCACCTCAGGGTGATGGTGGCGTGTCTGGGTGAGCCAGGAGGGACACCCAGCAGGCGGGGATAGGGTCCTGGGGGGAGTGCTCTTGGGGGTCTCGTAGGGGCTGTCTGGCTTGCTGGCCGCCCCAGGATCCTCCCACTGGGCCCCCAGCACAGTCACAGTGGGCAGGCTGCCTTGGGGAACTTCTCTTCTCCCTGCGGGGGCTGCAGCGGTCCCCGGGAAGGAGGCCCTATGCTGCCCGCCTCCCTGACGCTCCATGGCAGAGCTCAAGAACTCAAGAGCGAAGTTCCCGAGCAGCTGCTCCAAGCTAAAAGACTGTTTCTGCCGAAATGGAGCTGGAGAGCTTGTGCCAAGCCTGCCCCTGGCCAGCCCCCAAATTCCAACGGTTCCTCCTGCCCCGTCCCCCCCCCCCCCCCATCCCTCCCCTCACTCTTCCTTTCCAAGCTGAGCTCTGCCACGAAACAGCAGGGGCAGGGCCACAGGACCCGCTGCTGGGAAGGAGACTCCTCCCCCTGCAATAAGAGGCTTGACATCTTATTGCTCGCGGGCTGTGGGGGAGGGGCGGCCCTGGCAACGGAGCTGGGCGGGCACGGCTCAGTCCTGAGCCCCCTCTGCCTCAGGCCCCTCGCCCGGCCAGGCCAGGCCAGGCCCAGCAGCCTACAGCCCTGGATGGGGCTGGCCTGGCCTGGCCTGACCTCCCACCCCCACCCCGTGTCTGGTCAGCTGCTGAGCGGTGTTTGGGGGGGGGGCGGGGGGGCACCCCCCACCTTCTGAGCCAGCAGCAGGCTGTGATGGCAGGGCCATCCCAGCGCCAGGAGGTGGCAGCCTTGCCAGACACTTGCAGGCAGAACGAGCTGGGCTGGGCCTGGGGTGGGTAGAGGGTGGGCAGGGGGGCTAGGGTCTGAGCCGAGCGCCTGTGCCCTACTCCCCCCCGCCCCCACGTTGGCTCCCAGGGCTCAGGACAGCTTGGGGTGAGCAAGGAGAAGTCAGAGGCGCAGGCAGGTGGCAGGCAGCTGGACCCTGGCACCTGTCCTTCATCCGTGTCACCTGACGGGTCTCCTGGCAAGGCTGGGAGGAGGGAGGGAGGGGGCGTGCCGAGCCAGAAGCAGGGGAAGAACCGGCCAGGGTGCTCTTCCCTTCACCACATCCCCTCTCTTCTCTCCTCAGCACCAGCGCTCTGGCCACGCCGTGGGGTGGACAGGGGCCGAGGACGTGGTGCTTCTTGACTGGGGTTCTCCAGGGTCCCCCAGACTAAGGGGCCTCAGGGCATCCTGAGGGCAGAAGGAGGGAGGGATGGGAGGAGGAACGGAGGGTCACACTGTGCTGGTTCACAGTGGCCCTTTTTGTCCATTGAGACATGGGGACTCCTGCACCTCATGGGCCCTCGAGCCTGCATCACGTCACTCCTTGTGGAAGGTGTTGGACGGGGCCAGCTGCGCCCTCTGCCCCCTGAGTCAGCTGGGCTCAGCCAGGCTGGGCATACCAGGCTCATTGCGCACCGCACTGCAAGCCATGCTGCCAGACACTGCATGAATGCTGCATGCACACTGACGTGTACACACCGCACAGACACTGCCAGACACTGTATGCATTCTACATGCACACTGGTGTGTGCACACTGCACGGACACTGTATGCATGCTGCACGCACACAGATATGTACACACTGCACATACACAGCACGCACGCTGCACGCACTCTGATGTGTACACACTGCATGAAAACTACTCCTTTTGCATGCACACTGCACAAATGCTGCCCGCACTCTGATGCGTACACACGGCACGAATACTGTGCTCCTACTGCACACACACTGCACAAACACTGCAGGCATGCTGGAGGCACACTGCATGCACAGCACAGGCACTACATGCATGCCACATGCACACTGCATGGACACTGTAAGGCACTGTTTGCATGCGATATGCACACTGAAGGATACTGCATGCACACTGCTCAGGCACTGCGCCTCCCGTGCCTCAGAAAGCTGCCTGTGTGGTGTTGAAGCTCACTGTCCCCCTCCAGGGGTGGTGCTGCATCAGAGCCGTAAGGACCCTGCGAGGCATTCGGGTGCTGTGAGAAACTGCAGCTGGGGGGTGGCCTGCACTGACAGGCTGAGTGGCTGCAGGTGTCACAGAGATCTGGACACGGGAGTCCCCAGGACAGGTGGTCCCCACGGTCCCCATGGATCCTCCCAATGAGACAAACCCTCTCACGTCTGAGCAATGCTAGCCTGGCACAGTGGTCCCAGGCTCAAAGCCCCCGTGAACTCATGCCTGCTGTCTGCATGCCCTGAGTCAGACAGCCCTCTGCCAGGACGGCTCAGCCCCGATGGAAGCCCCGTAGACATTCCAGTCACAGCCGAGAGGCCCATACCCCAGGGGATGGCAGGTGTGGGCAGGGCCCCAAGGGGCTCTGGGGACCTTCTTGTTCGACTTAGAGGCAATAAGCACTACCCTAAAGTGGTCCCTTTGGGCCACTTGGGTGCCCCATGTCCATGTCCCTGCCTGGGGAGGGAATAATGTGGCAGCAAGAAGACTGAGGGACTGCGTCAGTCTCGGCCTCACCTGCCCACCCTGATGCCCAGGCCTGGCACCGGGAGCCCTCAGCATCAGCAGGACAGGACTCGACTGCCCGCTGAGCTGCTGTGACAGGGAGGCTGGGGCCCGGGCGTGGGGGCCACGGCACAGAGCTCCGTCCTGCTTCCCAAAGCCACCCCCTTCTGCTTGGGGGATACCCTTTGGGAGACCCCCCTTTTATTTGAGAGTGACCTGTTTGATTCTAGAAACATGCCTTTACTTTGGGTGATGCCCCTTCAGGCTGGGTGACAGCCCATTTTGTCCTAGAGACCCTGTGCTGCTCCCTGCAGGCCTGCGCCCTCAGTGAGTGCACGCAGCCTCCCCGAATCCACAGACACCCCAGACAGCGTCCTTTCTGGCGATCAAACTGCTTAGCCACTTCCCGCCACCCCCCCCAGACAGCCAAACTGAGTACTGCATCTTTGGGGCTCTACTGTATCTCGTGAGACACCACCAGGGCTTGGGGGGCTCCTGGGTCTCATGGGGCTTTGGGTGGGGGAGCTTCAGTCTGACACGGGCTGGCCTGGCTCCACACTCGGCAGGGCGGGTGGGAGCCATCTGGTTCCGGGAGAGATGGATGGGGACACAGGATTTCTGAGGCGACGGCTTAAACCCATAGGCCCAAAATAAAGATGAAATACAGCAAGCAGTGTGGAAAATGAGTATCGATGTGGCTGCTGCGGAAATGCAGGGTGCCATTATATGCTAATAAGTGACTGTCAGAGGCCTGAGCTCGCGCACCCCTAGCTGTCTGCAGTCCTGCTCCCAAACCCAGGACCCCCACCTCATACAGGTGGGTCAGCTGGCCTAGGGGTCACCACGGCAAGGAGGCTGGGGTGTGTTGGGGGGTGGAGAGGGGGTAAAGAAACTGGGGCAGGAGTGAGTGGGGGATATGGGGGCACAGACGTGGGGAGGAGTGGGTGGGCTGTGGGAGCACCTCGAGGCTCTCAATTCAGCCCTTTCAGAAGAACACTTCCCCCGGGACGCTGCTCTCCTAAATACCCACCGAACCCCACTTCTGAGTAAAAGGCTGGGAAGGGACTACAAAGAGGGAACCAGGAATTGGGACCTGATACACTCTGGAGGCTGCAGTGATTGTGACGCTTTGTGTGGGTGGGTCCCAGGGAGGTGGGTGCTGTGCAGGGAGGGGGCGTGGCCCAGGGAAGCGGGCGTGGCCTAGGAGTGGGCGTGGGTTGCCGCGATTGGGCGTGGCCCAGGGGTAATGGGCGTGGCTTGGATGGCGGGTGTGGCTCTGAGAAGTGGGTGTGGCTCAGGAGTGGGCGTGGCTTGACGCTACTTCAGTGAATTCTGTTCAGGCGGAGGTCTGGAGGCAGCTGTCAAGGGTCTGCCAAGGAGGTCCAAGTGCCCTTGGGGAAAACTGCTATGGAGCCGGAAACATGCCCAGTGCTGTGCCCTCCTTGAGACTTGTTTTTTTGGGCGGGTTTAGGACACTTGGTTGTCCGAGGTCCCCGTCTGGCTACTTGAGCTGCCTCATTTTTTTTTTAATTTCTTTTTGAGTCACACCCAGCGATGCTCTAGGATTACTCTGGGCTCTGCACTCAGGAATAACTCCTGGCGGTGCTTGGGGTACCACATGGGATGCTGGGGATTGAATCCGGGTTGACCGAGTGCAAGGCAAACGCCCTCTCTGATGTACTATCGCTCTGGCCCAAGCTGCCTCATTTTTTGAAGCCCACAATATCCTTTTTTGCAAAGTGGAGCAAGGGCGTCATGATGGGGTCAGAGACAAGCTCTGAGTCTGCTGGAGCCAGGCTGGTCCTCTTTGGAGGGGGGCGTGTGGTCAACCACCGAGAGTGCCGAAGCTCTTCAAGGCTCGGGGCTTCCCGGGCCCCTGGGGGAAGGGTCATCTTGTGTCCCTCATATGGGAGACTGCCAGCACCCAGCACTCACAGTCTGAGCCCACGTGGCTGGTCCCAGTGTCCGGGCTCGGTTCCAGCCGTGGCCTGCCCTCACAGATGGGGCAGACAGAGGGCTGCTGTGAGCCGGTTCTTGGAGGGCTGGGCTACAGAGGAGTCCTGAGCACGGTTTGGGCACCCCCTGCCTCAGCCTGGGCAGCCTGCATGTTCCCCCAGCTTCAGCCTCAAGACCTGGAGGTTAGGGCTGGGGAGATAGCACAGCGGGTAGGGCGTTTGCCTTGCACGCGGCCAACCCTGGTTCGATTCCCAGCATCCCATATGGTCCCCTGAGCACTGCCAGGGGTAATTCCTGAGTGAAGAGCCAGGAGGAACCCCTGTGCATCGCCAGGTGTGACTCCAAAAGCAAAAAAAAAAAAAAAAGACCTGGAGGTCAGGCCGGGGTGGTGTCAGGTCAGGTCAAGGACAAGCAAGGCCCAGGCAGGAGTCCCTCTGCAAAGGGGTGCAGGGATGGGAGCAGCAGGACAGGGGTGCCAGTGGGCATTCCTACCACCACCCACCCAGCTCAGACCTCAGAGCTCGAGCCTCACAGGTCCTGTGCATCTGGAACATTCTAGAAAAGGCTGTGGAGAAGGGCTCCCCTTGAGGGAATATTCCTGCACCAGACAGTGCTCCAGGGGGTTCCTGCTACTGTGCAGCCCTCTATGGCCTGAGGTTGGCCCTGGGTAATCCGCAGGGGTGTGTTGTGCACCCCTTTCTGTCCTCAGGAACTGTTGGGAGGCTATACCAACAGTGGGCACAGTGCTGACCCTAGCTGCATGTCCTGCATGCCCTGAGTTCGGCCTCACTGCCTCAGTTTCCTTCTATGTCCTGGTGCCAGCGTCAGCTGTGCCTGTAGCTCACGCCCCCCAGCCCCGTGCGTGTCCCCGCACCGTGTGGAGTGAGCAGGTCAGCCCGCGTCTCTCTGGGCTCCGGTTCTGACTGGAGACCAGTCCAGCTCCATGGTGTGGCCCGTGAGTCAGAGCAGCCCGAGGCCGAGAATGGGGTGGGGGGGGGGTCTCCCTGCTGCCGCCAGCCCAGGCCAGAGTGAGGGGCCTGTGGCTGAACCAGCAGCCCCCTGAGCTGCCCCCGAGCCTCAGAGCCAGAGCAGCCCTTCCTGCCCCGGCCACGGTCACAGCACACCCTGCATGGCTGTCCTTGCCCTCTCCTGTCCACTGGGCCTCTGGCCACCATCGGACCGAGGGTCTCCCGAGCCCCCAGGGTCCCTCAGCTGCCCCTCCCCCAACCCTGACTCAGCCAGGCTCCCGATGAGTTGGGCCGCCCCCACAGGCTCAGCACTCTGCAGCCCCCAGCGACCGGCCCCAGGGGGTGTGACTCAGAGGCAAGTGCTCGGTGGCCTCCTGGGAGGAAGGGCGAGGCCATGGTATGGGGACCAGACCCAGCCTCCCCCAGGCCTGACCCCGACCTTCAGCAGACACAGGCCCCAGGGCCCCTGAGCCCACCTAGACAGGGCACAAGAGCGGAGGCAGGAGTGGGTGTGGGGCCCAGGACAGACAGCAGGGCTTGGTGCCTCCATGAGGCGTGAAGTAGTCGGAGCCCCCACAGCCCTGCTGGACACAGGAGCCAAACCCTGGGCAGACACACAGCTCTAGCTCGGTTGCCTGCCTTGGGGCATTGCGAAGACTAGGGATGGGGCATGCAGGGCCAGGACAAGGAGGGTGGGCGGGGGTGGACATACAGGCAGAGTGGGGCGGGTGGGTGGACAGACAGGTGGGCCGACAGGTGAGTAGGTGGCCAGAGGGCCGCATGGACAGGTGCATAAACAGACAGGTGGATGGACATATGGAGAGGTGGAGATATGGACAGTGGAAAGAAAAACAATCAGATGATGGAGGGACAGGTGGGTGGGTGGACGGGGAGAGGGTGGCCAGAGGGATGGAGAGAAAGTGTTGTGCATGTGTCAGAGTGAGTGGGAGGTAGGTGGGTGCATATGTGGGTGGATGAAAGCAAACACAGACGGGCTGCTGGGGGATGGGGGGTGACGAGGAGTGGGGATCCAGAGCTGGACTGGGCGAGATGCATGAATGGAGGGTTCCTGGGGAGGGAGGATGGATGGACAGACAGAGTTGTGGGAGGCTGGTGGATATGGATGGAACATGAGTACATGGTACGTGGGTTAGGGGGCAAAAGGATGACTCAGTGGAAGGATGAGCAGGTGGACATGGATGTGGGAGGCTGGTGAACGAGCACGAGGACATGGGTGGATGAATAGGTGAGGGAGGAGGATGGAGAGGTGAGGAAGTTAGAAGTGGAGGGTGAGGAGGTGGAGAATGGAGGGGTGAGGAAGATGAAGGGGTGAGGAGATGGAGGGGTGAGGAAGATGGAGGGGTGAGGAGGTGGAGGGGTGAGGAAGATGGAGGGGTGAGGAGGTGGAGGGGTGAGGAGGTGGAGGGGTGAGGAGGTGGAGGGGTGAGGAAGATGGAGGGGTGAGTGGGTGGAGGGGTGAGGAGGTGGAGGGGTGAGGAGGTGGAGGGGTGAGGAAGATGGACGGGTGAGGAGGTGGAGGGGTGAGGGGGTGGAGGGGTGAGGAGGTGGAGGGGTGAGGAGGTGGAGGGGTGAGGGGGTGGAGGGGTGAGGAAGATGGACAGGTGAGGAGGTGGAGGGGTAAGGAGGTGGAGGGGTGAGGAAGATGAAGGGGTGAGTGGGTGGAGGGGTGAGGAGGTGGAGGGGTGAAGAGGTGGACGGGTGAGGAGGTGGAGGGGTGAGGAAGATGAAGGGGTGAGTGGGTGGAGGGGTGAGGAGGTGGAGGGGTGAGGAAGATGGACAGGTGAGGAAGTGGAGGGGTGAGGGGGTGGAGGGGTGAGGAGGTGGAGGGGTGAAGAAGATGGACAGGTGAGGAGGTGGAGGGGTGAAGAGGTGGAGTGAGGAGGTGGAGGGGTGAGGAGGTGGAGGGGTGAGGAGGTGGAGGGGTGAAGAGGTGGAGTGAGGAGGTGGAGGGGTGAGGAGGTGGAGGGGTGAAGAGGTGGAGTGAGGAGGTGGAGGGGTGAGGAGATGGAGGGGTGAGGAGGACAGTGGCCTGGGCTGAGATCTGGAGCAGGGTTGGGTGTGGGCAGCGCCTCCAGCCTCCCCTGTCCGTTGGCCGGGCAGACGGCCACTGGCCTCAGCGTCCTTGCAGGACGGCGCAGTGTGGCCCCAGCTCCCCAGCAACCCTCTGTTCTCTTACGGAGCGACTGTGGCCCGCGGGGAGGCTGCTCGGTGGCAGCAACTTGGTGTAAATCAGGAGCACTTGCCTCGTCACAGCACGCAAGGAGACTCGTATTTCCTCCGCAAACATTTCCAAGCAGGCCGAGCTCTCCAGGAAAGACTCCGGCTCCCTGCAGCGGGGGAGCGTGCCCTGGAGACCACAGGCCGGTGGCACTTTGGGGGTGCCTTGCGTCGTTATTTGGGGTCTCCCTGGCCGGCCTGGACAAGTGTTCAATAAGCGTTCAGTCCCCAGAGTGTCAGCAGAGTCCCTCCTGGTCCCCTCTGCAGTCTCCTGTGGCCGTGTGCTACCTGGGCCGCCTGTTCCTGGCGTGGCGGGTGTGTGTCGCTGGGCCTGGCCGTGGGGCAGCACGCGGTGGCCAGCAGTGGTGTGGCAGGCAGGGTTGGTCCCCGTGGCACATTCTGAGGTCCTGAGCTGGATTTCTCGCATCTTGTAGCCATCCTGGGCCACCTGTCCCCTGGACAGGGCCGGAGGGCAACTGCTGGTGGCCGTGGTACAGGGTCAGGGAACAGCACCATCCGTGTGGCAGCAGGGACCTCTGCAGTCTGTCCTCGAACCTGACACCTAGAGCCCGGGCACCGCTGTCCCCATATCAGGGCTGGGTGGGAGTGGGTGGTGGGTGTGTGGGTCTGTGGGTGTGTGGGGCTGTGTGTGTGGTGCTGGGGGTGTGGGACTGTGTATGTGGGGGGCTATGGGTGTGGGTCTATGGGGGGCAGCCTAGGAGGGCAGGTGTCCCCTTCTCGATAGACCCAACTGGGCTCCCGTCCCCCCTCTGAGGGCAGCGGCTCTGCTCCCGATGGCAAGAGAATTCTGATTCTGTGGAGGCCTTCGGATGCCAACACCCAAATCACCAGCAATATGATCGCAGCCTCATTCGAACTTTGTCTTCAGCACTGCCTCTTGTCCCCAGGGCGGAACCTTCCGGAAGGACAATCAGATTCACCGTGTATTAAATCACCGGCTGCGATTCTGCCTTGTTCCCCGGCGGCCCGCTCCAGAGGCTCTCAGGGTGCCTGGCTCTGTCCTGCCTTTAATCTTAGAGATGGTTTTGGAGATTGAATTCGTTGTCCGATGACAGAGTGTGGCAGGAACGTGGCTTGAGTCACCTTCCCTTCCAGCCAGGAAGAACCCCCCAGCCTGAGAAGAAGAGGGGCATGGAGGAGGAGGAGGAGGAGGAGGAGGAGGAGGAGGAGGAGGAGGAGGAGGAGGAGGAGGAGGAGGAAATGGGTCAGGAGGGGGAGGGGCGGGCGCCTGAGCCTGGGACTGGCAGGAACGCGGCTTGAGTCACCTTCCCTTCCAGCCAGGAAGAACCCCCCAGCCTGAGAAGAAGAGGGGCATAGAGGAGGAGGAGGAGGAGGAGGAGGAGGAGGAGGAGGAGGAGGAGGAGGAGGAGGAGGAGGAGGAAATGGGTCAGGAGGGGGAGGGGCAGGCGCCTGAGCCTGGGACTGGGTCTGGCATAGGGGCCCCGGGGGAGGTCAAGGTGACTGATCCCCATGCCTGGAGCTGCAGGCAGCATGTGGGGTCACTCTAAGGACAGGGGTCCTGGAGGCTGTGGAGCTCTGTGAGAGGTAGTGCAGGTGGGGAGGGTGGGATGAGCCTTGAGGGGCGCAGGACCCCTGCAGGAGGTGGGGGTGTTTCCTGCTGTGCAGGGCCGGCCCACGCCCCTCTCTGCACCGGTGAGGCTGTGGGGGCCCCTGCGTCCAGTCCCAAGGACAGCTTCTCACGGTCCAGCTGGGGTCCCTGGCCAGGCGGGTGTTTCTGGGGTGCCGCCTGGGTCTGCAGGGGACACTGTCACCGTCCTCGGGGCACATGGTCCTGGTCAAGGCCACACAGGTCACCTCCACAAAGGCCTGGGCAGGGCCATTGTGCTGGCCCCCGACCTCTGCTGGTCACATTCTTTAGGCCCCATGACCGGTCTCCCCCCCCCCCCCCAAAAAAAAGAAAAAGCTCTCTGTGGGGGCAGGTTTGTCCCCACTCCGGGCCACAGACTATATTCCTCAATGCCTTGATCAGGAAAGAACTTTCTAGAACCTGTTGGAGGAGAGACAAGGAATGGGGGTGGGAGGGGAACACAAGCAGCCGTGCTTGTGTCCCTAGGGGTTAGAGAGTGTTGGGACCAGTGTCCCTGCCCCCGGCCGGGCACCGCACCCTGGGTGTGAGGTGGACAATGTCCCTGCCCCCAGCCGGGCACCTGGGTGTGAGGTGGACAGTGTCTCTACCCCTGGCTGGTCACCTGGGTGTGAACTGGACAGTGTCCCTGCTCCCGACCGGGCACCCTGGGTGTGAGCTGGACAGTGTCCTGGTCCGGCTGGGCACCCTGGGTGTGAGCTGATCTTTGTGGGCGGGGAGGGGCTACAGGCCAGAACGGGGGGAACCGGCCTCAGCCTGTGTGCCGGCCGGGGACCTGGAGAGGTCCGAGCTGCAGAGCGGGGCCAGGGTCCCTCTGGGGGCCCCGAGCCTTCTCAGCTGGCAGGGAGGGAGACTCCGGAGCCGCAGGGGTCGGCCCACACCTGCAGCTGAGTGCTCCTGTGTGCAAACACCCCATTACGTCTGATTACGAGCCATTAGTGCAATTAGGTTGGCCCTCGGCGCGGGCCGCCAGCTGTGCGGGCCTGGCTGGAATGGCAAAGGCTTCCCGCCTGGC
This sequence comes from Sorex fumeus, assembly GCF_029834395.1. Lineage (NCBI taxonomy): Eukaryota > Metazoa > Chordata > Mammalia > Eulipotyphla > Soricidae > Sorex > Sorex fumeus. The sequence continues at coordinate 2,228,090 of NW_026606111.1, forward strand.
GCACACGGGGGGCACAGGGGGCTCCGGGGGCTCTGGGGGGGGGTCTGGGGTCCCTGAGCCCATGGCAGCTGGGCAGGAGCCTGGTCCTGGTGCTCGGGCAGCGTCTGCCTGCGCTCTGGGCTTCCCGGTGCGGGCATCCTGCCCGGCTTGCTCTCATCGCGCCTGCAGCCTTTGAAGCCACAGCGCTCGGCCACCTCCCACCCCTCGTGCGGGGGGGCTGCCCTCGTCAGAGGACCCGCTCGTCGCTGGCCTGACCTGTGGTGCCCTGCTGCACAGCACCAGCCGGCTTGAAAGCACTCAAGTGCTCAGTACTGGCCGGGAGGACAAAGGCGCCCGCGGGCGATTGTTCCGAGTCGACGCCTGCGGCTGTGTGCCCCGGAGGCGGGGGGCTCCTCAGACCCTCCTCCCCCGAGGTAGGGGACTCTGAGGCAGTGGCTGTCCTTCATGTGCTGCGGCCTGGCAGCTGGTTCCATGCGCGGTATGGCCTGTGGACATGCTGACCCACTGAAGGGCTGCCCACCCCCCACACCTCAGGGGATCTGGATCATGGGGACGAGATGATGCCAGGCTTGCCAGACTTGGGGTGGGGGTGCCCCAAGAACCCACCCACGGGCCCAGGCTAGCCCGGAGCAGGAACACACAGGGCAGGAGGTTCCCAAAGACCCCAGGAGGTCCTCTGCCTCCCATCTACCTGGGATCCTCAGGACTCAACCCGCGCGGACCCTCGGCTGTGTGGGCAAGTCTGTGGGACCCCAAAGTGTGGGTGGACCCATAGAGACCCCAGAGTACTGGGCCCTAAGACCTCTGCTCCCTCTGGTCAGGCTGCTAATGGACATTGGCAGTGGTGCTGGTGTAGAAGATGCTGGTGCTGGTGATGGTGGTGATGGTGATGCTGGTGTTATTGGTGATGTGATGGTGGTGATGGTGATGCTGGTGATACTGGTGATGTGATGGTGGTGATGGTGATGCTGGTGATACTGGTGATGTGATGGTGGTGATGGTGATGCTGGTGATACTGGTGATGTGGATGGTTGTGATGGTGATGCTGGTGATATTGGTGATGTGATGGTGGTGACGGTGATGCTGGTGATATTGGTGATGTGATGGTGGTGGCGGTGATGCTGGTAGTGGTGGTGGTGGTGGCTCCGGCAGTGGTGGGGCTGCCTTGTGCTGCATCCGCCAGGCTGGGTGATGGGCGGCTGTGCAGAGCTGAGCCCTCTGGCTCCCCTGCTGGCTTGTGGGCACTGTGGCGGCTGTGCTCATGCGTGGATGGAGCACCGAGTGCCGCAGCTCACTGCACGGGGCTGTCCTGGGGAGGGGAGTGGCTGCTTCCGGTGCCCATCACGCTTCACCTGGCACAAGGGGGTCTGTGGGCGGCTCTCGCCTGCGACCGGCTCCTGACTGAGGCTGCCGGATTCGTGGCTGCCAGGACCTGCCCCCCTCGGGGCTCTGCCTGAGCCAGCAGGGTCCCCTGGGCAGACCCCCCACCTGTCCCTGACCCCAGCCCTGGAGCGCAGCAGGTGGGGTCAGTCCCCGCCAAGACTTAACGCTCAGGAACATTCCATGGCACTGCTCCTGAGAGGGGGCAGCGGCTGGCAGCCCAGTTTCAGCAGCACTCGGCGGGTCCCCGCCCACAGCTGGTGTGGTCCCAGCAGGCGGGTCCCACCCCCACTCCGGGCTGGGGGCTGCAGCCGCGCCTAGAGAGGAGATGCCAGCCCGGCTTGCACCCTCCTCAGGCCATCTGCAGGGGCCACTGCGTGGGGTCCTCGCCCCTCTCCGCGCCCCTCCTGGCGGCCCCTGAGCTGTCCTCTCCCCCCGGCCTTCTGGCCAGACCCTTGTCTGCTGACCTTGAGTCAGGCCAGAAGCTGTGCCGGAGACTCTGTTTCTGATGCTGAACCGACAGCCCCAACAGCTGGTTATTAACTCGACTGCCAGGGCTCTCAGCTGGGCTGCAGGGTGGGCATGGGGAAGGACTGCAGGGTGGGGTGCATCCTGCCGGCTGGGGGGCCGGGCGGGCAGCCAGCCAGGGTTAGGGTTGTCCCCGTTCGTGGAAATTCAGGCTGGGCCACCTCAGGCTCAACACTGGTCAGGGACCAGAGTCCAGCTGGGACTGGAGGTGCCCAGCCACCAGGGGGCTGTCCCCCAGAGGGCCCTGCAGCCGGGGCGGCCCTGGGCAACTGAGCGGTTAGTGCATGGTACTGGGAGCCCGTTCCCTGCTCCTGCTCCCCCCCACCGAGCTGTAGGAAGGAGCAAGGGGGCTGCCACCCAGTGGGTCTGAGGGATGGGCACAGCCCCCCACTGCTTTGTGGCCCCCCCATGGGACCTGGGCTCTGCAGGACAAGGTGGGCGGGAGCGTACTGTGTCCACCCTGCTGAGCGTCTCTGCAGCGCGCTGGGCTCCCTTATTACAACGGTTCATCAGAGGAAGACGCTTGACCCGAGGGATCTAGAGTGAGGGTGAGTCTGTGACGACGGAGTCCCAGGCGGGCCACGCGTTTCCTCCAGGCCCGCCTTCCCGCCTCAGTTTCCCCATGGTGCCACGCCTTCGGGAGTCCTTGAGGCAGCAGCGGATGTCACTTGAGGAGTGGGAGGCTGGTCTGTGGGACCACTGCCAAAGCCGCCCCGTGCTGGGTCACGCCCGATCTGTCCTCTCCTTGGTGGGTCTGTGGCCTCCCTGTCCAGCTCCCCAGCAGGTCGGCCTCAGGACTCAGCACAAGGCACGGCTGCTCCGGGGCCCTGGGTGCCGGAGGGGGCCCTGGAGCGTGGGTGACGGTGAAGACTGGGACAACCCAGGAAACCCGCGCCAGGCGCACAGGAGCCACCACCCTTGTCACCATCGTCATCAACACCAACCAGGAAACCTCCAGAGCCCTGAAGGCCCATTGCTGCGCCAGGGACTGACCACCTCCGCCCCCACAGAGCTGGACCACCACCTCCAACACATGGGCTTCCTCAGTCTGTCAGCGACACAGCGGCCAGGGAGCTCCAGCCGGGCACGAGACCCCCAGGCCAGGGCACAGCCGGGATCCGCCCGCAGAGGCAAGGCCCACAATAATGGTGACTTGTGGACAGAAGCTTCCAGAACTTCCCAACACCCCATCCATGTGAGGCAGCTGATGTGGAGGGGATCAGCCTTGCGTCTGCTCCAGGGAGGGCCCCCCCGGCATGGACGGCAGCCTGTGAGGTCCACTCAGACACTTGGGTGTCTGGGGGTGAGGCAGGGCCCCTGGCCTGGCCTGGGCATGCCTCCCGCCCCCCGGACTCCTGGCCACTGCAGGCCTGGAGAAAAGCCCACCCTAGCTCCATCTCCCTCAGTGCTGACGTGCATTGGCCCTTCTTAGAGGGGTGCTAGGAAGTCTGGCTGGGTGCTGAGGGCGTGAGCTTGGCCCCACCGCACACCTCCGAGGCGAGCATCTTTTATCGCTCCCCTGTCGCTTTCCTTCTTTCAGCTCTGTTGGTGTCAGCCCTTATGGTCACAGCGTCCTTTCTTCTTGCACGTGACTCATGAACTCTTAGTTCTGTAGGTTCTCCATGTGGGAGCTGATTTTCCCCCCTCCCCTTTTTTACTGATTCACCATGGGATACCGTTACAAAGCTTTCATATTTGAGTTTCGGTCATGCAATGATCAATCACCCATCCCTTCACCAATGCACATTTTCCACCACCAAAACCCCCAGTACCACCACCCCCACCCCCCCACCCCCATCCCAACCTTCCCTTGCATGTGTGGCAGACAGTTTCCACAATACTCTCTCTCTACTATGGTTACATTCAATATTTCGACACCAGTCCCACCACCAAACAAACCTGCCGAAAAGGCAACTTTAGACAATTTGTGGGCTGGAGCGATAGCACAGCGGGTAGGGCTTTTGCCTTGTACCTGGTCGACCTGGGTTCGATTCCTCTGCCCCTCTCAGAGAGTGTGGCAAGCTACTGAGAGTATCTCGCCCACATGGCAAAGCCTGGCAAGCTCCCTGTGACGTATTCGATATGCCAAACACAGTAACAAGTGTCACAATGGAGACGTTACTGGGTCTGCTCGAGCAAAATTGATGAACAGCGGGAGGACGGCGACAGTGACAGTGACAGACAATTTGTTTTGTATTGCTTGTTATGTTTAGCATATAATGTTGTGTGGCCATGAGAGCGGCTGCGTGATCTAGGAATTCTAAAATTTTGATAATTAGGGTTTGGAGAGATCTCTGCGGCAAGCTGCTCAGTTCCGAGATTCAGGTGTGTGTCTCTGGCTTGTGGCCGTGCAGGAGATTTATAAGTAGCCGGGGGCAGTTGGTGGGCGTGATCTCCGAGTCCCATGGGCGGGGGGTGTGGTGGGGGCTGAGTCTTGATCAGACCTGCTCCCCTTTTCCTGACTCAGGTCCTAAGAGCTCTCCCAGCTCCTCTGAGCGCTGCTCTAGCTGTGCCCACAGATTTGGATAGATTGTATTTCATTTTCCTTTGTTTTAAAAGTTTGTTTTTTTGGGGGGGGCACACCCGAGGGTGCTCAGGGCTTCCTCCTGGCTCTGTGCTCAGGGGTCTCTTCTGGTGGGGCTTAAGGGGGGGAATATGGGGTGCTAGGGACTCAGTCCGGGTCTCCCATGTGCAAAGTCTTACCCACTGTACTATTGCTCTGGCCCTGTATGCGTTTCAAATTCTTTTTTTTTTTTTTTGCTCTTTGGGTCACACCTGGCAATGCACAGGGGTTCCTCCTGGCTCATGCGCTCAGGAATTACTTCTGGCGGTGCTTGGGGAACCATATGGGATGCTGGGAATCGAACCCGGGTCGGCCGCGTGCAAGGCAAATGCCCTCCCCGCTGTGCTATCGCTCCACCCCCGTGTGTTTCAAATTCTTAAAAACTTTTCCTAAGACTTCCTCTTTGACTTGGGGATTATGTAGTTTCCAGGCCTTTGGAGATTTTTCCTGTTGTGTTTTTATTTATTTGGGTCCAATTAGCTTCCATTGTGTTAGAGAACATACTGTATTATTTTAATCATTTTAGTTTGTTGAGCTTTGTCTTATGACCCAAGGTATTTTGATACAGGGACAATGTGTCTCTCGCTGCCTCCGGATGCCGTTCCTGCGCTGTTGGCTGAGGGCCATGCCGATTTCCGCCCTGGCCTCGTCTTTCCTCTGCCTGTTCCTTTATTAGGATCACAGCGTTCGAGCCTCTCACTGTCACCAGATGTTGGTCTGTTTCTTCTTCCAGCTCTGTTCTCCTCCTCCCTCTATCTTGCAGCCTGTTGCAAGCACATCACTGGGGGCCGCTGTTTATTCTTTGGCATATTGATTTTCCCTGAGCGCCTCTGCCTGGCGCCCCTGTGGGTGGGCACCGCACGTCTTTTCCTCCTTTGCTTTTTCGTCCTGCTGATTTCGTTACATTCGAGGTGAATTTCTGTTAGTCCTCATCTATCGGATTATGCTGTTTAATCCACTTTGCTAATTTATGTCTTGTAGCTGATGCACTTAGGCAATTCATGCCTAATGTAGTTATTGGTATATAGGGCCGAGCAGGGGCTGACACTTGTTTAATCCATTTGTTCTCTGATTTTTCACTCTTTCCCTTCTCTTTAATCTGATTTCCCCGTGGGCTGTTTGCAGAGATTCTGAGACTCTGCAGACTTCCACTGTGACGCGTCTATACCGTTTTTGGTTGCGTCTCTTTGCATGATGCATTTTTAGCGAGTGACTGATGCAGGTGTTGTCATACATGTATGGCTTCTCATCTTGGACTGATGTTGCTACCAATCAATCTGAGTGAAGCATAGAAAACTCTCTCTCATATGCTATTACCTGTCCCCACTTATTATAGAACAATCTAAAATAGCTTCAATATACTCACTTCAGGGCTGGAGCAATAACACAGTGGTAGGGTATTTGCCTTGCGCGGAGCCAGTCCGGCCGAGCCAGGTTCGATTCCTCCGCCCCTCTCGGAGAGCCCGGCAAGCTACGGAGAGTATCTCGCCCGCACGGCCAAGACTGGCAAGCTCCCCGTGGCGTATTCAATATGCCAAACACAGTAACAACAAGTCTTACGATGGAGACGTTCCTGGGCCCACTCGAGCAAATCGATGAACAACAGGAGGACAGTGCAGTGCAGTGCTATACTCACTTCAAAACTCGAAGAGTTTTCTTCCACTCTCAAATACCATTCCAGAAACGTAGGAAGAGAAGGACAGTGTGTAGCCATCGGCTGTCTTGGCTTCTTCTAGGTGTTCTCTCTCGGCTTCTTCTTATTTTCCCTTCTGTCTTTTATTTTGGGGGTTCACACCCAATGATGCACAGGGCTTACTCCTGGCTCTGCACTTCTGGCAGTGCTTATGGGACCATATGGGATGCTGGGGGATTGAACCTGGGTTGGCTGCATGCGAGGCAAATGGCCCTCCCCGCTGCACTATTGCTCCGGCCCCTCCCTTTTGTCTTGAAACCCCCCTTTACTGGCTCCCCCAGGGTAGTTCTGCTTAAAGACAAATCGCCTTCTCTTCCTCACCAATTGTGTTCATCTTCAGCCCTGAAGGACGCCTTTGCTGGATAGAGAAATCTGAATTGCCAGCTACTTTATTTCAGTGCGTCAGGCCCTCACCCCCCCCCTCCCCCAGCCCTCGTGGCTCCTGGCTGGAAGTTTCTGTCGAGTGGGGTCTCCCTCTTGGGTTCCTGTAAGACTGCAGCCTACGGACTTTAGGGTTTTGACCGTGATGCATGCATGTGTGGGTCTCCTCGGTGTTCCCTCTCTGCAGCCCACCGGCCTTGTTGCGACTGTTGACTGTTGAGCATACATCATGCCTGACAGGGAGGGTTCACAGCTTCTGGCTGTTGCTTTTGCTCTTTCTCTGCTGAAGACTCCCCCCACCCCCACAACCATGCCCCTCAGCCCCTAACCTCTGCTCAGGTTTCGAGTCTGTTTTCTCTGTGCTGTGTGGGTTGTTCTGTGGCCCTTGGCTAAGTTTCTGGATTCTTCCCTTCCTCTCTGCAGAGCCCAGCACCGAAGCTCTCTTTCCTGCCGGGGTTTGCGGTGCCTGCGTCTTCCCATGGCTCCTGTATATTTTCCATTTCGCTGCTGACAATTTTTATTTTTTTCACTTGTTACAAGTTGTTTGCAATTTTACGGTAGGAGCATTTTGTGATGGCGACCTGATCTCCTGTCCAGGAAATTCTTTCCTTGTTGTCACCCCCGGGCTGGAGACATAGTACAGCGGGTAGGGTGTTGGCCTTGCATGCGACCGCCCCGGGTTCGATTTCTCAGTCCCTCTCGGAGAGCCCGGCAAGCTACCGAGAGTATCCCGCCCGCATGGCAAGGCCTGGCAAGCTCCCCGTGGCGTATTCGATATGCCAAACACAGTAACAACAAATCTCACAATGGAGACATTACTGGTGCCCACTTGAGCAAATTGATGAACAACGGGAGGATCGTGCTACAGTGCTACAGTCATCATCCCCAGTGCAGGCAGGTGAGTTCCCTTTTGTCATTTGGTTTGGGAGCCTTCTGCTTTTGGGCGTGATGAGTGCTTTGGGGTGAGACCTGGGGGCTTGGGTGTGAGGTTGGAGATTTTGTATCTTACTCTGGCTTCTGACACAGCTCTGGCAAGCAACGAGTCTCCCTTCCTGTTGGGGTCCCCACCCACTGGGTCACCCTGGCATGAGTGGACAGCACACGCAGGGCTGGACTTTCACCGCTTCTGTTGTGGCAGCAGCTAGCTGGGGCCTGGGCAGGGCCGTGGCCTTTGACCTTTGGCAGTGGGAGCAAGAGGGGATTGCGGTGGCAGCTGGGTGACCCTGCTCAGGGGTAGGTGAGGGGTGCTGGGGAGCACAGGAGAGAGAGGGGGAGGCAAAGTGGGGGCCCCAGGCATGGACCCCATACTGAGGGACGATTGGGCACTCTTCTCGGAGACCCAGCTCTTCTCTGGAGATGCAAGTCTTGAGAGAGCCTCATGTTCCTCTCCCGCCACTTACTGTCTCCTAACTCTCAGGCCTGACTGTGCCTGCCTCCACGTGGCCTCTGTGGCCCGGGTGATGGAGTCAGAGGCCCAAGCAGTAGCCCCTGGAAAGACCCCCCCAGTCTAGAGTTCTGAGTGGGGGGCAGCCGAGAGGGGATATGCCCCACCCAGCCCATGGGACTCACCGTGGAGGTCCCCAGCCTCACCCCCATGAGCCGTGGTGGTCAAAATGGGAGCAAGGCCATGGAGCAGCCCAGGAGCAGCATGAGGGATGATGCTCAGAGCTGTCGCAGGGGACACTGGGCTCTTCCCTTTACCACCGTCTCCACCACCAGCACTTCACTGCCCTCATCCATCCTGCCGCCACTATCCCCATCATCATCACCATCTGCACCATCACTACTACCATGGGCACCATCTCCATCACCATCTTATTGCTGTTCACACCGTCTCCATCACCATCATTATCACCTTCGGCACCATCTCCACCACTACAACCATCAAAATCACCATCATCACCACCACCACTGTCACCACCACCAGCACCACCACCACATTACCTCTACCATCAGCACCATCACCGTCACCATCACCATCATCATCAGCATCACTCCACCACCACCATCACCACCATCACCATCACCATTACTCCACCACCACCACCATCACCTCCATCATCACCACCATCACCTCCATCACCACCACCATCAGCATCACCACCACCATCACTGTCACCATCACTCTACCACCACCATCACCACCATCACCATCAATATTACTCTACCACCAACATCACCATCACCTCCACCACCATCACCTCCATCACCACCACCACCATCACTATCACCATCACTCCACCACGACTATCACGATCACTCCACCACCACCATCAGCATCACACCACCATCACCTCCAAGACCACCACCATCACCTCCAAGACCACAATCATCACCTCCATTACCACCACCACCACCACCACCACCATCACCGCCATCACCACCATCACCACCATCACCATCACCATCACTCCACCACGACCATCACCATTACCACCAACTGTCACCACCACCAACACCAGCACCACATTACCTCCACCATCAGCACCATCTGATACCATCACTCCACCATCACCTCCACTACCACCACCATCACTACCACCACCATCACCACTATCATCTCCATCACCATCACCAGCACCACCATCATCCTCACCATCACTCTACCATCACCATCACCACCATTACCTCCACTACCACCATCATCACCATCATTGTGAAAACACTCCACCATCACCACCAACCCCATCACTCCACCACCACCATCAGCATCACACCACCATCACCTCCAAGACCACCACCATCACCTCCAAGACCACCATCATCACCTCCATTACCACCACCACCACCACCACCACCACCACCACCACCATCACCACCATCACCATCACCATCACTCCACCACGACCATCACCATTACCACCATTACCACCAACTGTCACCACCACCAACACCAGCACCACATTACCTCCACCATCAGCACCATCTGATACCATCACTCCACCATCACCTCCACTACCACCACCATCACTACCACCACCATCACCACTATCATCTCCATCACCATCACCAGCACCACCATCATCGTCACTATCACTCTACCATCACCATCACCACCATTACCTCCACTACCACCACCATCACCATCATTGTGAAAACACTCCACCATCACCATCATCCCCATCACTTCCACCACCATCACCACCTCCACCACCACCACCATAATTATCATCAGCTCCAGCATAATCATCCTGATCTTCATCACCACCATCCTCAACAATATAACAACAGCAGCAAACACTTGCAAGCACTTTCTTAACGATTCTCCTCCCCACAACCTTATGAGGGTGGAAATATCGTCTTAGCCTTTGTTCATTTCTAGGTCACATCTGGCAGTAACTCAGGGCTAACTCCTGTCTCTGTGCTCAGGGATCACTGCTGGAGGGACTCAGGGAACCATCTGGGATGCCGGCGATCAACCCCCCACTGGCTGTGTGCAAAGCCAGCGCCCTATGTACTGCATGATAGTTCTCGCCCTGTTGATTTTTTCAAATAAGAAAACCCAAACTCAGAGAGGTGGAGCAACTTTCCCGACCTCACACAGCCAGCGTGTGGCAGACCAAGATATGAGATATAAGATATAAACTCTAATATAAGATATGAACTCTAGTCTCTGTGGTGCTGAGGACGTGCTCCTGGGATCAGGTATTTGAGGTCCTGAGTAGAGGCAGACTGCCCAGTGATTGCTCAGCGGTACCCCCTGTTCCCTCCCCACACCCACACACACCTGTGCTGAGGAGGGCATCAGGGTAGGGCTGACATCCCCTCCACACCCCCCCCCCCAGTCCCACCCGCCTTGCTGCCTGTCATATCGGAGTCTCCTCTGTCAGCCGCCCCGTTGACTGCTCTGACACCAGCGAGACCTGACGAGGGGCGTGTCCCCCCTCCCCGCAGTCAGTGCCCTCTCTCCTGGGGCCTGGTGGGAAGCTCGGGACTTGCTGACATTGGTTGACCCACCGAGGGCGGCCCCAGGAGAGCTCCCCTGCTGAGCCCTGCCAGGCTGGGCTCCATGGCCAGTGGCGACCTCACCGGGGCTGGGCCGTCCTGGGGCTGGCCCTCGCCGCAGGGGCCACTTGCAAAGGGCCGTGGGGATCCCCTCGTCACATTTGTAGCCTCAGATCCCAGCCGCCCTGCTATCCCGCAGCTCCGCTGAGACCAGAAGGTTCTGGAGGCCGCCAGAGGGCTGATGAATATTTCATGGCGGAGTCTGGGGCTGGTGGCTCCCCAGCCAGCTCAGCAGACGCCTTCCTGCCGTGACTTATGTCTTCACCCCTCCCTGTTGTCAACAGCCTGAGGACGTTCCAAGGAGCCCTTCGCGGGAGCAGCGGGAGAGAAAATAGCAGCTGACATTTGTCCCACGCACCCTCCCGGAGTCCTCGCCCGCGGCACGGCGGCGGAGCTCGGGCCAGCCCTGCCTCTGCTGGGCTCGCCCCAGACCGCCCCGTGGGCCGCGTGTCACATCCCCGCCTGAACCCGGAAACTGCCTCAGTTTCCCCTTTCTGGGCAGAGGTGCGAAGACCCTCACAGAACCTCGGCCCTCCTCCCACGAGGTTCGTGTGTGTGGGGAGCTACCCTCTGCTCCCCGAGAGGGAGGACTTTGGCCCCCATCTCCAAGGGGACCCCCAGCACCTCCCATCAGAGCCAGGAGAGAGGTGGGGGGCAGGAGTCACTGCAGCTCAGAGCATAGGGACCCCGTTCGTTTCCCGGGTGGAGTGGCCCTGTCTGGGACTGCCTGTGAGCTCCTCCCCTCATAGAGTCACCACAGCCCCGTCCCTGACAGAGTCACAGCCTCGTTCCTGACAGAGTCACCTCAGCCCCATCCCTGACCAGAGTCACAGCCTCGCTCCTGACAGAATCACCACAACCCTGTCCCTACAGAGTCACAGTCCTGTCCCTGACAGAGTCACCACAGCCCCGTCCCTGACAGAGTCACAGCCACGTTCCTGACAGTCACAGCCCCGTCCCTGACAGAATCACCACAGCCCTGCTCCTGACAGTCACCACAACCCCATCCCTGACAGAGTCACAGCCCAATCCCTGACAGAGTCGCCACAACCCTGTCCCTGACAGAGTCACAGCCCTGACCCTGACAGTCACTATAGCCCCATCCCTGACCGAGTCACGACAGCCCTGTCCCTGACAGAGTCACAGTCCAATCCCTAACAGAGTCACAGTCCTATCCCTGACAGAGTCACCATAGCCCTGTCCCTGACAGAGTCACAGCCCCATCCCTGACAGAGTCACAGTCCTGTCCCTGACAGTTCTATGCTCAGGGTAAAGGTTGGGGTGCTGGGGGTTCCCCGGGCCAGAGCTCCGCTCTGTGAGGATGGACCCCGGGGCACTGGCGGCACCATCTGGAAGTCACCGAAGGTGCCAGGGCCGGTTCCAACCCCGCTGTGCACTGGCCCCTGTGGGTGGTTTGGATCTGAGGCATCGGGACAGGGCGTGCTGTGCAGGTGGAGACCCCACAGCTTGGCTGCCCCTTCCTCAGGGAGCTGAAGGGTCCCAGCTGGTGTTGCGCAGTGAGTGTTGGCGTCACTGTGGGCTCGGGTGAGGACCAAGGGGACATATGGACAGACACACAGAGCTGGGACCGAGGACGGATGGTGGAGTTGACTGCTCTGTAGGCCATCGGCGGGCGGCCCGGACCTCTGTGCCCTCTGCCCACTGCGTTTGCCTCCATGCTCAGGCTTTGCCCTCACACGGCCCCTGGCTGCATGAGGAGACAAGCCGTGAGCTGGGGAGAGGTGGCCGGGACAGTCCCCCGCCCTACACAGAGCCGCACCTCAGGGTCCTGCCCAGGCCTCCCTGCTGGAAGCTGAGCCCCAGCCTGTGAGTGGGCAGCCAGAAGGGGTCTTGGGGCTGAGCTCTGCCCCCCAGTGATGCCCAGGCTGAGTTGGTCTCTCCCTGCAGGGGTGGGCGCTGGCTGGGCCTCGCGACGCGCAGAATTGCTCCCGTGTGGGTGCCTCCACGAGACCCTGTGACCCCCAAGGCTGTTGGGCCCTATAGGGAGGGCCTGGCAGCACCTGGGGACACCCGCCAGCAGGCCTGCGGGGCTGTGGGGTGCAGGGACCCTCCACAGGGACTGCTGGCATGCTCGGTGTCCAGGTGTCGAGTTGGGGCAGAGGGGAGCCCAGATCCTCTCACGCAGCCCCAGAGATCCCGGGGCCCACCTGTGCCCCACCCCTGCCCACCTGCGCCCTTCCTTTCACCTCCCTCCCCCGCATGCCCCCCCTCCCTCATGCTGTGAGCGGTGGCCAGCCCGGAGTGGCTGCGCGGTACTGGGCAAGGGCTGAGGCACCAAGTGTCCTGCATGATTAACTAGGAAATTAATAGGCCGACTTCTCCCTCTGCACCTGGCTGGCATCTCCGAGGCCTAGAAAGCCAAATGTCACCGCACGGCGCGGCTCCATCCATCAGCGCCAGCCCCCGCTCCGTGCCAGGCCCTCGCTCCGTGCCCAGAGGCCCAGGATGCTTCTCACTTGCCAACCCAAGCACGGGGCTGTCAGTGCCAGCCACGCGGCGTCTTGCCATTCGGGCACAGCCTTGCTCCAGACCCTGCGGGCCGTGTCCCTGCCAGCTCTGGGCCCGGGAAGGCTGAGGGAGGAACCGCGGCGGCTCCACAAGGGCAGGGGGACGCTTGGAGACCCGGCCAGGCTGCCGCATGATGCAGAGGCCAGTGTCCCCCGGGCTCAGGGGCCCCACAATCAGAGCTCTGGGGGCCTGGAAAGTGAGCAGCCGACCTGAGGGTCCCCGAGGATGGCCTTGAACAGCTCAGGGGCTGGAGGGCGCGGGGCTGCTCCTTCCTCCCCATGTGCGTGGCCCAGCGCCTCTAGTATGTGTTCCCAGAGGTGGGGTGTTGGTCGGGGGGTGCCGCCGGAGGGCGGGGGACCCGGGAGGCCTGGTGGCAGGTGAGCCCAAAGGGCTGCAGTGCCCAGCGTCCGCCACCCTCTGGCCTAAGCTTGCCCAGGACGCGTAGTGGGCACTTTCGCGGGCAAGTGAGAACCAGTGGGTCTGACGCGCATCCTGCGTGCATGGCCGCAGAGCTCAGACATTCAGACATGACCCGTGATGGGACGGACAGACAGATGGGCAGAAGAGAGTCTCTGAGTGTCAAGGTGAGACCTTCAAGTCCAAAGGCGGAGGAGGGTGTCCCGAGTGCATGGCCGGCAGGCGGGCTGCCCTGCACTGCCCTGGCCGCAGAGGTGGGGGTTGCCGGGTTTTCCTCAGCATCTGGTTTTCCAGATTTCTCCCAGGAGCTGGTTTTGGAACCATCACGGACATGGGCCCCTAGAGCGGCCATTTCTACCCGATTGATTCGCTTATTAGAGGGCCCGAGCCCCCTTGGCAAATCTTTTTTTTTTTTTGGGTCACACCCGGCGATGCTCAGGGGTTACTCCTGGCTCTGCTCTCAGGAATTACTCCTGGCGGTGCTCAGGGGACCATATGGGATGCTGGGAATCGAACATGGGTCGGCTGCGTGCAAGGCAAACGCTCTACCCGCTGTGCTATCTCTCCAGTCACCCCCTTGGCAAATCTTAAGAACAGGGTCCTACGGTTGATCAGGGCCCTGAGCACTGGGTCCACCAGGGGCTCACCTGGGGCTGCTTGGCCCCTCAGGCCAGCCCAGCAATGCTGAACCGTGTGGTGATGGGGCTCCACGGGGTCAGGACCCTAGTACTACCCCCCAGAGAGTCAGAACAGTGGGCACGGTGCTTGCCTTACATGTGACTGACTAGTGTTCGATCCCTGATACTCCATATGGTCCTTGGAGGCCTGCTGGGAATGATTGGTGAGCACAGAGCCAGGAGTCAGTCCTGAGCAGTGCGGAGTGTGGCCCCCTGATAAACAAACAAGGGAACAAACACAGTCATTTCAGCTGGGGCTGAGGAACCCAGCCCAGGCCCTGTCTTGGGGGAGGGGGTCCCACAGCCGGGAACTCAGCACCTGGAATTCAGCACCTGGGACTAAGCACCAGGAACTCAGTACTGGAGACTCAGCACTGGAAACACAGCACCCAGGACTCAGCACTGGGGACTCAGCACCTGGGGATTCAGCACTTGGGACTCAGCACCTGGGACTAAGCACTGGGGACACAGCACCCAGGACTCAGCACCCGGGGACTCAGCACCCAGGACTCAGCACCTGGGACTAAGCACCAGGAACTCAGTACTGGGGACTCAGCACCCGGGACACAGCACCCAGGACTCAGCACTGGGGACTCAGCACCTGGGGACTCAGCACCTGGGACTCAGCACTGGGAACTCAGCACCCGGGGACTCACCACCTGGGACTCAGCACCAGACTTAGCACCGGGGACTCAGCACCCGGGACTCAGCACCAGGGACACAGCACCCAGGACTCAGCACTGGGCACTCAGCACCCGGGGACTCAGCACCTGGGACTCAGTGCCAGAAACTCAGCACCGGGGACTCAGCACCTGGAACTCAGCACCAGAGACTTAGCACCAGGAACTGAGTACCTGGGATTCAGCACTGGGGACTCAGCACTGCGGCTGGGTTGGGCTCAGTCCTGTCTGGAGAAATGCGGGCACATGGGCACAGCTGGGGCATCTCTGGAGCAGTCGCCGTCCAGGCTTCGAGAGCATGAGGCTCAGGGGGCTGAAAACGCTGACTCAGCGCTGAGGAGGAAGTAGCCGGGCCGCCTGCGTGTTGTGGGCACAGCAGCCCCACAGTCTTCACGCCCTCAGGGTCTCGGGAAGTAAGTCAAAGTGCCAACAGGGCCTGGTGGGGGCCCAGGTGCTCCCCAGCTCACTGGCCCGGTGTGGGTGGGTGAGTCTGGGAGGACTCCATGGAGGAGGTGTCTGCTGCTGAGCTGGAAATGAGAGCTGGGGGATGGCCGAGCCCAGGACCGGAGCACTGTGGGATGGAGCATCTAGGACCGGGGGTGGGGAGGCCATGGATGGCCGTGGGGCAGCTGTGGGAGTGGACGAGAGCCTGGGCCTGGCCTTGAGCCTCTGGGGAATGAGCGAGGTTGGGGTGATGAGGCTGCTCTGTGTGCCCAGGCCAGGGAACAGAGTTTGGGGGACCCGGGGCGGGGCCCAGGCTGTGTCTGGGGCTCCCAGCAGCCACTGTGAGATCCTCCTAGAACTGCGCAGAGGGGTGGGCAGTCCCTGTGGCCGTGCCCACCTGTCTGAGGGGCCACCCACACTCCTCAGGAGCCCAGTTCTCCTGGCCGTGTCAGGGCTGTGACCTGGCGGAACCCTCTGCCCGCCCAGCCGTGCTGCCCCTCACCCCCAGCTGGACGAACCCTCTTCTCTGGGCGTCACCCCAGCCCAGCCCCTCCCGCTCACACCCACGTGCTCAGGGCCGGCCACGACCAGCCCCAGCCAGTTCTCCAGGTGAGACTGGGGGTCGCCGTCCCGGGCAGGGGGCCTGGACCCTCCCTGCAGGGCTGTCCCCATTCCTGGCTGGTTCCGGACACACGGGAGGCTGAGGTAGCCGCTCGCGCCGGTCCCAGTGAAGGCGGCCGCGGTTCTGGGGGTGGGGTGGGAGCGGGAACAACCCCCCTTACCACGACACGACACAGGGTCACGCCTCAGCTCAGCGGCGGGGGAGGGCTGCAGTGTGGTTGGCTGGACCCAGAGTGGGCCGGGCTGGGTCAGGCACGGAACCGCAGGGTCTGCACATTCAGCGCTGGGCAGACGTGATGGGGACAACCCTGCCCGGCCCTGGGCTCAGGGAATGACCCACTCGGAGCACCCCAGCCCCACCTGGGAGACATAGTGGGAACAAGAGTCATCACGGTTCCTGCCAGCAGCCGCCTCCCGAGAGCCCCCTCCCCACGTACCACCGTGCCCACAGTCTGGGGCTCTCCTTCTCCGGCCTTCCTGGCCTCCCACCGCTGGCCACATTCGCTAAGAGGCTGGTCCTACAGGGGCAGGGCTGGGAAATAGCCCAAACACGGATGCCGGGAACTGGCGCTGGAACGCCGCACGCCGAAACTCTCTGATGAGCGAAGCTGTAAATCACGGCGCCTTAATGAAATAGATTTTATTATTGAGTGACAGAAATATAACAAACATATCTGTCTTCTGAGTGAGAGAGGGAGCTTGGAGGAGTCGGTGTGCGGGGAAACCCCTCCTGGGAGGGCGGGCGAGGGGCCCTCCACACACACGCACCATTCTCTGTGCCCCAGACCAAGGACCCGCCACGCCAGTGCCCGGGACCATGGACAGCACCCAGCCCTGGACAGCTGAGGACAGTGCCCACTCAGAACCTGGGCCCCTGGGCAGCGCCCGCAGCCAGTCTTTCTTCCCTTACACGGTCTCAGCAGACACATCCGATAAGAGGCCCAGGAAGGGCGTGGCTGGGGAACCTCCCCTCCCAAGGCGCCCACCCCCTTCCTGGTATTCTAATGCCTGCAATGGCCAGCGCGGGGCGGACGGCAGTGAGGGCACTGCCAGCCCCGGGCTCCCCAGGTGCGGTTCCAGTGTCGCCCACATTTTTCCTGGCATGAGGGGCTGACCACCTCACTCTTTGCGTCTCCCAGCACAGCCTCACTCCAGACTCCGACTGCACTGGGGACTGGCCACCGCGTGGCCTGCTGCCCCTGTTCAGCGGTGGCCCCAGTTGAGGGTCCCAACCTGCTGGGATCCGACAGCCCCTGGGGAGAGGCCGAAGCCCTCGGAGCTCCCTGGCCTCAGCGACGGGTAGACGGCCCCGCGGACAGCCCTGCGTGGTGTTGCAGGCCCACCCTCAGCCTGGTCCCCCCACCCTGACAGGCCGTGGCTTCTCTCCCAGTCACAAGGACTAGCTGCAACCCCCAGCCATGCCAGGGGCAAGGGAATGAGGAGGACCCGGGTCGGAACTTGCACGCTGAGACCCAACCGGGCTGCCTGTCCCCTCGGCGGGCTCCGGACATCGGAGGACGTCCAAGCCCAAGGGAATTCCGAAGCAAGTGATACCTAGTGGTCCAGCGACCCGGGCTCCTCAGGGCCCCGGGATATGGTCGGCCCGCTCTCCTCCCCCACAACTCGCCCCGTCACCGTCTGCTAGACGCCAGCACTCCCCATGCCCCACAGACCCCCGCGCCCCGAGCTAGCACAGCCCTCAGTTACGGGGCTGGTGTTCGAGTCTGAGGGGCAGCTGGGGTGAGGATGGAGAGGCAGGGTGGGCACCTTGCACCCAGGTGCCTGAGTCCATGGGCCCTGCAGATTGGTGGGTGTAGCCTCAGATGGTCTGACTCAGGGAGACCCCAGCCCGCGTCCCCGGGGTCCCGTGGCTGCTCCGGGAGGGCTGGGCCTGCCCGCAGGGGTCTCGGTGGCGCATGAGGCTTGCTGGGTAGGGGGCGGGCTCTTCATAGGCTATGCCCGCCCCACCCGTCCCCACTCTGCTCTAGAGCGAGTGTGGCCGCGGGCCGAGGGTGCCAGAGAGACAGGGCTAATTTGCTAAACACCATCTGAGTCGAGTGCATTTTGATGAGGATGACGGCTTTGGGAATCTTAAATTAGAAATTACATTTCTCTCCCCTGCCAAAATGAAGATGAGTGGTGGGAGGAACCCCCTGTGAGAGGGGCTGGGCCTGGGAACTGCGTCTGACAGAAGTGGGTGGGGGAGGCTTGCTGAGGCTTCTTTTCCCCCTGTCCCCTGGGCACTGGGGACCAGATCCTGTCACCCTGATTGGCCTGCCGGCTGTCCCTTGAGAGACTGAGGCGGCCCCCAGAGGGGCTCTCGGGAGAGCGGGAGGGGGTGTTCCTGCCTGCAGACCCCACTCTGCCGCTCTGGTCTCTCCTGCCCCTCCTGACACTGTCTCTCCTCTCTGAGTGGGCAAGCTGTGGCCAACCGTGGTGCCCCTGTGGGCTCCCCGTGGCAGGAGCTGCCCACGACCTGGAAAGTGGCCTGGAGACGGGCAGGAGGAATCTCGCTTCTCTGATGATCCTCGGACCTCCAGACCGGAAACCTCTGAGGTTCCAGAGGACTGTTCCTGCTGCCATGACTCTCCCCTCTGGGAGGTCCCACATGCCTCTGTCCAGCCCACCCCACCCCACCCTCTTTCCCGAGACCCTGAGGACACCTCCTCCAGGACATCCTCCCGGTGTCCTGCAGGGGTTCTCTCTGGGATCTGTGCTCCTGATGCTTCTTGGGGAGGGGACAGGACAGCCAGCTCCTCCCTGCCTGGCCTGCGTGTGCCGTGCTTACCACTGGCCGCCGTGCAGCCATCTGCAGTGGGGAGTCGCCTCTGCAGCCAGCATGGCCCGGACCAGATCCTGTCACCCTGACTGTCATGCTCAAACTCTGGCACACTCTGACCCTGTTGAACTCTGACCGTGTCATACTCTGAGCCTGTTGACCATCATCAGCTGTAGCCAGGGCAGTGAGGAAACCTAACCCCAGCAGCACCTGTCAGGTGGGGCTCATGCTGTACAGGGGTGAGGAGATGTTGAGACCCTTTTGCAGGGATGAAGTGGGCTGAGTTCCCTTGCAGTTGTGAGAGGGATTGAGCCTCTCTGTGCAATGGTGAAAGAGGATTAGGCCCCCTGTGCAGGGGTGAAGGGGGCTGAGGCCCTCTGTGCAGGGGTGGGGGGTTGAGGCTCTCTGTGCAGGATGAGGGAGGCTGAGGCCCTCTGTGCAGGGGTGAGGGGGGCTGAGGCCCTCTGTGCAGGGGTGAGGGGGCTGAGGCCCTCTGTGCAGGGGTGAGAGGGTGCTGGGGCCCTCTGCCCAGGGGTGAGGGGACTGAGGGCCTCTGTGCAAGGATGAGGGGGGCTGAGGCTCTCTGCACAGGGGTGAGGGGGTTAAGGCTCTCTGTGCAGGGGTGAGGGGCCTGACCCCAGGAGCATCTGTCAGGTGCTGTGGCTGCATGTGCCGGCGCTGCTCCTGTCTCCCTGCTCCCCATTCCCACACACGGGCCCCCTTTAGAGTTTAACAATGACGCCACCCGCTCGACACGGAGGATCCCTCCAGCCAATGCCTGCCTTCTGCTCCCCTCAGCTCTCAAGTGCTCAGAGGCGCTGGTGCTCACCCGGGAGCAACAAGCCCCTCTGGCCCCAGGTCAGGGCTGGACCCTGCTTCCGGGCGAGCATGACCTGCTCCGGCAGCCACATGGGCCCGTGAGCTGCACTGCCCACTGCAGGGCACTGCCCTGTGCCCACACCCTGGGGATCGTGTACCCTGCCTTGCTGGTGCCCAAGGAGGTGATGCAGTGCTCTCAGGGTGCGCCTGGCCTGGGGGAGTGACGGGTCAGACTGGGGTGCGGGGTGGGCAGGGGGGTCCTGCCCTCAGTTGCTGGCTCCTAGCTGCTTTCTCAGTGAGGGGTTCTCAGTGTCCGCTGCCTGAGTGGACAGCAGCTGCTGGCTCTGCCTGAGCCTGGGGGGACCCGTGCAGTGGGCGTCTCTGTAAGTGGCTGAGTCCACACACAGTGGGTGTAGCGATGGGCTCTCACCTGTGTCCATGCTCTGGGGCAGACAAAGAGGACATAGAGGACACAGGGAGGGATCAGGGGCCTGCGTTGGAGGTCCTGGGGGCGAGGGCTTTGGGCTCTGCATGGGACAGGGAGGGGGGCCTCCTGCCCCCTCCCCCAGGACACGTGTCCCCCTCTGCGGGACCCAACCCGGAACACTCTGCTTTTTTGTGTTATGGTTTGTGCCAGACCTCCACAAGGTTGGGGATCTGGGGGACAGTGGCTCTTGCTGCCTTCTCTCGGCCCCCAGGCTGTCCACTGTCTGGCAGGAGTTGGAGGTGTGCAGGAGCCCCTGTGGGGCCTGCGGACCCCAGCTGGCCAAGCCAGGCAGTCTGGAGGGAGAAGCAGATGGGGTCACTTGCAGGCTGGGGCCATCGTGCGGTGGGGAGGGCATGTCTCTCTCTTGCCCAGTGCGGGCTTGATCCCGGCTCTCCGTGTGGTCCCTGGAGCCCCCCCACCCTGGGTGTGATCTGTGAGCTCAGAGCCGGGAGTAAGCCCAGAGCACTTCCAGGTGTGACCCCAAGTCCCTCCCCACAAAACACACAAAAATAGGGTACGTGTGTCCACTGGCCAGCTAGCGCAGTGTAGTACCTGTGTCCAGCGGTTAGCCAGCACAGTGTGGCACTGTGTCCAGACGCGAGGCAGTGCGGTGTGGATGGCAGTGCAGGGTGGTCGTTCCTGTGCACTGCCCAGGCTGGACTGTGGTCACTGCACATGAGGATGTGGGGGCTGGAGGAGGGGTCCCTGTGTAACTGGTCAGAGCCCAGGGTTCCTGGGCAGAGCGAGCGCCAGCACAAAGCAAACTCGGGAAAGCGTCTCCTTGCCTGCTAGGAATGGGAGCAGGAGCTGGGCCAGGGAGGGGGCTGGGGAGGGGCCAGGGAGGGGGCGGCGGAGGCCCTGCTCACAGCTTTGTGCCGGGGAGGTGGTCTTGAGGGCCGTCGCTCCGCACACACAACAGGCCAGAGTCGCAGAGTCACCAATGACTCTCAGGCCCGGGCAGGGCCTGTGTGGCATCGGCTGAGGACCACGATGAGCGTCACTCACAGCCATGGAAGCTAATGTTTTCAGGGAGATCCCGGGGAGGACGCTTTCGGGCCGCAGAAGACAGCAGCATCCGAGCAGACCATATAATATGATGTGATTCCGGAAATTAAAAACCAGCTCGCCAGCATGTTAGGAGGCTGTGAAACCAGGAGCCTGGGGGACTAAGGGGCACCCGCGCTGGCCAGAGGGGACGCTCCTGCCCCAGACCTCCCTGCGTGCCGCAGAAGGTGTCTAGCTGCCACTTGGCTGGCTGTGTGCGTGGGGCACCGGTTGCCCACCCAGCAGGAGTGAGTGGGGACGGGGGATGTGCCACCAACCACGTGGGCACCAGCTGTGGGTTCTGGGCGAGAAGGGGGGTGTGAGTGAACCGCTGCCCAGGCGACCCCCTCCCCCCCCAGGGAGGCTCCATCTCTGCTTCCTGCCCTCAGGGGCACAGGCATCCCTGTTGCATCCACAACTCTGGCCTCCTGTCAGGGTGAGCAGGGCCAGGGCGCTGGGTAACCCCCAGGCTGGCAGGGCCCTCGATGCTGTGCTGGAGCCCAGTGACGGGCAGGGCTGGCAGCAGCTGTGCCTCCAGGGACAGATGACCCTGGGCTGCTCGGAGTACCCAGGATGCCCTTGGTTCTGGCAGCAGCTGGGCCCAGTGGAAGCAGGTTCCAGAAAGGGGGCGTGGCTAAGATCCAGGGGGTTGGGGCACTCTGAGCTCACACCTGCAGGGACCCCCACAGCTAAGCCAGGAACCTCCCTGCACTCGCCCACCTGTTCCTGCTCCCTAGTCCCCCAACCCCCACAGGCTGGCAGGGTCATTTGTCACCTAGCCAGGCACCCTGAAGGCGGGGCTGTTCCAGCACTGTGGTCTGGGGTCGGGCCTGGGGGGACTGGTGGGTAGGGATCCCAGAGTGTGTCCCACAGGGGGGACACGTGTCCTGCGCCCGGCCCTGTGCTGGCTCTCGGGGGTCTGCGTGTCTGCAGCTGAGTGGGGAGAGGAGACTTGCAGTGGGAGCTCGGGCACCTGGGGTCCCGGGGGGCTGCTGTCAGGTGCTCGGGGAGGGCCATGGAGGCCCAGTCAGGAGTCAGTGCGACTGGCCCACGTGTGCTCCCACGGGCTGTCCCTGCTGACCCACTGGACACGGAGGCCACCACGGGGAGCTCAGGGGCCCAGGCGGGGCCTCCAGACCCTGACCCGGAATGGAGAGAGGGTTTGAGAGGGCCTTCAGGGTCATGCGTGGGGTCAGGGCCACCCCGGGGCTCCAGCACTCGGCCTGGAGCTGGTTCTAGCCTGTGCCCATGGTATGTCCCCCGCTCAGCCCGCCCCGAGGTCACCACCCCCAACAGCTGGAGCTCAAGGCCCCTGAGTCACTGGGCTCTGTGCTCCCGCCTCCCTCAGTTCCAGCAAAGGCCCGGAAGCCAGGGGAGCCGCAGGAGACGGGGTGGAGGGAGGGCGGGGGAATCCCACGGGGGAGTCCCTGCTCCTAGGGCCATCCTGGCTGCAGCTGGCCTCTCTGACCATCTCGTCACCCAGCTCTGCCCCACAGCCCCCCACCCGCCCCCTCTGCTCTCAGGATCCTCACCACGGAGGTCCTGTCCTGAATGCCCGCCGCCTCTGCTGCAAGGGCCTCATCCTCTGGCCTAGCTCACCAGAGAAGCTTCTGGAAACCAGCGGGAAGCCTGGACTGCCAAGGCTCCTGGCCCAGTGCTCCTCACACCTGCACTGTTCCGGGCTGCGCAGGGCCACCCCTCCCCCAGTAGGTCATGACTTTCCTGTTGAGCAGGGAGAGGGGGGAGGGGGAGGGAGAGCAGGGGAGGGGGAGGGAGGAGAGGGGGAGCAGGGGGAGCGGGGGAGGGGCGGGAGCAGGAGGGAGGAGGGGGGGCAGTGGGGGAGCTGGCATCCCCACAGTGGGGGCGCAGGCAGGCAGTCCCCAGCTCCTGCCTGGAATCTTTTCTATTTATAACAGGCGCCTCACGTCTGCATTTGCTATTCAACTCAGGGGAGGCTGCGAAATAAAACTGTGTAATAGAATTTATTCTCCCCAGTCCTCTCATTAAATCTCACCTGAGTGCTCTCCCCAAGGCCCATCACACCTTCCCCAGCACTGCGGGCAGCGCCACTGCAGACACCCGGGGAGTGGGGGCAGGGCACCCAGGATGGAGGTGGCGGGGGCACCCAGGGTGGAGTCAGGAGCACCCAGGGCGGAGGGGCAGCGGCCAGGATTGAGTTTCCCCTGCGTGATTTGATAGGTGCCTGGAGCTGGTTCTCCTTAGAATCCAGCCCCCGGTACAGGCTGGCACCCCCTGAATCCCACACCCTCACCCTCAGTTCCATCTCTGACTTGGCCTGCCCCATCCTCTCCCAACTGTCCATTGCATGTTGGGGTCACTGCAGCTGCCCGGAACCCCAGGCTCTGGGCACCCCTAGGACAGAGCAGTGTTCCCGTCTGTGGTTGAGGTCCGGCACCAGGGCAGGAGCTCAGTCAATGCGCCATCGGCCTCCTTATTTCACAGAGGAAGTCTCTCCTTTCAGATGAACCCCAGCAGAGCCCACAGGCCCCTCCCTGTTCCCCAACCCAGTCCCCAGCAGGGCCCAGACTGCTGGCCAGGCCACGTGGGGCAGTTCCCCCTCAAGACGGGTGTGGAACCCATACGGTGGGGTGTTACTGCTTCGGCCCTGGGGTCCCTCCTGCCTGCCGGTGCTCCAGCAGGGCTGAGGCAAGGCTGAAGTCCGCGGGGCCCCCAAATGATTGCCCTAAGCTCGCCCGGCCCCCCCACCAGGCTGCCCCTGGCCCTGGAGCGGTGCCTGCCTTTGCGACAGATCAGAGGCAGCGGCGCCCACGCGCCCGCTCCTTGCGAGGATATTTAGAACAAGTTATTCGGTGCTTCCCCGATGCAGGGCTGCCACGGGGAGCGGCGTGTGGGCGGGGGCCAGGCTCTGCGTGACTTTCTCCTAGCACGTCCTCCAGATGCAGGCCTGCCCCCATCCACAGAAGGGCTCTCCGAGTTGCACTCCGATGGTCCTGCGTGGGGGTCACTGTGCCGCCAAGGGTGGGGACACTCACACTGAGGGGTAGGTCCACAGTTAGCCACTCTATCCCCAGGGCCCCCAGACACGTCCTGCTGCCCAGAAGCGAAGGTCAGCCCTTGGGGAGGGGCAGACTCAGTCCTGAGAGCGGCCAGTGGCCAGTTATGGTCAGAGCCAGGTGCCGGGCAGACCAAAGCTCTCACCTGGTGTCAGTCACGGAAGGGCCCAGGAAAGGCTGCCCGGTCCTGGGGGCTGAGCTTGGTCTGTCTTGACTTTTATTTTAGCTACACATCTGGCTGTCATTGTGTCTCCTAAGGAGACACAGACCATCCCCACACTCCTTCTCACCACTGTTACCATCCCCATTACCACCCCTGCCTGTGCCAGCACCAGCATCTCCACATTACTGCCACATTCACTGTTTTCACCATCACCACCACGATCACCATCACCACCATCACCACCACCACCATCACTACCACCAACACCACCACGATCACCATCACCTCCATCATCACCACCACCATCACACCATCACCACCTCCACCATCACCACCATCAGTATCACCATCATCACCACCACCATCACAACCATCACATCACCACACCACCATCACCACCACCATCACCACCACCACCATCACCATCGCCGCTACCACCATCACTACCACCATCACCACCACCACCACCATCGCCACCATTATCATCACCATCAATATCACCATCACCACCACCACCATCACCACCATCAATATCACCATCACCACCACTACCATCACCATCACCACCATCACCACACCACCATCACCACCACCACCATCATCACCTTCACCATCACCACCATCACCATCACCACTATCACCACCACCACCATCACCACCATCACCTTCACCATCACCTCCACCATCACTACCACCATCATCACCTTCACCATCACCACCATCAATATCATCATCACCACCACCACCATCACAACCATCATATCACCACCATTACCACCATCAATATCACCACCATCTCAACCATCACATCACCACCATCACCACCACCACCATCACCTTCACCATTACGACCATCAATATCACCATCACCACCACCACCATCACAACCATCACATCACCACCATCACCACCACCACCACCATTACCACCACCACCATCACAAACATCATATCACTACTACCATCACCACCACCACCATCACCACCACCACCATCACTACCACCACCACCATCACAAACATCATATCACTACTACCATCACCACCACCACCATCACCACCACCACCATCACTACCACCATTACCTCCAGCACCACCCATCACCATCACTGCTACCATCACTACCATCACCTCCCCCCATCACAGCCACTGCCGTGATCATTACCATCTCCATATGGCCTAGCCATGCCATCAGCATCACACCACCACCCCATCATCAACATGCCCCCATTTCCACCATCACCATAGCCACCACATGCGCGCGCTGGAGGGTCTTACACGCTGCCTGCGACACCATGAAGCATGCTGGCGCCAACAGTGTCATCCGCATTATCACCATCGCTGCTGCCCCGGTTCTCGAGTCTGAGGAGAGCCCCTGGCTGAGCCACTCCTGGCCCTGCCCCGAGTGTGTCCCGTGGGCTCGGATGCTCTGGTTATGGGGCGAGGCCTCCAGGGGCCTCAGGCTGCCCAGGGGCTGGACAGTGCTCTCCGGGGAGGCCAGAGCATGAGGTGGGCCCAGGCAGGGGCTGGTGCAGAGTGGACCCCAGTCCATAGTCCCTCCCCTGCTTGGGACGGGGGTCTTGCAGGCTGCCTGCCCAGCCTGCCCCTGCCCCATGGACACAGGTCTGGAGGCTGGCGAGCGGGGCTGGCAGTGGGCACGGGCATGGGCAGGCAGAGAGAAGGGGCCTAGCCGGGGCCCGTCTTGAGGCCGCTGCCCACACACGAGTGGCCTGTGGGACGGGGCAGCCCCGCAGCCGCCTGACTTGGGGAGAGGGAAGACGGAGGGCCAAGACGGGAGGGTGCGGGAGACGCCGCTTCATTAGGAGTGTAAGGGTTACTCAGCCGCCTTATTGAATTCTCCAAGTCAGAAAAAATGCTGGCAAGATAAGAAGTTGACATTTTCAAAGGCAGCAGCGAGAACTGTGCGGGCGGTGAGGACAGCACGCGCCAGCTCAGCATGAGAACGGCTCAGCTCATGATCGGCCACGGCACCCCGGCCACGCATGCCCGCGGACTCGGGCTGGTCGCCACGCAGGGTCCCTCCTCCCTGCCTCTGTTCCCATTGAGATGTGGTGGGGTAGGCTGCCGCGAGTGGGAGGGGACACTGGAAGGGACCCAGAGCATATGAGATGTGAGGAGGATGAGAAAGTCTAGCAGTCCAGGAGGGCTGCCTGGAAGAAAGGGCAAGGGTGAGGGCGGGGAGGTGGGGCTCCTGGTGTCACCATCGTCACTCCTCAGTTCCTCCTGGCCCAGAGGTGAGTCTAAGCATGATGTCACAGAGCCCCTGGGGACCTACTTCTTCCTCACAGATGTGGGACTCAGAAGAGCCCTGGGTCAGTGGGCATATGTCCTAGGATGCTATAGCAAGAAAGTGACTGGTGCCATAGCCACTGGCTCTCAGAGTGGGGTCCACGATGTTGGGGTTCCTGAATCTGTCTGGGATGCCTGGTGGGCTTCTCCTCAGCCGCCCGCAGGGAAGCTGCTCACTGCCGGGCTGGATAGGGCATGCCCCTCGGGGATGGCCCAGGGCCAAGCACAGCAGAGCTGGAGCCAGCAGGTGCCCCTCATGCCCTGAACGTGAGGCTGAGGTGGGGAGACGCAGCGTGTGCCTGAGAGGAATGTCCATTAACGCACTGTGTCCTGAGAGGGATGCGTGTGTCCGTGTCCTGAGAGAAACGCGCATGTCTGGGCCCTGCCATGTCCTGAGAGAAACACGTGTGTCCTGAGGGGAACATGTGTGTCCATGTCCTCAGAGGAAAACGTCCATGCCCATGCCATGTCCTGAGAGGAATGTGTGTGTGTCCATGTTCTGAGGAGAACATGGGCCCTGCCATGTCCTGAGGGGAAGGCGCATAGCTGTGTCCTGAGAGTAACGCGTGTGTCCATGTTCTGAGGGGAACGCGTGTGTCTGTGTCCTGAGAGGAATGTCCATGCCCACACCATGTCCTGAGAGGAACACGTGTGTCCGTGTCCTGAGAGAAACGCGCACATCTGGGCCCTGCCATGTCCCGAGAGGAACATGTGTGTCCTGAAGGAAACATGTGTGTCCATGTTCTGAGAGGAAAACATCCATGCCCATGCCATGTCCTGAGAGGAATGTGTGTGTGTCCATGTCCTGAGAGGAATATGTGTGTCTGGCCCCTGCCATGTCCTGAGGGGAAGGTGCGTAGCTGTGTCCTGAGAGTAACGTGTGTGTCTGTGTCCTGAGGGGAAGTGCGTGTGTCCGTGTCATGAGGGGAGCGCGTGTTGAGTGTGGCCGGGGCATGACATGGGATGGAGATGGGCGGCTCCTGACTCGTCCTGGCTCTGGCCCGGGTGGGCACTCATAGCAAAGGGCACTGCCCAGCCAGGACTGAGGGTGGCTGCACCGTCCCAGGCCCACGTGCTGCGGAGCTGACCCTCCGAGTGCAGGTGACGTGGCCCTGAGGGAGTCACAGGAAGCTCCGGTGCCCGCTGCCCTCCTCCCGCTCACGTCCACTCACACAGCTGCCCACCGCACCCTGGGCGGCTCCCTGGGGCCACGGCCTCGTCTCCAGCCACAGGAGCTGGACTGCTGGGTAGAGATGATGGCGATGGAGAGGAGGGCGGGGACAGCAATGGCGGTGCAGGTTCAGCAACGGTGTGGCTGATGGTGGGGTTGGAGAGACAGAGGGCAGGTGGACATGCATCCTGCACACAGTGACTCGAGGCCAGTCCCGACACTCGGTAAGGCACCCTGAGCCCTTCCGAGAGTGATCCCCGAGCACCACCGGGTGAGCCCCCCAAACAAAAACCAAACCAAAGGGGGAGGAGGGAGAGGAGGGGAGTAGGGGAGTAGGGGAGGGGGAGGGCTGCGGCCACATGCCTGGTGGAGGGGACAGGCGTCGGTGTATGCGGGCTAGGTAGAGGGGTGTGGGGGCTTCTCCCCGGGCAGGGCGGCCTGGCCGGCTCCGGCTCGCGGGGGACCTGTCAGGGTCTCAGGCCCGGGACTTAGGGCCGGCCTGTGAGAGGCCTGGGCATCCCCCCAGCCAGGTCAGCTCAGCGGCTCCCCTTAAGGAGGGCTCCTCCCGCCTGTGCCCCGACCCCCAGGCCTTTGCCCCATCGGTCGGTCCGCGGAGAGGTGGCAGGGCCCCAGGCACCCCTGGGAAGCGAGCAGGAAGGGTCCGAAGCCCCTGCAGAGGCTCTGAGCGGAGTGTGAAGGTGAGAGCAGCCCCTCCAGGCGGGGGACGCTAGCGTGGCCGAGCTATTTTTAGCGTTATTAAAATCAGTCTGTTTCCCTCTGCCGAGGCGGCTCCAGATTGAAGGCGCGTGTCCGGCCGGCGCCCGCGCAGCGAGAATGTTAATGAGCCCACGTGCCCCTCCTGGGGGCCTTCAGGTGGACGTGGGGGTCCGCCCGTGGGGATGAGACCGTCAGAGCCGTGGGGCCGGGCAGGGTCCCCAGTGGTCACTGGCCCCTCCGGGTTGCTCTGCTGCGCTGGGTCGGTGTGGGTGGGTGTGATACCGGGTGCGGTTCCCCAGCCCTCCAGGGACCCCCGGCGGTGAGGTCACCCTCGGTGGCCACCCTGGGGGAGGCTGACCCTTGGGAACGCGGCCCCCTTGCGGGGGTGGAGCCTGCGCAGTGCAGGAGCTGGGGGCCTCAGGCTGACATTCAGGAGCCCCACACAGCCGGGCCCACAGGCTCACTCCAAATGTCAGCGAGGAAATTAAAGCCGCCGCGTCCGAGGCTCCCGGGGGAAACCCACCACTGTGCAGCCAGGGACGGCCACACGGGGTTACAGCGACCCTGTCCCGGCAACCAACGCCCACCGCCTCGGAGTCACGGGTCCTCACCGGGTGGGGGTGCCGAGCGGGGACACCAAGCGCCCAGCATGCGGCCGCCTCACCCCCACACCCGCCGGGCTGCCTGGTGGCGGCGGCACCCTGGGCAGGGCTGTCCTGGCCCAAGCAGCTGTGGGGTCTCATTTCCCGGGACCCCACAGGGCCTTGGCCAGCAGAAAGGGGAGCACGGCTGGAACTCTGGCACGTGGGCCAGGGTTCGAGTCTCGGCTGCAAATGGTGAGGGGGCTGGGGGGGGCTGGGCCTGGGGTCAGGGGTCTCAGCCTCCTGCAGGGCAGCATGACCCAGCGAGGCTCCTGCTCAACCCCGTGTGGCTGCAGCAGGCACGGCCTCCTGGGAGCCACCTCAGCGTCCGGCGGTGCCGCAGCTTGGGGACAGTCTGCTGCCCTGGGCTCCCCGGGGCTCCCTGAGGCCGAGGCCTCAGTATGGGGGTTTGGCAGGGAGCAGGGTCGAGAGTGGGGAGAGCCGGGGCTCCCAGCCAGCGCCCCGTGCCCATCTTTACTCTGGTCCTGTCTGGCCTCCGTCCACTGGGTGGGGGTCCCCTGCCCTGAGGACTCACGCCCAGCAGTGGACACAGCAGAGGGGCCACCAGCCTCGTGCCCTCTTGCAGGCTCGGCCAACCGCAGCCCCGCACCGCCGGGCCCGCACTGTGGGCTGGGCATCACAGGGCTGGGTGGGCACCACTCCTCCTCCCTCCTGTCTCTGTCCTTCCTCGAGGACTGCCTGGCCCTCCCGACACTTGCCGTGCCTGCCCATGACCACCGGTGACCCATTTCAGGGCTCGCCAAAGCAGGGGGGGGGGGTTGGGGGGGCGGCGGGAGGGGCGCTCAGGGCAGTTGTTGGCCAGAGTTCCCGGGAGACGCTGTGTGTGGGGGGCCGAGTGCTGTCCTGGCTCCGGGTGGCGGGATGGCCAGCACAGTGGCCCTGGGCTCTGGGCAGGGGCGGACAGCAGCTGGGCCGGCCTGTGCTCCCACGGTGCAGGGCACCGGGCCATCTGGAGGTCGCCCGGCGCGTGGGAGAGGCCAGGGTGCACTCAAGCTTCACCCCGCTTTCACAGGCGGCGCGGCCACGTGAGTGGGCGAAGGGCGGGGCCAGCAGGGGCAGCACTGCCTGGTCCCCCCCAGTTCTGGGCGCAGTACCGTCTCCGGCTCCCAGGGGGCGCTGGGGCCCCGCGCTGGCGGCGAGCCTGGTCCAGGATGGGGCCGTTTCCAGGCAGCGCGATGCTGGATGCTGGGTCCCAGAGCCCGCGCGGGGCCCGGAGGATTCCCAGCGAAAAGCCTTTTCCTGTCGGGCAGCGCAGGCGGGGGAGGCGGCGCCGTGGGGGGGGGGATGCTTGTGGCCCAGCACCTGCCCTGGGCCTGTGTGTCTGCCGGACCGCGCCGCCCCCCGTACTCTGCTGTACTCTGCTGTACTCTGCTGTCGGCTGCCTGTGCCCACGTCTTTCGGCCTTGACCTTGGGGGGTGGGGGGGTACCCACCTCCCGGCTGCATCTGGTCTCTCTGCTCCGTCCCTGCTGGCTCACACCAGCCCCCGCAAACACACCTGCTTCACGCTGGACACGAATGAGGCGTGTCCAAAGCGCCTTTCAAGCCTGATTTCATCACCACCAGAGCTGGGCTGGCAGCCGCCGCAGAGGGACCTGCAGGAGGAGGGCTCTCTGCCTGCCACCCAGCCGGGGACCTTTGTCCTGGCTGCTTCATCCAGCCTGTGTGGGAATCCGACCCCAGGTTTTAGGAACAGGGGCTGTGTCTCAGCGAACCTGGCTGGAGGGGCCTGTGGAGCCCAAGGCCAGTCTGGCCCTCCCCTCATCACCACAGGTTCAGAATGGGGGTCCTGGTGGCCCCAGACCCTCCCTCAGACCGGAAGCCAGAGCAGCCCCCCCCCAGGAGCCCTCTCCCACCTCCCATATCTGCTCCACACCCTGCGGGGACCCGCCCAAAGCTCTTGAGTCTGGACCTCTCCGGAGCACGCCGTCCTCTGCACCCCTTGCTGCCCTCCTTCCTTCCCAGGACCTTGCCCCCATGGTCCCCTGGAGGTCTGGCTAGTTCTCTGCCATGCACGCACCCCCTCCCTCCCAGGCGTCTGAGACAGACTGGGGTTCTGGTTGTGGAACCTCTCCAGCTCCCTGAACCGCTTGCCCAGTCCGGCTGCATCTCTCTTGGGACCTCTGTTACCTCTGCTTCTGGGAGGGCCTCACTAGTGCCGGCTGGAGTGGGGTGGGCGGAGGGAAGTGGGGTGCAGTGTGTGTGGGGGGAGGTTCTGTGTCTGTAGGCCCAGGAGCAGGAGGTGGCTGGGGAAGAAGGCTTGAGTGCAGGGGAGGGCAGGACCACACTCCGGGGCAGTGAGGCTGTGGCCTGTGGACACCCCCAAAAGCTCCTCCCCTGCCTGTGCTCCCTGGGGTCCCCCTCTGCTCCCTGGGACGCGCCTGTCCCCCTAGCCCACCTGGCCCCTCCCAGCCCGCTCTGTCCGCCTCCAGGGTCCGTGGCTCTGGGTGGTCTCTCTGCCCTGAAGCTGAGTTGCAGTGTGTGGGGTTGTGTGGGTGCAAGTGCCGTGAGAGCTGGCTCACCATTGTCCCACCACCGGCAGGGGCTGGCACCTGGCCCAGCTGGCTACGCAGAGAGCCACAGTGAGCAGACATCCGGCAGCCCCCTCAGCCCGCTGCGGCCTGTGCTTTCCTGTGGAGGACTCCCTAGGGCTGTGGGGTCAGCTCTGCTGCGCCCGGCCTCACACAGCCCCTACCCCCACCCCTGCTAGGCAGATGACTGTGCTGCCTCTCTGAGGAGGGGCACTGGAGGGTGAGCAGCCTCTGTGACTGCTGGGGAGCAGCGGGGGTCTGCAGGTGACTGGGGTGGGGGGGGCACCCGAAGGGTCGGGAGTGATGGGGAGGGTGGAGATCAGACTGGGGCGAGGGTATCTGCACCCTCACCGGCAGCCAGGACTCAGGAACAATGTGCCCATCAGGCGAGGCTGGCAGGGCCCTCACCTTGCCCCAGGCTTCCTGTCTGTCCCTGTGGGGCTCCCCGGGCACCCTCTGGCTCTCCCCGTCGCCAGCTGCAGGCCAGGTGTGACCTTGAGGCCCTGGAGCTGCCCGGGGCTGGCTCCCAGCCGCCTTCCTCCCTGCCTCCCTTTCCTCCTGCTCCTCCCCTCCTCCTCTTCCTCTGCTCCTCCTGCTTCCTCTGGGGCTGAGAGCCCAGCGCTGTTTGCCTGGGAATGACTCAGTCTCCTCCCACCTGCGGCCCGGCTCCCCCAGCGCATTCCAAAGGGGCCAAGGAGGAGCGCCCGGGCGCCAGGGCCGTGCCAGCGCTGCCTCCCCCGGGGCCCGCAGCCCACAGAGCAACAGAGCATGGCCGGAAGAGAGCGGGCCTCCCGGCCGAGGACAGGGACCGGCGGACACCATGCGGCTGCTGGTGCTCTCCTTCTGCAGCTGCCCTCGCCGAGGTTCCTCGCTCCTGGGTCTGGTCCGGGCTGGGGACGTCTCGGAGTCCGGGGGGCTGCGTGGGAGCAGGGGTCGGGCACGCAGGGACCCTCCGGGCTGGCCTCGGCAAGGGCAGCACCTGCTCAAGCCGCTCCAGCAATGCAGCGCGCAGAGGGCTGGGAAACTGACAGGCGGCCCCGGGCTCTGCATCACATGACCAATGCCTCAGCCAATCACCGCACCGCGTTTCCACTGCCGCAGGGATTGGCTGATGGGCTGGGCATGTGACCCGGAGAGAGCCAATGAGAGGCCGGGAGCTGGGGCGTGCAGGTGCCAGGTGCTTCTACAGCACCTGCCAGTGCAGAGCAGCGTCCAGGCTGCTGGACTCCGAGGCCCATGGGTCCCCGCCTGCCGCCACGCCGCGTCCAGCGTCCTCCTGGCGTGCTTCATCTCCTTGAACTTCAGAGCGATGCAAGTGGCGTGGGCCAAGGCAGAGCAGAGCGGGGTGGGCCAGCCGCGCCCGCCTGGCATTCCTGGCGCGACTTGGACCTCTGCCCTCCTCCTGCTCAGACCATCCCCGGGGACGGTGCAGGCCCCCGCAGAGGCCGCTGTGGGGCGGCGCCTGGCGGCTCCGGGTGCCAACCAGCGTGCGGAGAAACAGTCTGTCTCCCCAGATGGCGCCCGGGGCTGCCAGCAGAGCAGGCCGGGAGCCTCTCTGCAGCAGGGCGTGTCCCCCCACGTGGAGCCCGTGGTGGCGGGGGGCCACGTCCCACCTCAGCCGGCACCGTCTCCGCCAGGAGGGCTGAGCCGGGAGAGGTGCCTTCTGCCTGACGCTCAGTGTGGGGAGGACTCGAGGTGGCCCTGTTGCATCAGGGGAGCTTTGTTCCCAGGGGTGCTGGCTCAAGGTTCCAGCCTTTCCTCCCCAGACCTGCAGGGGTGTTCTGCTACTCGCAGCCTGAACACCCCAATGTCTCTGCCCGCTGCAGCCAGGCACACCAGGCGGCACAGCTCACTTCCCGCTCTGCTGGAAACCGGCCCCTACCTCAGGGGTGACCAGCCCCATGTCTCCCCTCCTGGAGTTCCAGGCAGGGTGTGCCTGGGAGTTGTGGGTAGAAGGTGGTGCCACCTCCCTCCGTCATCTTCCTCAGAGCGGGTCTGCGGGGGGCGCAGGGCGCCTTCACCCACCTCATGTCATTGTCCTCTTGCCCGGTGCCCACCTTGCTCTGCTCAGCTGCTGTGCTGTAGCTTGAAGGAGGCAGGGACCTCACGCTAGGGTGTGTGAGTGGGACAGGGGACAGGGCTGTTCTGGGAAAACAAACAGGGGCTCTGTCAGCCAGACCCTAGGGGAATCTGGAGGGGTGGGATGGGGGATAAGATGATTGGGGACCACAGGGTCCCAGGCTGCCTCATGGCGGGCATCTGGCATCACATGGGCACTCTGAAGACCAAGCCGTGGCCTGTCAGTGTGGGTCAGAGAGTCCCTTTTAATCTGGAGCAGCTTAGGGGAAGAGCAGGGTGGGGTGGGGATGTGGTCCTGGGGGGGCTCCGGGCAGCTGCGCTTTCAGGGGTACAGGAAGCCCGCAACCCACACTGAGCTTGCATGTCCTGCTTTGCTGCGGGCTGCTTCCTGCCCTAAGATGCCACAGGGAGCACGGGTAGGGTGGGTACACCCCACACCGAGGAAGCTGCTGGAGGGGGGATCTGTCCGCTCCCTCCCGGTGCTGTAGAAGCCCGTGGCCGGCCTTGAGGGTAGGCGGGAGGGGTGCGGCCGGGCGGTGCTGCCTCCCTGCACCGGAAGCAGCGGAGATTTACATATTTATGAAATCTGCTCCGCTTTGTCCCAGCCCATGCACACCAAGAAATGTCACATCTCATTCTCAGCCTGGATCTGCGTGCCAGAGTGACAGTTCCAGCCGCCGTCTCCGGAGGGGACAGCTCTGGGCTCTGCTCCCAGATCCGAGGTGACCGCTGAGAGATGTGGCAGGTCACCTGCTGCTCTGGGGTGCAGGGAAGGACTGGGACGGCCTGGGGACAGGGAACAGGTAGCAGGGACAGGGGACTGGCAGTGGGACAGGGGACAGGCCATGGTGAATGTAGTCAGAGCAGAGTCCCTGAACATGGTCGTCCTTCCTGTGTGAGGGTGGCCCCCCTGTTGGCCTCTGGCCCAGGCTGGGTGTAAGTGAAGAGTGGCCTGCTGGGTGAGGACAGGCCCGTGTCACCCGTCTGTGCCCGCCCCCTGCTGCAGCCAGGTGCCAGGAGATCTCTCAGGCCTCCATCCTCGAGGAAATTTTCCTGTGCCCTAGAGTCCGAGTTGGACCTGCCAGGGCTCCCCCAGATGCTATCCATGGGGTCCCTGGTGCTGGTGTGAGCCCTGCATGAGGGGTGGGTGGCATTTGGAAGGAGATCCCAGGTCCCCTCACAGAGTCCCGGGGAGGCTGTGGGGTGTGGGACCCCCAAGAACAGAGCAGGGTAGCAGGTGAATGGAGCGGTGCGGGCGGGCAACCCTCTCCCTCTTTAGTGCCTGGCTGGACCGTGTGCCGGGATCACCCTCCCCACCCTCCCCACTATCACCCTCCCCCTCCCCACCATCACCATCACCACCATCACCTCCTGCTGTGCCAGTCACTCGGCTTTAGGGTTTCAGACCCCCTGAGCCTCCTGCTGAGAGGACATTGTCCTGGCCCAGAGTGACAGTCCAGCAGGGAAGGGTTCTGGCCTTACAAGCGGCTGCGACCCTGGTTTGATCCCCAGCATCCCATGTGGTCACCTCCGGTGACCCTGAGCACAGAGCTAAGAGTCAGCCCTGAGCACTGCTGGGTATGGCCCCCAAATAGAAATAAAATAACAACAAAGTGTTGTGCCCTGACTCAATCTTCGCTGGGTCACAGGGAACCGAGCTGCCCTCCGACCCCGGGGTGGGCCACTGCAGCTACCTCGGCCCTGAACAGGCTGGGCTGGGGGCCATGGTCACATGCCGTGACTGGGCAGCATTGAGGCCTGTGGGGCCCAGTGCAGGAGAAGTGAATTTGTGCCAGTGTCCTGCAGTGGTCACTGGGGCGGGGAAGGGGGAGCCTGCTGTCCCCCACCTTCTGCCTGCAGCCAGGTCTCTCCAGGAGGCCTGAAAATAACCCAGAGAAGCGCGCTCTGGGCTGTGAGGAGGCCAGTCATGTCCATATGCAACTCTCCAGTCCCGTATTGGAGGGAGACACCAGGGGACAGTGGGTGTCCGACCGCTCTCCTGGCCCCGCACACTGCACTCAGGGCCTCGAGGCTGGGCACACGGCCCTGGGGGGGGGGGGTGGCAGACGGCCGCTCTCTCCCCGCTGTGTGTTCCCCTGTTCCTGTGCTCTGACCCAGCCCCTCTGGTCTCCTTCTGGCAGGATGGACACCGGCTCACCGTGGGCTTGTCGGGCTCCCTGGGGTTCCTCCAGCCTGCTGCAGAACCTTCTGGAACCAGGGCATGTCGGCAGTGTCTGCTCTTAGGGGCCAGCCCAGGTCAGGGCAAGAGGCATGTTAGTTGGGACCCAGTAGAGCCGACCAGCACCCCTTGGGGGTCTGTACTCCCTTCCCAAGTGCTCCTGTGACTCCCATGTCCTACCACCCCCAGGCAGCTGGGCCGGCCCTTACCGCCTTCCCCCTGCCGCTGACAGGGCGCAAGCACCCCAACTCCCTACCAAGGCCCCGCGGGCTCAGTCCTGGGGACCCCCAACCCCAGCTGCAGGACCAGGTCTGGCAGGTACACGGGGGCTCCCATTCCTTCAGCTCTGCCACCAGCTTCCCCCTGCTGGCGGGGTGCCCTTCACATGCACCCCTCTGCTGGGCACTCCCCAAGGGCCCGGAGGTGCTGGTGCCTGGGCACGAAGGCTGGGGGTCAGGCCAGGGCTGGACCCCCGCCCCCCACGCCTCCCACATACCTCTCCCTCCCAGGCCTGCTCACCCACAGGCCTCCGAGACCCTTCTCTGACTCTGAGTGGGGAGCTGCGGGGCCCCGGGGGGGCCAGGTGCCCTGGAGTGTGGGCGATCTGGGGGGTCCCCCAGCCCCAGCCCCCTCCTGCTGGACAGGCCCGCCCTCCCGCCCTCCCACCCCCCACAGGGCGCCTGTTTTGAGCTTGCAGGAGGTGGCATTGGTCACGGCCGGGAGCGACCCTTGGCGACAGACAGCCAAAGTGTGGCGGGTTGGGGGGTCGGGTGGTGGCCAGCCCCCAGCTCCTCCCAGGTGGGTAGGGCCGGCTGCCCTGGGCAGGGGGAGCCGCAGCTGACCTCTGCTCCGTCCTGCCTCCCCACTGCCCTCTGCCCTCCGCCCTCTGCCCCCTGGTCCCTTTCTGTCCACTCTCAGCCCCCTGCCCTCCACCCCCCACCCCGTCCTCCCTCCATCTCTGCCCTCTTCCTTCTCCCCTGCTTTTCTCCATCCCCTGGTCCTGATGGAACCTTCCTCCCTCTCTGCCACTGGGCAGTCGCTGCCCCTCCCAGCATCTCCCGTGAGGAGTCAGTCCCTGTGGTTGCCTGATTTACATGGAGGTGGGCATCTCCAGGGGAGAGACAGAGACCCACCCTGGGTGGGGATTGGCAGGAGGGAGCTGTCCCCCATCCCCTTCCTGGCCAGAGAGGCTCAAGCTGCGCCGCTTGGCAGGGCCCCCCGGCTCCGGGCTGCTCTGTCCCGCTCAGTGCTTGGCACTTCCGAATCCATCTTGTCCAGCGCCACCTCCTGAACTTCTGTTCAGGCGCAGTCGGGGCCTGGGCTGGAGCCCATGCGGGGCCAGTAAGGCACATGCCTGGGCTGGGCACCACCCTAGGGAGACAGTCCCTGAGGGGACAGGCGAGTCACAGGCCCCGCTGCCCACATAGCAATGACCAGCAGAGGGCCCCAGCCTGTCCCAGGTGGTGACGGCCAATGCAGCCTCGGGGCTACTGGGCACCGGGGTCAGGATGGGCAGGGGCTGTTGAGCCCTCAGGGCCTCAGGGAAGGCCTGGTGGTGTCCACTGGGTGCTGGCTTGGGTTGGCTTCTCCCTGGGTACTGAGCCCTGTTCCACATCTGCCACCTGCTAGTGGAAAAGTAAGCAGCCCGAATGGACAGACCCCTACCACGGCCAGGCCATGGCCAGGCCACGAGGGGTCCCAGCCATGGGCAGGTTATGAGGGGCCCCGGCCACAGGCAGGCCGTGGCCAGGCCACGAGGGGCCCAGACCACAGTCAGGCCACGAGAGGCCTCGGCCATGGACAGGTTATGAGGGGCCCCGGCCACGAGCAGGCCACGAGAGGCCCCGGCCACAGACAGGCCATGGACAGGCCATGAGGGGCCCTGGCCACAGACAGGCTGTGGAGGGACCCTGGGCTGTGGATGGGCCGTGGAGGGAGATCAGGTCACAAAGAAGCTGTGTAGGCCGTGAGTGGGAGGACTGGACACGTTAGTGGCCCCATGGGGTCCAGGCTCAGAGCTGGGTCTGCCTCCCTCCTTCGTCCTGGGGTTCCAGTAAGAGGTACTCAGAAATGAGAGCAAACGAGAGGGAGGGTGAAAGTCACAAGAGCCCGGCTTACCCTGAGCCACAGACAGACGCATTTCCTGGCACGCAGCCTTGGAGTGCAGCCGTCTTGGGCCGGGCGGAGGCGACGAGTGTCCCCCTGGCTGGAGAGATGTGAAAATAGGGGCCCCGGGGACCTGTGTGCGAGGGCAGAGCTGTCTCGGCATGGGTACATGAGGGTCCGGGCAGCTCCGTGCCCTTGGGGACTGCGGAGGCGAGCAGCAGCAGCTCGGGATGCGGGAAGGGAGCATCAGGGAGCACCAGGGCTGTCTGAGGGTGGCAGGAGAGTGTTGACTCGCTAGGTCTGTTCTGGGCCCACCCCGTGGTGCTCAGGCCAGTTCTGTTCTGTGCTCAGGGGGACCCTATGGGGTGCCGGGGATGGAACCTGGGTTGGCTATGTGCAAGGCCGGCGTCCTCCCTCCTGTGCCGTCGCTCTAGGTCCTTCAATACCTTTAAAAAGCCCCACGGCTTAACCGACAGGAATGGAAGCTCTGTCCCGTGAGGGGTGGGCGTGGCAGGGGGGGAGCTGGGCCGCGTGGGGGGCACTCCATCAGACCGCACCTCGCGCCACACGCAGGACCCACATCTTCACAGCACGTGTGCCCCGTGCCACACACACGTGATGCCAGGACCCACGTCTCCACGGCACGTGTGCCTCGAGCCACACACACACGTGACGTGGGGCGGCAGTGGACCGTGTGCAGACAGGGACTGCTGGGAGCGTCTGCACTTTCTTCTCGTTTCCTTCTCTGTAAAACCATTCTGTTAATTAAAAAAGAAAAATGAAAGTTGAAGTGACTACATTAATATGAGATAAACTAGATTTCAGAGAAAAAAAATGTATTGCCAGGAATAAAGAAAGTTATTTCAAAATGATGAAAGGGCCGAGTCAGCAAGGGGATATAATCCTAAATGTTTATTCACCGAATAACAGAGCTTCAAAATGCAGGAAGAAAAAAATGGGCAAAAAAGGACAAGTAGAAATGTTCACAAGCGATTTCTGGAGATTTCTCTCTTCGTCTCTCTCCCCCCTCTCTCTCTCCCTCTCTTCTTCTCTCTCCCTCTCTCCCTCTCTCTCTTCCTCTTCCTTTCTCTCTCTCCAACAGAGCAAGAAGACAGCGAAATTCAGAGGAGAATTTAATAACATTATCAACCAACTTGATTGGATTGTCATTTCGAGAATAAAGTCCATTAGCAGTGGTAGAACATACACTATTTTGCGGGTGCCTGGGAACATTGATCAAGTAGGACCGTATTCTGGTTCATAAAACAATTCACAATACATTTACAAGCATTTAAGCCACATAAGATATGTTCTCTGACCACAATAGAATTAAATTGCAAAATGATAATGAAAAGAGAAGCAGGATATCCACAAATATTCAAGAATCAAGTAGACACTAAATACACAGGGGTCTGAGGGAAAATTGAAAGAAAAGTATTTTGAATTAAGATGAAAATGCAACATATGTGGGCTTGGTAGCTGTGGGACTAGAGCTCAGATATAGTGTAGCTAAGCTTGCCCCTGGCCACGGCTTCTCCTTAAGAAACCTAAAAGAGGGGGCTGGAGCAATAGCACAGTGGGTATGGCATTTGCCTTGCACAGGGCTGACCCAGGTTCGATTCCCAGCATCCCATATGGTCCTCTGAGCACTGCCAGGAGTAATTCCTGAGTGCAGAGCCCGGAGGAACCCCTGAGCATCGCCAGGTGTGACCCAAAAAGCCAAAAAAGAAAAAAAGAAACCTAAAAGATACTGTTTGACCCCATTGCATCTGCTCTCCTCAGGCCACTGGGGTGGGGTGGGGGGTGGTCCTTGAGCACAGACCCGGGAGTCGGCCCTGAGCCCACCAGGGTCTCCCTCACGACTAGTGAGAAGGGCACAGTTGGACCGTTAGTAAAGCAGAGTGACGAGATGACACACGTGATGAAGGGATCGATGGCACGAAGACCCGAAGAACAACAGGGAAAATCAATGGACATGGGCATGTGGGGATGATGGATGGGGCATTGGAACTTCTAGAACGATCCATCTCACAAAAATGAGAGCAGCCCGGGCAGAGGCATGGCAGGCAGAGGCGCTACGGCAGGGGCGGCACCTTGCAGCGATTCTCCCAGGGCTGCTGTGGGGGGCTGGAGCCCTCCGGCGGCTGGGCCAAAGTCCTTGCCTTGCACGGCACCCCACAGGGTCCCCTGGGCACCGCCAGGAGTGATGCCTGAGCCAGCCTGAGACCTGCTCCAAACCAGCAAATAATAATGTTACTGTCACTGTCACTGTCCTCCCATTGTTCATCAATTTGCTCTAGCGGGCCCAGTAACATTGTGACACTTGTTACCGTGTTTGGCATATTGAATACGTCACTGGGAGCTTGCCAGGCTTTGCCATGCCGGCGAGATACTCTCAGTAGCTTGCCGGGCTCTCCGAGAGGGGTGGAGGAATCGAACCTGGGTCGGCCATGTTGGCTGCGCGCAAGGCAAACGCCCTACCCACTGTGCTATTGCTCCAGCAAATAATACTAATAATAACAATAATGAATAAAGGTCATTTAGAAAAATAACTTATGGGGCTCGAGCGATAGCACAGCAGGTAGGGTGTTTGCCTTGCTTGGGGCTGACCTGGGTTCGATTCCCTGCATCCCATAGGGTCCCCCGAGCACCGCCAGGAGTGATTCCTGAGTGCAAAGCCAGGAGTAACCCCTGAGCATTGCCGGGTGTGACCCAAAAAGAAAAAAAAACTCACATTTTTAAAAAGAGAAGAGAAAAGTTGCCTGATGATGGGGAGGAGGGGGCATGGGGCGCCAGCCTGTGAGGGTCTCAGTGCGTCTGAGGGCTGGAGTATGCCCAGCCTGTGCCCCTCTGTGGGGCCGCCCCCTAGTCGACACTATGGGGCTGGTGTTACCTGGGCCCAGAGCACAGAGTATGTCGGGCTGGCCCGGGCGAGGGACCCGCCACACCTACCCCACCCCACGATGATGTGACACGTGGTGAGTCTCAAAGACAGCGCCGGGAAAGACACGCCTTCGGAACTTTGGGGTGAATGAGAGGATTTCTCCATAAAGCCCAGAAACATGATTCAGGGATAAGCGGGGCCGGATCAAGATAGCGCCGATCGGCATCTTTGGAGGCTCTGCTCGAAGAATAAAAATAAAAAGCCACCGGCTGGAAGAAATCATGTGCGAATTGTGTGTCTGACAAAAGCCTTGACGCAGAATATTTGAGCAGCTGTTAAAACTCAGTATCAGAAAACAGAAACCCCGAGCAAAGACACCCGCAAGGGAGGAGGCTGGGGCGGCGCGGAAGTGGCCAGGAGCACTTGAGCGCGAGTTCCCGCCGCCCCCAGAGGCACCATGGGAGACTCCCCTCGGAAGCCGGGGGGACGGCCACGTGCTTCCTCTGCCAGCCCGGCCCGGTTCCCGGCAGGAGGGAGAGGCTCTACTTAAAAAAAATAAATTCCTTTAAGACGACAGTTCTGGGGACATGGTTACCGTGAGATGACATTTGTGGCTCTAATATTCGGTCACCCACCTTCACCACCACCCAGATGTCCCCGGCCCTTCCCCGCTGTCCCGTCACCTCTGGCGTGAGCTTTGTTCCTGCATCCTTGGCCTGGTGATGGGTACTGTCCTCTCCCCTTCTCTTCACTCCACTGTGTCCCTGCCGTCACTCCCCTCCTGGTGACCGCACCGAGCACCGCAGTGGACAGAGGAGTCTGGGGGTGGACACCAGGAAATGACCCGCTGGGCCCAGAGGCTCTGCTCTTACTTCTGAGGACTCTGTGTTGTTTTCTGCAGAGGTTGAACCAGGCTGCTCCCAGCCCGGGGCTGCGGGTTCCTTCTTGCTGACAAGTGCCATTCTCAGGGGAGGGGATGGTATCCCCCCGTGCTCCGACCCGCTCTTCCCTTGGAACAAGGGCCCACAAGCACCTTTTCCCACTGAGACGGGGCAGGGCAGGGAAGGCTCTGCCAGACACGGGTGCAGTTCGCTCACTCGGGCCCGAGGCCCGGCAGCAGACCAGTGGGGACGGTCCCCTGGGCGGCTGGCCATGGACCCGAGGTCGGGCCGGTACTGCAGACGGGGGACGCTACAGTCAAAGAACCTTGGGCCCTTGGCACATGCCGTGTGGGGAACCCACAAGCTGATCAGAAGGAGAAAATCCTGCAGAAAAGGGGGTGGGGGGCCGCAGAGTCCTATACAGGGGGAGTTAGTGGCCTGACACGCGACTGACCCGAGTTCCATTCCTGGCACCCTCGGCCGGATGCTCCCCGGCCCCTCGGCCCCCTGGACAGGTCTTCCTGCCGCCCTGGGTTTCCGCACGCATGTCTCTATGTTGTACCGAGTGGACACCCCTTCCTTGTCCCCATCTCCTGCAGAGATGAGACCCCCCCCCACCTCTCCAGCACAGGGGGTCCCAAGTCCGGTGGTCCTGGCCCCATACAACCCTGGGCCGCTTCAACCCTCGCTTCAAACCTGGGCCGATGTGCACGTCACCCGCCCCCACCCGGATCTGCAGACTCCCCAGCTGGGAAGCAGCTGCTGACAGCCCCCTGGTTGCCCCCCGCCTGGCACCCCCTCTGGCCCTCCCGGGCCCCCAGGCGTGATCCCTAAGCTCAGAGTCAGGAGTCAAGCCTGAGCACCGCAGGTGTGGCCCCCAAACAAACATACAACAGAAAACACAAAACCAAAAAGCAAAACAAAACACACAAAAGCCTGAAGGGGAAACCTGCAGGTGAAAGGTAGCAGCTCCTAGGGGAGAGCCCGGTGCCCCCGTCCTCCCCATCCCTCCTCCCCCTCCCCTCAGCCTCCTGCTCCTCCCCCATCTCCTCCTCCCACTCCCCCTCATTCTCCCCATAGTCCTTCTGATCTTCGTCTTCCTCCTCCTTCTCCTCGTCCTCCTCCTTTTCCTCGTTCTCCCCGTCCTCCTCCCCTCAGAGGTTCCAGTTCAGTGCTGTCCATGGTGGGGCCAGAGCTGCGGCATGCCAGCCCCCTGGCCCCACTCCCCGGCCCCTGTGGGTCTGAGGCCACATTGGTGGGATTTGCAGCTCCAAGACCCAGGTGTCGACCTTCGGGGTGCTCAGGAGCCCACAGGCTGGCCCTGAGCAATGGTGTGGGGCTGTCGGGCTCAGCTTCAGCAGGACTGTGGGGAGACCTGGGTGCAGAGCGCCCTCTGCAGGCCGGACAGCCACAGCTGGGGTGCCAGGCTACTCTGGAGGCCCTGCCCCTGGGGCCCCCAGGGCTGCAGGGACCCCGGCCGGATGGTCCCTGGCTCCTCGGCCCCTGGACGGGTCTTCCTGCCGCCTAGGATTTCTGCACGTGTGTCTTTATGTTGTACCGAATGGACATCCCTTCCTCATCCCCACCTCCTGCAGAAATGAGACCCCCCCCCAACACACCTCTCCAGCACAGGGGGTCCCAAGTCCAGTGGTCTGCAGGCTCTGCCGAGGGGCAGCCACCGTTTAAAGTAGCGTTTGAGAAGCGGGGTTAGGGAGTGGGGGCAGAAGACCTGTGCGGGGATGGAAGGGCCACGCCAGGT
Source organism: Sorex fumeus (assembly GCF_029834395.1). Classification (NCBI taxonomy): domain Eukaryota; kingdom Metazoa; phylum Chordata; class Mammalia; order Eulipotyphla; family Soricidae; genus Sorex; species Sorex fumeus. The sequence continues at coordinate 2,271,611 of NW_026606111.1, forward strand.
GGACAGGGCCCCGCGACAGCCCCCACCCCTCCCCAGCCCCCCCTCCGTGCAGTTGGGGCTCCCTCCCATGTGTGCCTGGGGGTCTCACCCCTTTCTGTGTTCTCCCGGCAGGGACTCCGGCCCACCCTGCCTTGTGTCTGAGCGGCCTTGCCCTCAGGGCTCTGGGTGTTTCTCCTGGGTGAGCTCTGGATCACCTGCCGTGCCCACAGCAGCCATGCCCGAAGCGGCCTGTGCGTCCCCCAAAGCTCCTTCCCGCTAGCATGCAGGTGGGGCGAGCCAGGAACAGTTTGAGACAGACCCCCTCGGGCCCACCTAGTCTGGTGGCGCTGCAGCCCAGCCAGGCAGCCTCCAGCAGCTTCCTGGTGCTGCCTTTGAGCACCCCAGCCTGGCCCTGGGGAGTCTGACCCACTCGGGGCCTGGGGCGGAATCCATGGGGCTGGAGGGTGGCAGGTGCACAGGGAAGCCCCGGCCACGAGAGGCTGAGTCACAGACCTGGAGGGGCCCCGGTCACCCAGATGGGCTCAAAAAACTGTGACCTCTGGTTCCCATATGGGACTGGGCTCAGGGCCCCCCCACAGCCCAGGCGCAGACGGGGAAGGCTGGACCGGGTCTCAGGGCTCTCGGTTCACCCCACCCCACCCAGCCTGGGTCCAACCCCAGCTTGGTTGTATCCTGGGGCCGCTTGGTGCCCCTCCCTGCTTTCCTCTTTTTTTTTTCTTTTTGGGTCACACCCGGCAATGCACAGGGGTTACTCCTGGCTCATGCACTCAGGAATTACTCCTCGGTGGTGCTCAGGGGACCATACGGGATGCTGGGAATCGAACTTGGGTTGGCCACGTGCAAGGCAAACACCTTACCCACTGTGCTATTGCTACAGACACGCCCCCCCCCCTTCCCTTTTTTCTCTGATGTGCCCCTGCCCTATTAGAGCCGGGCCAGCACCACCACCCCCCGCCCCCTGTCCTGCCCGCAGTGCCCCACCCACCCCAGCGGAATCAGCCACCCCCACCCCCCAGCTTCAGCATCAGCCCCTCCTCACGTCTCCCCTGCCTGTTCCCCCCCCCCCCATTAAAAGCCCCTGCCAAGCTAGGGGGTGGCCCTGCCTGCTGCCCCCTGAGGTGCTGGACCCGCACATACACAGGTGGTTGGGATGTACTGGGACGAGCCCAACCTGGGCGCATGCCACGTCGGGCCCCAGCCACGCACTGTCCCCCGCCCGGAGCCCGCCCGCCTCTCCCCTGCCTCCCCACGCGGCCGGCGCCCATTCACGGCCTCTCCTATCTCCGCTCTGCAGCTGCGCGGCTTGAACAGGCGCTGGAAGCCGGAGATGCCGCACCCGCGGGCAATCGCCTTTAATTCTGCCCCCACCCCCCCCCCACCCCCATTTAATTAGGCTCGAGAGAAAATTGTGACATCAAGTCCGGGCCTCACCGTCCGAGGAGGTGGGGAGCAGGATTAGTCCCGCGGCACTGGCCGCGGTAAATCTCCTCGCAGGCTTGCACGGCAGCAGATAAGGAGCGGGCGCGCAGGGGGGCAGCGTGTTGGAGACGGTGAAGGATGAGGAGGAGCAGAGCCTGGCCCCCAAGAGCCGGGCAACCAGGGGGGCAACCAGGGGGCTGTCAGCAGCTGCCGCCCAGCTGGGGGGGTCTGCAAAGCCGGGTGGGGCGGGCTAGGTGCATATCTGCCCAGGGTCGAGTGGGGCCAGGAGGGTGGGGGCCAGTGGCTCCTGTCACTAGAGCCCACCCACCCCTGCCCTCTCCCAGGGCTCACCCCCGCTCCGCAGATGGGTCGTGAGGACTGGTACAGGGAGATACCCCTGTTCACTCTGGGGTTTGGCCACACTCACGCCCTTGGCGTCTGCCCCCCTTCACTACCCTGGGTGGCCAGAGAGGGTGCAGTGAGGACTGGAGAGGGACCCCATCCCCCACAGGATGCTGAGGCTCTAGCCCAGCCGGGCCTCTGTGTGCCCCTGCAGGGGTCCCTGGGCATCTATGCTGCCGGCATCTATGCTGGGTTGGGGGCTGGGTGGGGTGTGGGAGTCTGGGGGTGTCCTGAAAGGCTGGGCAGGAGCGAGTCAGTCTCGGGGGCTGTTCTGCTCAGGGGTTGGGACGTGTGGGTGTGGGGGGCAGATGTGGTGTCTGGTGGGACTCAGGCCAGTCTCTGGGGCCGTGGCCCTCTGTGTCCTGCTCCGCCACACACAGCGGCAGGATGGAGGGTCGTGATGGCTTTTGGGCGGCCCCAGGGTCCAGCACTTGAGCGTCCTGCCCACGTCCTCCCCCTACCAAGCCCCCACACACTGTCCCTTGGGGCTGCTGCTTCTATTTTGGGGGTCTGTTCCCAGCCACCCAGGAGCAACGGGATCTGCATGAAGCCTGTCCTAGGAGTCAGAATCCCAGCAGGGTGGGCTTCACCTGCACCCCACCTGGGCCCTGTTACTGCCGCAGGGCAAAGGGTTCCCAGAAGCAGCCTCTGAAACCCGCAGGCGCACCTCCTGGTTTAACTCCGACAGAGCAGGATCAGCTTACCTACACCCTATGGCAAGGCCACAGCCAGGTAGAACTATAGGTGAACAGAGATACAGCTGGCCAGAGATACAGTTAAAACTATAGCCGGGCAAAACTACAGTCAGAGAGAACTACAGCTGGGCAGAGCTACCGCCAGACAAAGGTACAGTTCAGCAGAGCTACAGCCGGAGCTACAGCCGGCCAGAGATACAGCTAGACAGAGCTATCCCCAGGCAGACTGCAGTCAGACAGAGCTAGAGCCCGGCAAAGCTTCAGCTGGGCAAACCCACCTGCCAGGCATCCCCCCATGGCCCGTGGCCCTCACCCACCCAGGGTCCCCGGAGGTCTCCCTGACACACACCCAGGTGTCGGCTGGCTTTCCCGGCTGACAGAGGCAGAGCAGCGGCTACTGCAGGCTCCCCTGAGCCCCAGCTCTGTCCAGCGGAGCTTCTCACCCCTGGTGGGTGTCCAAGAGAAACTCCCCTCCCCACACTGCCTGGGCCTCATATGCCGCCCTCCCTCTGCAGGGGTAGTCCCTCCCGGCCCTCCTGCGTGTCGTTCTCTTCATTCGCAGCCTGGGTCTGGGCCCTTCCCCCCACAGGGGCCAGGTGGTCAGGAGAGCTGGCAGTGCCCAATGCCGCTCAGGAACCCTGGGCAGGAGCTGGGCCCCAGGAGGCCGCTGCCTCTCCATCAGCCCTGCAGCCCTGGAGTCTCATTTTCCTGATCTAAAACCAGCTTCTTCAACAGCTAATTGTTGAAAGGAAAAAGATAGGAACGACCAAGGAAAATCAATTTGCACAGGGAGTGAAGGGTCCCTGGCCGAGTGGGGGAGGGGGAGTTATTTGCAGTGAGCAATGGAAACGGTCATGGCCGCCCCAGGCCACAAGGTGGAACAGCAGCCCCGCCCCGCCCCCTTGTTGAAGGGTCTCCTCTCCCCGACTGCCCGGAGGGCAGAGTTAGAGTCCACTGGGCCCTTCGCTGGCTGTGGGCGTGGAGAACAGGAAGGGACCCCAGGTGATCATGTGTATATGTTGTGCGGGGTCTGTGGCAACGTGTGCGTGAGTGTATAGTGTGGGTGTCATGTGTCAGTGTACACTCTTGTGTGCAGGTGTACACGTAGACATGAGTGTGCTTTCGTGTGTGCACACCCGAGCGTATGCTGGCGCATGATCAGGAGAGTGTGGGTGCACATGTGGGACCGAGTGTGTCTAACTGTGCAGGCATGTGCTCAGTGGGAATATGTATGTGCTCGCACATGGCGAGTATGTGCAGGCTTGTGTGTGGCCGTGAACATGAATATGGGTACATGTGTGTACACAGCATGTGTGCAGGTGTATAAGTGTGGGACGAGTTCGCCTGGATGTGTGCAGGTGTGAGTGTGTGAGTGTGCGTGGGTGTGTGCAGATGTGAGTGTGTGAGTGTGCCTGGACGTGTGCAGGTGTGAGTGTACGTGGGTGTGTGCAGGTGTGAGTGTGCGTGAGTGTGTGCAGGTGTGAGTGTGTGAGTGTGCCTGGACATGTGCAGGTATGAGTGTGTGAGTGTGCATGGGTGTGTGCCAGTGTGAGTGTGCGTGGGCGTGTGCCAGTGTGAGTGTGTGAGGGTGTGTGCCGGTGTGAGTGTGTGAGCATGCGCGGGTGTGTGCAGGTGTGTGAGTGTGCCTGGACGTGTGCAGGTATGAGTGTGTAAGTGTGCATGGGTGTGTGCCAGTGTGAGTGTGTGAGTGTGTGTCTGTGGGTGGGCATGTGCCAGTGTGAGTGTGTGTGTGTGGGTGTGTGCTGGTGTGAGTGTGTGAGTGTGCCTGGACGTGTGCAGGTATGAGTGTGTGAGTATGCATGGGTGTGTGCCAGTGTGAGTGTGTGAGTGTGCGTGGGTGTGTGCTGGTGTGAGTGTGTGAGTGTGCGCGGGTGTGCAGGTGTGGGTATGTGCCGATGTGAGTGTGTGAGTGTGCGCGGGTGTGTGCAGGTGAGTGTGCGTGTGCGTGGGTGTGTGCAGGTGTGAGTGTGGCGATGAACGTGTGCAGGTGTGTTGGGTGAGTGCACCAGCGTGCAGGTGTTTGTGGCGTGAGCTCCCGGTACCTGTGGCTGTTCTCCCTTCCTGTGGCTGCTGGGAGCAGGTGGCTGGAGGTGCCCGGAGCCTGCGGGAGCCCCCATCGCCTGCTGCCCCGAGGAGGGCAACCGTGGCAGCCTGAGGACTGGACACTGGGTCTCGCCTGCTCCCTGAGGCCCACCTCCCTTTGCCTGCTGCCCCCTCTAGAGCGGGGATCCGGCTGCCAGGGCCTGGCCTGGGGGCGCCCATCCCCCCCAAGGAGTCAAGGATGGGAGATTTGGGCGTGCATGTGGGACAGCAGCCGGCTCCTGGCGAGGACTCCCAGTGGCCCAGGTTCTCCCCAGGAAGAACAGGGGCTGGTTTGGGGACACGCAACATCAAGGCTCATAAAAAAACGCACCGGAATTCGAGGGCTTGGTCCCACCAGATGCCCCGGCAGAGTCTGAGTCACCTCCAGCTGCCCTGGCAGAGTCTGGGTCACCTCCTGCCGGGCGTGCCCTGAGGCGCATCCCGTGTTCCCTCCAGCCTCCGAGCATTCTCTTTGCTGTGGGATTCATCTGGGTCTAATTTTTATTGATTTTTTTACAGTTGAGGATTAATCCTACTTGTGTGACTTTGCGTCTGTGGATGAACATTCACACCATTTCCAATATGTTCCCATTATGGCTAATGTCACAAATGACATCTTTGTGTCCAAGGCTTGTTTTTTCCCCTCAATTTGAGGGACTATCTTCTCAGATGTATAAATTAAAGGGAAATATTGTTCGAAACCTAAATTTATCTGCTCCTGATACGTATTTTTAATTGCTTGGAACAGTACATTGGTTTTCATTTTAGTGAGCATTCATTTTGACATAATATAATTTTTCACTTTTGTGCATCTAAACTAATCAATTTTCCTCTGCGCGTTCTCTCTGCCTCACCTCAGAGCTCCTTTTGTCCCTGGAAGTGGAAATGCTGCCCATTTCCGGCAGCTTCTTTCTTCTCAAGCATGGCTGGCACATCTTGTGGTGTGTGGGTGGACTGGGGTCAGGACGCCCCCTGTGCTCACTGTCTCGTGGCAAGCTCTGGGCTGCTGTTCCACAGCCCTGCGAGGGGCCCACTTTCCAGTAGAATTTGGGCCCTGCCAGCCCCCATCTGTGCACCCCCACCAGGCACAGAGTTGCTGGAGCCCCACCCCCTTCTCCCACCAAAGAAGCCCCCTCCAACCCCCAACAAGGCCTCCTGCCTTCCCAGACCCACCAAGCGGTCACAAGTCACCCTTTGTGAGACACACGTGGTGGCCTTTGAAATACTCACCTGTTGGCACCCCAGTCACCCATTGGCTCCATCATTCACCCACAGGCTCCGTCACTCACCCGCTGGCTCCATCATTCACCCACAGTTTCATCACTCACCCGCTGGCTCCATTACTCACTCATTGGTTCCATTATTCGTTCACTGTCCCCATCATTCACTTGTTGGCTCCATCTTTCACCCATTGGCTCCATCATTCACTTTTTGGTTCCATCGCTTACTCATTGGCGCCATCAACTCACTCACTGGCACCATCATTCACTCGTTGGCTCACTTTTACATGAGCTCATTCATGGTTTTGCTCCAGGCATCGTGTCTGTGCTGGAATCTGCCGAGTGTCTGAGAGGTGTCAGTAGCAGGAAGAATCGGTGCCAGACCCGTGACCTTGAAAACATGCCACGAGAGGAAATCGCCCGTGGACAGGCTGTGGAATCTGAGTGCAGCGGGGAAGGTCAGATGAATCACGGTCAGTGGGGGGAGGCGGGGCAGAGGCCATGGCCAGCAGGATCTTCCCCGGGGGCTGTGGGCGCCTAGACTGAGCTGAGCAGGAGACAGTCCCATGCCGCCTGAGGGGTGTGGAGGATCCGCAGGGACGTGTGGGGGCACAGGGAGCAGCTATGGTTTGCTTTGGAGCTGCATTCAGAAGTGATTTGGGTGGATGCGTGGAAAGGCCACTCGTGGTCAGCTCTGGCCTTGAGGGGCACCCCTGCCCTCAGTGCCCCCACCCCAGCTCCCCTGCTGGATCCATAGTGGTGACTGAAGCCACAGACAGAGTGTCGAGCACATGTGTGGCCCCTGGTTGTGGCTGCTGCTGGCGGTGACAGTGTTGGTGATGGTGGTGATGGTGATGAGGGTGATAGTGGTGATGGTGATGGTGATGATGGTGATGGTGAGGGTGAGGGTGATCATGGTGGTGGTGATGGTGGTGATGGTGAGGGTGAGGGTGAGGGTGATCATGGTGGTGGTGATTCTGGTGAGGGTGAGGGTGGTGATGGTGAAGGTGATGGTGATGGTGGTGGTGATGCTCGTGAGGGTGATGGTGAGGGTGATGGTGGTGATGTGGTGATGGTGAGGGTAAGGGTGGTGATGGAGGTGGTGATGCTGGTGAAAGTGATGGTGGTGATGGTGAGGGTGATGGTGGTGGTGATGGTGGTGAGGGTGGTGATGGTGAAGGTGATGGTGGTGATGGTGATGGTGGTGATGATGAAGGTGAGGGTGGTGATGGTGGTGGTGATGTTGGTGATGGTGGTGATGGTGAGAGTGAGAGTGGTGATGGTGAAGGTGATGGTGATGGTGGTGGTGATGCTCGTGAGGGTGGTGGTGAGGGTGGTGGTGGTGATGAGGCGATGGTGAGGATAAGGGTGGTGATGGTGGTGGTGATGCTGGTGAAAGTGATGGTGGTGATGGTGAGGGTGATGGTGGTGGTGATGGTGAAGGTGATGGTGATAATGATGAAGGTGAGGGTGGTGATGGTGGTGATGGTGGTGATGGTGAGGGTGAGAGTGGTGATGGTGAAGGTGATGGTGATGGTGGTGGTGATGGTGATGCTTGTGAGGGTGATGGTGGTGATGGTAAGGTGATGGTGGTGATGGTGAAGGTGGTGGTGATGGCGAAAGTGATGGTGGTGATGGTGAGGGTGATGTTGCTGAGGGCAGTGACAGTATTGGTGATGGTAGTGGTGGTGCTGACAGTGGTGGTGAGGGTGATGCTGGTGATGCCAGCATTACTGGTGGTGGTGGGCTGATGGTGACAGCGCTGACGGTCGTTGAGGGAGATGACTGCGACAGAACCTCCCTTGGTGTGAGGCTGGAGGTCAGGCCAGTGTCTCCTGCCACATTCAGGCCACCTGCGCCTCTGTGCGACCTCCTGACCCCACACAGGAGAGCGGCCACTCACACCCCACTGGGAGCTCCCTGATGTCAGCCACGGGATCCGGTGCTGTTCCCCAGGTTATTACTACTTTGCTTCCTGCACTTGGGGGATCCCAGCTCAGCACCAGCCCAGCCTGGCCGCAGCCAAGGAGCTCATTGCATGCCCACTGCTGCCCAGACTCTGCTCCTTCCTCCCCCCAGCAGTGCTCCCTCCTGGGTCTTGGGCTCTGGGTGGACCTGAGCCCTGCAGGATGCTGAGCCTGCCTCTAGCTGATGATTTAAATGGTTAAATCGTCACCTTCATTATCAACTTTCTCATGGGGACCCCAGCGCCCAACTCTGGACAGCAGGCGGACAGTGTTGAGGGTTGCCACTCCTGAGGCCTGTGGACAGAGGAAACTGGGCCCCTTCCTGCCCCCTGCATTGTGCTGAAGACTGACCAGACGGCCATGGACGGTGGCCACTGCAGGATCCCTGACTGACCAGGGTGGACGGAGGCCACTCAGGGGCCCAGCCAACAGGGGTGGAAGTGGGCACTCGGGGCTCAGGACACCTGCTGGGGGCGGGCATGCATTGGAAGGGGGGCTCGGGGCTGTGGCCCCGCTCCCTGTGGTCCAGATGATGTTGTTTTGGGGGCCCCAGATGCCGCCTGCCCATCTCCCAAGCAAAGATGCAAGCTCCTGGAAGCGGGTTGGAGATTAGATTCATTTATTTTACCCCAAACTTAATCAGAATAAAACCCGAGGTGACTTCTAAGAGCCTAAGCGGCTGAAAAGATGCATCCGACAATCCCAGCCTCGGAGCTGATTGGGGGAGGCCTGTGAGTCCCGCTTCTGCCAGCTCGTGTGTCTGCGGCGGGTCGCGTGGCCACGCACTGAGCGGCAACAAGGCGCGGGGGGGAGGGGGCTGCCGCTAATCTTCCCTTTGAGGGGCTTTGATGAGCTGCAGGCGGGGGTGCTGAGCGCAGCTGCTCCATCGGGGGGATTTGCAGGCTCAGGGGAGAAGCCAGCAGCTGTTTCCTGCGGGGGTGGGAGTCTGGAGGCGGAGAGGCACTAATAGCGCCAGGCGCAAAGACCCTCAGCCTTCACTCAGGCTGTGAAGAGCTCAGCTCTGTCCCGCCACATCTACCCCCACGCCCCCTTAAGGGTCGGACCCCCAACCCTGCCCGCACACGCGGGGGCCGGAGGCTGGGACGAGGGGGCGTGGTCTCATCTCTGGCTTAAATGGGAAGCGGGCATCAACACGGGCACGGGACTGACCCATGGGCAGACATTCCTCTTGTGCGGCACCCCCTCCCGCTCACGGACGTCGCATCAGTGCGAGCACTCACTCACTCACTCCCTCACTCATTCCCTCACTCACTCACTCATTCCCTCACTCACTCATTCACTCACTCATTCATTCATTCACGCATGCACTCACTCCCTCACTCATTCTTTCATTCATTCATGCACTCACTCATTCATTCATGCATACACTCACTCATTCATTCATTCACTCATTCATTCATGCATGCACTCACTCACTCATTCACTCATTCATCCACTCATTCACTCATTCACTCATTCATGCATGTACTCATTCACTCAATCATTCACTCACTCATTCACTCAAGCGCTCACTCACTCATTTGCTCCTGCACTCACTCACTCACTCATTCACTTACTCATTCACTCATTCAGTCACTCACTAATTCACACATTCACTCACTCACTCATTCATTCACTCACTCATTCACACAAGCACTCACTCACTCACTTGCTCTTTCACTCACTCAGCGCTAGCTGTGCGGGAAGGTGAGAAAAGGCCCAGGCCATGTTCTGTAGAGGCCAGGCGGAGGACAGCCATTGAGCTCTGTGGCCCTGCCCTGTGGGGAAGCTGACTGGACAGCCTGGGGCGGGCTGCAGGCCAGGGCAGGTGTCAGAGATCAGAGGTTGAAGACAAGGCAGCAGGGGCCGGGCAGGAGACCAGATGCTGGCCCCTTTGGGCTGGGCTCCAGGTGGGCACTGAGTCTCATCAACGGGGAGACTTCCCACCCTTCCCGGGGCCTCTCCTCCCGCTGCCTGCAGAGGTGGGGTGCTGTCCCCAGCCCGGTCCCTGTGAGGATCCTGCAGGCTCCTGTCTCAGTGTGTGCGCTGTCCAGGGCAAGCCCAGCGGCCAGTCCCGTGTGAGCTGCTGGTGGCTGCTCTGGGCACCGATGTCCAGGCACAGATGAGGACCCGGGCAGCATGGCCGGTGTGCGCCCTAGGCCCTGGGCACCGGGCCCCTGAGACTCACTCTGAGCAGGAGAGGCCCAGGAGGGGCCAGCGTGGGGCCACCCCACTCTCCCTGTCGAGTCAGAGCACGGCTGCCCTCAGCCCGTGGGCGTCCCTCAGGATGGAGAGAAACGGGGTGGAGAGACAGAGACAGGGAGAGACAGGGACGGAGAGAGACAGGGATGCAGAGAGACAGGGACTCAGAGAGACAGGGACACAGGAGACGGATGTAGAGATAGTTGAAGAAAGGGAGAGCCAGAGAGGTATGCTCCCTGCCGTGAAGGGGAGAGGGTAGGGTAAGTGTTGTGTGTGTGTGGTATATAACTGTATGTGATGCGTGTGTAGTGTGTGTGTAATGTTTGGTGTATGTGGTGTGTATAGGGTGTGTGTGCATGTATGGTGTGTGTGTGGATGCTGTATGGGGTGTGTGTGTGGTGTGTATGGTGTGTGGTGTGAGTGTGTATATGGTGTGTAGTGTGCGGTGTGTGGTGTGAGTGTGTGTGGTGCATGGTGTGTGTCTGTGTATGGTGTATGGTGTGTGTGCTATAAGAGGTATGTATATGGTTGTGGTGTATGGTGTGTGTGTGGTGTGTGTGGTGTGTGTGTGGTGTATGGTATATGGGGTGTGTGTATAGTGTATGGTATGTGTGTGTATGGTGTATGGTATATGGTGTATGGTATGTGTGGATGGTGGATGGTGGGTGGTGTGTGTGTGGCCCGTGGAGTGTACTGTTGGTGTGGGTGAAATGGGCTCTCAGCCTGTGTCTCTGGGGCCCAGGGACTGCTGCGGGTGGCTCCCTGGCCAGAGTAAGGAGGCCCCTGCCGTATCCTGTCCCAGCCTGCCCGCGTCTGGGAGGTGCTGGACAGGGCGGCACTGGGCCACGCAGGCCGGTAGCTGTGAGTGAGACTCACCCAGTGCCCGCCCGTGCCCTCCCCTCATGATGACAGTGGGGGCCAGCATCACCCCCATCCTGGGTGGGGCCCCAGGAACACAGCTCTAAAGGGACCTAGCCCAGCCCAGCCCAGCCCAGCCCCCAGCCCAGCCCAGCGCCAGCCTCCTGGCGGCCGGGCACACTCCCCCCACACCGGGAGCTGGCAGGAGGTTGGATTCCGCTTGTCAGCAGCTTGCGGCTCTCCTGGGGCTGTCAAGGGCCCCTCCACGGCGCCAGTTAGCGTGAAGATGGGCTGAGCATATGTTGTGCTATTTCGGGTTTTCGATAAAATCAACATTAAAAATTTTAACAAAGCACCAGGCACCTCCAAGAGTCATTCGCGCCACGTCAGAGGCTCAGCAGGGTCTCAGCGGCCACCCAGCCCAGCTGCCGGCTTCCACGGGATCTGGGAGAAGCACCCAGGGAAAGACGTGATGGGGAAAGACGTGACGGGAGCATCCTGCCAGGGGCCAGGGAGGGCAGGGGTGGTAGGGGAGGGGCGGGCAGGGCAGGGGTGGGAGGGGCGGGCAGGGCAGGGCAGGAGAGGGGAGGGCAGCGTTGTGAGGGCGGGACAGGGCAGGGGAGGGGAGGGCAAGGGTGGGAGGGGCGAGGGAGGGCAGGGGAGGGCAAGAATGGGAGGGGAGGGACAGGGTAGGGGAGGGGCAGGGTAGGGATGGGAGGGGAGGGGAGGGGAGGGGCAGGGCAGGGGAGGGGAGGGGAAGGGCAGAGGAGAGGGGGAAGGGCAGAGGAGGGGAGGTCAGGGGCGGGAGGGGTGGAGCAGGGCAGGGGAGGGGAGGGCAGGGGTGGGAGAGGAGGGGCAGGGGTGGGCGGAGGGGCAGGGCAGGGGAGGGCAAGGGTAGGATGGGAGGGGTAGGGCAGGGGAGGGGAGGGGCAGGGGTGGGAGGGGAGGGTCAGGGCAGGGGAGGAGAGAGGTGGCAGAGGTGGGAGGGGAGGGAAGGGCAGGGGTGGGAGGGGAGGAGAGGATAGGGGTGGGAGGGGAGGGGAAGGGGTGGGAGGGGAGGGGCAGGGCAGGGGAGGGGAGGGCAAGGAGGAGCAGGGCAGGGGAGGAGCTTGGCAGGGCAAGGGCAGGGCAGGGGAGAGGAGGGGAGAGGAGGGGCAGGGTTCAACCTGAGTCCTCCTGGGCTGGGTGGACTGGGCCCGGGCAGGGGTGGGTGTCCAGGCCCCGCTGCCCCATCCCTGTCGCCCATGCGGCCTAGCGCCCACCTGTTCGGCTCAGAGTGGGGGTGTCCCCGCGTCCTGGCAGCCTCAGTCTGTGGCGTGCTGGGCTGGGAACAGGCGCTGCTCTCGCCTGGCCGTGGGCCTGTCCGCGTCTGTCTTGGGCCCGAGGGCTGCGGGCAGAGAGTGGGTGTGCCCAGGTGGTAGGGAAACGCGGGGCAGAAGGGCCTGGGGTTTTCCAGCAGCAAGAGGTCCCCACGGCACGGGCGGCCTTCTGCCTGCCAGCCTGCTGGGACCCCGGGCCCCTCACCCACGGGTGCTCTTGGGTCCTGGGGGCGTTTGGGGGAACGAAGAGGCGTCGCAGAGGCAGAGGAGCGCCGAGGAGAAAGTTCTCGCGCTGTGGAGCTCCCGGAGCCACTGCTGGGGCGGGGGCAGCCCCTGGGCCTCACAGGGACGGGGGAGGGACCCGACTCCCCGTGGCCCCAGGCAAGTGACCAACCAGGAGCGTCGCAGTTGGACCAGCCCAGCTCCATGTGGGGTCCCCAGCACGGCCTGGCCCCAGGGGTCAGGCCCAGGACGCTGGCCGGGGATGGCGCCTCCACCCACCCGTGTTTCTGTCGTGTTCTGTTGTGGCTTCTGTGTGTTTGTGGCACCGCCCCCCACCGCGACGCAACACAAACATCCCTGGTGCTTTTTTTAAACGTTTTGCATCTCGCTTTTGGGTCTTTGATCCATCTGGATTTATTTGTGTTTGCAATGAGGTAGGCTCTAATTTTATCTTCTCAGCCTCCATTCTGGGCTGTCGGTGGGGCCCGCAGGACGAAGGGTGGTGGGCGGTCCCGGGCTTGGGTGTGGGGGTGTGCGTGCTCTGCTCTGGGCACCCTGGTCAGCCCGGGAGAGAAGAGCCAGCAGGGGCCAAGGCCGTCGGACTGTCTGCTGTGGAGGGCATGTGTGCCCGGGACTGGCGGGGCTCTCTGCACCCCTTGCTCCGTCCCCCGAGCCCACCCCACTTGCTGCTGGAGTGAATGTTCCATCTCTGAAGGTTCCTGCTCTTGGCCCCTCCCCTGTCCCCTGCAGCCCCGAGTGGCCGAGCACTGACCACCCCCCCCAATGGTACCCCAGCCTGGCACCCTGGTGGGGCAGGTGGACAGTGTGCTGAGGACGCCCGGCCCAGGCCCTGCATGTGGACACAGCCTCGTCCTTGGGTCCCTGGGATGGGCTGCTCCCCCACTAGGGGGGCTTCCATCACCCGCCTGCCGTTAGCCTCAGGCCACCCGGGAAGCCAGTGTGCCTGGTTCCCGAAGGCCCCCATTGCATGGAGCTGCCTCAGTCTCTCCCCCAGTCTCCCGGGGACCCTGGGCCCCTCAGGGGCTGCATCCCTCTGCGATGTGGACCTACAAAATATCAGGGAGTGCAGGGGGCCGTGCAGGAGGTGCTGGGGACCTGTGGAGCCCGCCTTGGTTGGCCCGGGTGCCAAGGGCCCTTCGGAGGGGTCGCCCTGGGACTCTGCAGGTGGGGGGTGGGGGGAGTGACCCCTCCCCATGGGTGTGCCCCGCCTTCCCGGAGACTCGTGCCAGTACTGTGGAGGCAGGCAGCGTGTGTGTGTGTGTGTGTGTGTGTGAGTGTGTGTGCATGGGAGACATGTGTACACCCATGTGTGCATATGTGCATACATGCACAATGGTGAAGCACATGTGTGTACATGCATGGCGCATGTATGTGTATTGTGATTGTATCATGTACACGTGTGTATGCATGCAAGTGGATGTGTGTGTGTGTCTGAGCATGTGCACATCCAAGCATGTACGTGGGCATATGTGTTTGTGTGTGCATGTTTAAGTGTGTGCGGGGTGTCTGTGTGTGTACTTGCGTGGACTGTGCACATGTGAGTCCTGTCTTCCACGTGCAGGGGAGTGTGAGTGTAAGTGTGCACACGTGTGTGCAGATGTCTGGGTGAGCACAGCTGCTTGGGTTCATGAATGTGACCTGTGGGGATGCACGGTACCTGCGTGAGCCAACATGCATGGGGGGAAGGCAGAGGAACCGCGGGACATTGTGGGGAGTGTGGTCACGTGGGTCAGCCTCTGTCCTCACTGGGAGGATGCTCAGCGCGGTGCCTGCAGCTTCCTGCACATACGGCAGTTCCCGATGCACACACTGGTGCCTGCTGGGCCGGGCCGAGCCTCACCCAGTGCCCTGACCGTGTTCCTGCAGCCATGAGTCCTCAGCCTTGGGCCCGGGGCGAGCTGCAGAGTCGGGCCCTGCCCCACAGGAGGCCCGCTGAGACCCAGGGCAGGCAGGCACTGCTGTCCAGCGTGGCAGCCGCAGGCCTGTCCTCGCCCTCCATGAGCCCCCCCTGGGCCAGGCTGGGGCGGGGAGGACCCGCCACGTTGACCCATCAGCCCTGGGGGGTCTGGGGAGGGGCAGGAGTGACCAGAGGCCCCAGGGAGGGGCCTGGAGGAGGCAGGGGTGGATTGTGGGCAGTGTCAGTGCAGTGGGGTTGTGGCAGGGACATGGGAGGAAGGGTGGCGGGGGGTGGGCAAGGGCAGGGGCAAGGCCGGGGGTGTGGTCCGCCATCAGGGAGCCATGAGTCCCGTGCAGGGGCCCACCGAGTAGAGAGGTGGTCGCCGCCCCTCGGGCAGGCCCCGGAGCTGAACGGGGAGGAGGGCAGGGACTCAGCTGGCAGGAAAGGAGTGACAGACGCAGTTCGGGGTTGCCGAGCCCTCCCGGACAGCCCGCTTGGCAGAATGGACGGGGCAGAGGGCTGGACACCGTGGGCACGGGATAGCACTGTGAGGAAGGCCTGGGTGAGGCCCGCCGAGATCTCATCCACGCCAAGGGAGGGCCAGGAATGAAGTCCCCAGGGAGAGAAGAGGAAGTGGATCCTAGGGGAGAGGGGAGGGGAGGGGGGGGGAGGGAAGGGGGACGAGGGGTCTCGAGGCCTTTGGTGAGCGTGGAGGCAAGAGCAGGGGCTGGGCAGGCCCAGGCGGGGGCAGGCGGGGGCCTGGCGAAGGCTGGCCTGCCCAGACTGGCCTTGGACTCCGCAGATGTGCTCCCGCCGGCACCGCCTCTGCCTGGAATAGCTCCCGGAAGGCTGCCTCCTGGCTGGAAAGCGGGCGCCGCTTCCGGCGGCCGGCCCGGCGGAGTGAGCAGGGCTGGGAGCCGCAACCACGGGCCCTGGTCATGGTAGGGTGGTGGGACTGTGTCTGCGCAGCCTCCCTGGACTCTGCTCCCAGGATGTGCTTGGGTCTCCCGCAGCAGCTGTGCTCAGGCCAGGCCGGAGCTGGCCTCGTGGCCAGAGTTGCTGCTGAGGCCAGTGCAGAGGCTGAGGCCGAGCCGAATGGCACCATTCCCTCCCCGGCAGCACTGTCCCTGGCCTCCAGAACATTCTATCAGAACAGTGTCCCGCGGGCTTCCTGACTCACCGTCCTTCGTGTGGTCCCTCTCCAGGGACACTCTGGGGACATTTGTCTGCTCCAGTCTAATGTTGAGCCACCCCAGACCCAGACCGGACCCCCAGACTGGACAAGATGAACCCAACCTGGCCACAGAAGCCCCATATCTGACAGGGCCCTCTGGCCCCTCCTGGGACCCTCACACCCAACAGGGCCCTCTGCCCCTCCCACCCATCATCACAGGACTCAGGGGCCTGGACAGGTGGGTCTCACATGTCAGGGTGACACACTGGGGCCTGGGATAGGCGGGTCCCAGGGATGATGGAACACCTGGGTCACCCGGGGGCCTGACCTCACAGCATGCCCAAAGGAAGTAGGAAGTTTGCTGAGCCCTGTCTGTGAGTCTGGGGGGCCTAGAAATGTCCAGCCCGGGTGCCCAGGCCTAGCGGGTTCTGGGTTCAGCTTCCCAGAGTGACCCTTCTCCCTCCGGGAGCCCCATTCCACACTCGGGAGGTCCTGGCCTACGCCAGTGACAGCATGGCTGGCCAGGGATGGGGCGTAGCCGCCAACACCTTCACGGAGGCAACCGGCCCGCGCAGTGGGGGGCCCGGCCCACTCCCCATTCTCGAGATGTCTGCCGGAATTAGTAAATCCCTTTCATTTACTTACGTAGGAGAAAATGTTTAATAGCTGCCACACGAAATTTGCAAATTGTGCTCCATCTGAGGCTGATTAATAAAGCACCATGGAAAATACATCAGTCATTCGGGATTCAAATGAGCCCCGCAAGCCGCCTGAATCATCCTCTTTGGCAGCGCCGGGGCCTGGCCTGGCCTCCCCCTCCTCCCCCAGGCCTCGTCCTGTCCCCAAGGTCCCCGAGCTCAGCTGGGCTTGGATGGTGGCAGGTGAGCGGGGGGGTGGCCGCAGGGACTGCCCGTGGGCTGCTACCGCCCCCCGGGAGCGTCTAGCAAAAAGGAGTCCATATTCCTCAGCGTGGACACCAGGTGCGGGCCCCGCGTGTCCCTGCTCATGTCTGTGGCTGCGAGTGATGGTCTCGCCAGCAGGATCCTCTCTTCTGCTCTCTTTTTCGGAGCCGGGAGTGAGGTTTGGGGGCTTCACTTCTGTGCCAGCCCACCCAGAGTAAAGGGATGTGGCACGCCCAGTGGCCACGCGGGTGACCGTCTTACTGAGGCTGTGTGGCGGGCGCAGCCGGACTCCCGGCCAGACCCCCTTCGTCTGCGGAAACTCAGTGGCCCCAAACCGTGTGCTGGACGCCCCGGAGGAAAGAAGAGGGTTTTTCTCTGCTCCTCATTCAGCCCAGGAGCCAAAGGGCCATGTGACGGGAAGGTGGCGGGTCACGCTGGGAGAGTGTAGGCTGCTGCCACTCACCATGGGCACGGCCTCGCTCCGATGCTGCCACTCAGGGCTGCCCACATCAGCCAGTGGCATGCCCCCGGTCCCATATTCCCCCTCTCAGTCTCCATGGCACCGTCTGAGGTGTGGAGCTGCTCGCAGGACCAGAGTGGGTCTCTGGGCGCTGAGGACGCCCGTGGGGCCTGGCACACAGCAGCCGCCTTCCCCGTTGGGAGAATACCCGAGCCCTAATCGGAAACAGATTTTGCATTCTCCCCCAAATTGCACACCCATTAGCTGCGGAGACTGGTCCTGATGCTGGAGGCAGGAAGGCGTGACATTCCCCAGGCAACAGGGACGGAATTGGGCCCCAGGGGCAGCAGGGCGGGGCAGAGAGCTCTGGGCCACAGTCCTTCCTCCTGTCCTGCCCGTGCACCGGTTCTCTTGAGCGGCTCCGGGAAGTGATTGGAGGCCACACTGACCAGGGGCAGTGGGTCAGGGCCACGAGCATTGGCTTGGAATGGCCCAGAGGACACTAGGAACACCAGGAACCCAGAGCCACAGTGTGTGGGGGGCTGACCCTGAGCCCTGAGCCCTGAGCCCTGAGCCCTGAGCCCTGAGCTGAGCCCTGAGCCCTGAGCACTGAGCCCTGAGCACTGAGCACTGAGTCTTGAGGTGAGTCCCGAGCCCTGAGCCCTGAGGTGAGCCCTGAGTCCTGAGCACTCATCCCTGATCCCTGAGCTCTGAGCCCTGAGCCCTGAGCTGAGCCCTGAGCTGAGCACTGAGTCCTGAGCCCTGAGCTGATCCCTGAGCCCTGAGCTCTGAGCTGAGCACTGATCCCTGAGCTGAGCCCTGAGCCCTGAGGTGAGCCCTGAGCCCCGAGCACTGAAACCTGAGCCATGAGCACTGAGCCCTTGGCTGAGCCCTTAGCCCTGAGTCCTGCCCATGACTTTGCCATGGGGGTCCCCTGCCCAGAAAGAAACCTGGCTCCCACCCGCCTGCCAGCTGCGCCCTCCCTGTGGCTCACCCTGCGGTACTGGTCGGGGGTGGAGGCACTAGCCTGTCTGCTCGTCTGCAGCCGCGCAGGGCTGGATATCGATGAGCCTGTGCCTGGGCTGGCGGGGTTTGCGAGGACGCCTAGCGGGACAGAGGATCTTGCCTCTAGCCTCCCCTGCACTCTTGGCAAGATGGCGGGAAGGCGAAAGGGTGTGGAGGCCATCTCCTGGGTAGGTGCCCTAGAGCTGACCGCCCTGTGAGTGTCCCCACGAGGCACCTGCTTGGAGCCAGAACAGCCAGTCTCACCCCTTCACCTGCACCTTCCTTCCTCGGCCCCAGGTCCGGGGCCTCTGCGGCCTCAGATGTGCCTGCAGCCAGTTGCCTGGGCTCCAGGCTCAGTGGTCCCTGGGAGCTGCCCCGCCACCTGGTAGGGCCGGGATGAACCAGCGGGATCCCCCCTCCGGGGGAGGGGCTCGCAGCTGGGTTTGGAAGGAGATAATGTGCCCGGGTCATTAGCACAGAGTGTGAAGCATGCTAATCGGAGTCAGAACAAAGCTGTATGCAAACATGCGAGGCCGCGGAGGCGTAGAGGAGACACGTCCTCACGGCCAGCCCGGCCGCCACCGAGCTCCGAGCTCCATCAGGTGTCCCGCGGCTGATCTGAGTGAGTATCGACGGCGCCGCTGGGCCGGGGTCAGCCTTTGAAGAACTCTGAACATCTTCCGGAGATGATTTCGCTTTATCCCACGGCCCTGGAGAGCCCTGGAAACCCTTCAGACGAGAGGAGGGAGGCAGCGAGACATGTTCCAGGAGCGACCTCTGGCAGCGGCTCCCGCGGCTCAGGGAGACTTGACCCCCACCCTCGCCTGATGCAGAGCGGGACGTGCAAGGCGCTGAGAGACCTAGCTGAGAGCCAGGAGGTGGAAGGGAAGAAGTGGGAGACTGCGGCGTCTCAGATCCTCATCCCAGCACATGTGAACTCGCCATTCCTGGGAGTCGCTGCCTGGCCCTCCCCACATGCCCGATGAAGGCAGGCAATGAGCGCCGGCCTGCAGCGGCCCGAGGCCTGGACCGGCTCTGGCAAGGGTTTAGGTTGTCATGGGAGGATGAAGGATGTGTGGTTCCAGGCCGGCACCCCGCAGTGGGACCTCTCCCCACTGGGCTCTGAGCGTCCCGCCCCTCCCACAAATGCCCCGGGTTCTTGGTTATGCTATGGATTGCACCCATGACTCTGAAAAATCTCTCCTCTGTCCTCTCTCTCAGTGTGACTTTGCTTTGTTCTGTAGCTCTCGTGCCTATATTTTGTATTATATTACATAATTTCCCCGAGGTTTCTATCCCCAAAGCATACCTGGGGTAAATCCCGTCTCTGTAAATCAGTCATCTTGAAGTCAAGTTACTCAACTTTCTGCCTCTCAACTTCCTCTTTGGTAAAATGAAGGACTTGGTAACTACCTCTTTGAACATAGACAAGATGTACCATTGAAACCATCTTCTCGAAGGGCCAGAGCGATAGGACAGTGGAGTCCTTACCTTGCACTCAGCTGACCCAGTTCGATCCCTGGCATCTCATATGGTTCCCCGAGCACTGTCAGGAGTGATTCCTGAGTGCAGAGCCAGGAGTAACCCCTGAGCATCACCGGGTGTGGAAGAAGAAGAAGGAGAAGGAGGAGGAGGAAGAAGAAGAGAAAGAGGAGGAAGAGGAGGAGAGGAGGAGGAGGAGGAGGAAGAGGAGGAGAAAAGGAGGAGGAAGAAGAAAAGGAGGAGGAGAAGGAGGAAGAGGAGGAGACAGGAGCTACCTCCCTGATCTTGTTTATCTGGCTCAGAGTGGGGCCCAGGAAGCACCTTCCTGTCCCCTCTCCCAAGACAATGCATCCACCACAGTGCCTGTGACATGTTATTTGAACAACACACACTAGCTGTTCCTCGGGGTCATTTGTGACTTTTTCCCCTAAGTGGGTTGAGTTTCTCATCACTTCTGTCCTTTTTACTCTCAGAATGACACAATGTGTGTGTGTGTGAGTGTGTGTGTGTGTGTGTGCGCGCACACGCGTGTGATACTGTAGATTTACAAAGAAAGACACAAAGAGGTAAAATGGTGACTTCATTTTATTTTTTTGGTGCTACTGTTTTCCTCCGGGCTGGGAGAGTCTTTCTTCCTTCTTGTCCAACGTTAGAGGCTTTTCCAGCTGGAATAGAACTAAATTGACTAATTTATAAGCCTGGACTGATGCTGGGGCTGGAGTCTCTGTCCTTTGGCAATGGCAGGAGGTAAGGGATAAGGCTTCCAGCACCTACTCACCCTGGGCCGCAGGGACACGGTGAGACGGAGCGCCTGTCTGGGGTCTCCGCAGCCAAGTGCCGAGTGCTGCGCTGCAAGAGTGCTAGGCTTGACCTTGAACGACTCCTCCAGTGCGCTGGGCCACACACTCACGCACCCCTCATTCCCGAGCACCCTGGCGGTCCTGCTTACATTCCAGACTTCGCCAAGGCGAGTTCTATTTCCGTCCTCGCTGGTCTCGGTCGCCCCTGCCAGCCTCCGTCTCGATGGCAGGGCCACTGCCCCGATTTAGACCTGGAGTCGTCACTTGCCTGGACGGAGACGGGTCCCCAAATGGTGCCATCTGTCCCACCTGGTCTTCCTGCCAAGCCTCACCCCTCCTGCTTCTGGGAATTAGCGGATGAGAAGCCAGGCAAGAGGCATCTCCATCCCGACTCCCAGAGCCGCCTCACCCCTTCCTGGTGTGTGCTGGGGCCTCTCCAGCACTCCACGCCGCCTGCACCCCCTCTGCACCCCTGCCAGCCCTCTTTGGCACAGAGCCGCTCACGTCCACCCTCTGCAACCTGCCCCAAACCCATCTATCTTCACGGGTCTCATGAGAAACTCGCTCCTCTGGGTCCCCAGACAGCACGAGCTGTGACGTGCCCTCAGCAGCCGCGGAGTCCCGCCTGCAACACCAGGCCTGAGTCTGCCCCTGAAGTGCCGACTGGTGGGGACAAAGTGGTTCAGTGGGGCCAGTCACCATCGGCACACACTGCTGGCGACGGTCAGCTGCCCCTGCACCTCTCAGATGCTGGGACAGCTGCCATCTTGGGCGAGCTGGTGCTGGGCACAGATGAGCCTCTCACCTGGAGGCCTCGTGCCCGCCACCCACCCTTCATCTAGTCCTCTGTGATGAAATACTGCAAAGATCAGGAACTTGCTAGAATGCAGATCTGACTGCCTGCCATGCCCTCAACCCTATGTGGGTGCATGCACATACACACAGGCCCGTGTGCACACACTCCCAAGCACACACATGCAGGCACACACAGACATATCATGCACATGTGCACACACACGCGCGCGCGCACACACACACACACACACACACACACACACACACACCCTGCGAGGACCCCCCCTGGGCTCAGCTCCTGCTGCGGCCGCCCCTCCCCTACCGGCTCTGCGCTTCTCTGGTCCCAGCCTCCTGCCCCAGCCACTGTCCTTCCAGGAGGCCCTGCACGATGGGCTGGCCCTGGTGGCTCTGGGACCTGGCAGAGAGATCCCTTTCCCTCGCCCTCCACTCTCTCTGGCAGAGAATCCTTCGAGCGCCTCCCAGGCCCCGTGCATTGGATCCAGTGCCCTCCTCCAAGTCAGCCCTTGCCACCTAATAGTACTGCCAGTCAAAAACACACGGGGGGCCATTGGGGGGCTGGTAATGAAAGTGAAAGTGGAAGACCCTCACTTCTTTCTCCACCGTGGTCTCCATGGTCACTCTCTGGGCCCAGGGCACCTGCCAGAGACCCCAGCCGGGTCCTTGCTGACCGTGACAGCCCACGTACTGTCTAGATGGGAGCTTCCCAGTTCCAGCAGGGTCTCCCAGGCTCTGGCCCCCATGGGTACCAGGTGGCAGCCCCGGGGGTTGACACCGGGCACAGACAAGCCAGAGGGGGCCGGGCTGGGAAAAGGCTGAGCCCCAAGAGTAAAAGTGTCAGCCTCTGGGCGTGGGCTCACCGTCACTCGGCCGTGGCCAGATGGTGCCGCTCGGGCTGTGAGGCAGGGCTGTTCTCCCCCAGTCTTAGCCCCCAGTTCCGTCTGTGTGCGGGCTCATCGACACCTGCCTGGGAGCTGGCTGGGGAGTGATGGCTGTGTGCCCCGGAGGCTCTGCCAGCCCCGCACAGAACGCACAGGACTTCCTGCCTCTCCAGACACAGGGGCAGGGGCTGAGCCCCATGATCCACCCCCCTCCCCACGGAGGCGAGTGGATGACCTGCGCCTCAGTGACTCTGTGACCTTTGGGGGGCGTTTTTAGTTTCCCTGCAGTTGATAATGAGCATCTGCCTGGGCTCAGCTGAGTGCCGGGCATCCCTGAGCCTGCTTGTGCCTCCTGACCACCCAGGGGCAGGCCAGTCTAGACCTCTGCCCGCCTTCCATCAGCCTCCCATGCTCCGCTCCTGCTCACAAGGGCCTGAAAGCACAGACGCCGGCAGCGGCTGTACGGAAAAAAACATAGAAACCCCAAAGAGTCTTGGTTTCCTCATCAGAGTTTCCGAGAGTTGGTCTGGGTCTGCAATCCCCGTCTAAAATTTATTTTTCGGGGGCCAGAAAGAGAGTAGCACAGCCGGTAGAGTGTTTGCCTTGCATGTGGCTGACTTGGGTTCGATCCCCGGCATCCCTTAGGGTCTCCCAAGCACTGCCATGAGTAATTCCTGAGTGCAGAACCAAGAGTCACTCCTGAGCATCCCTGGGTGTGGCAAAAAAAAGCACAATAGATAAATAAATTCATTTCTCTGCCAACACTCAGGAATTATTATTCTCACAGTGCCCCGAGCCTTGCCCGCACATGGACGTCCTTCTCATGCCTGACCACTGCTGCCACCTCTTGCTTCCCCAAAAGTCTCGAGGGTTTTTTCTCTGCTTCTAGCGTTTGGAAATGCCGTGCCCACGAGGGCCACTTGCCTGCAGCCAGGGCCTGGCGTCTATCCTTACGTCACGGTCCCTTTTCTCTCCCAGACTGTTCCCTGTTCCTGGAGGCGTCAGTATTCGGACCCTGCACACCCCCTGCCCCCACCCAGTCATGGCTCTATTCTTCCTCTCTGATGGTCTCTCACAGTCTCCTGGGGGTGCCGTGGGACTGCTGGCCAGCCTGCCGTGTGTTCCGAGCATGGCTTGGGGCCACCTTCCCTGTGGTCACTGCTTCGGACAGTGACCTTCCTCTTCCTTTGGCTTCTTCCTGCCCCCCTCAGAGCTGACCTCATTCCTCAGGGCCCTCAGCGGGGAGTCGGTGGCTCCCCCTGCAGCACACTTAGCAGCAGACAGAGAGGGATGCCCTGAGTGGGGGGGGCTGAGGCTCTGGGCAGCCCCTCCCCCACCCTGCCTCCAGGTGCTTCTGGACGTTGGAGCGGAAGGTCTTCTGGACTCAGCGAAGATGGGTCCAGAGCCGCCTCCTCCTCCTCCTCCTCCCCTCCTCCTCCTCCTCCTCCTCATCCTCCTCCTCCTCCCCCTCCTCACAAACATGCATTTGCTCAGTCCCATTCGTCCCGAAATTTTCCTTCCTTTCCTTTTCTTTCCTTTCCTTCCCCTCTTGCTGCTGTGCCAGGGTCTTTGTGAGGGCCCCGAGGACCCGGGGCTCAAACAACCACATTGAACCAGTGCTTCGCCCTCAAACCCCCGCTGTGACTTCACCTTCCCTGACTCCTATCACCTACAGTTCACCAGCCTGCGGCCATCAGGGCCCATGCCTCTCTGAGAGTTGGTCTGGGTCTGCAATCCCCGTCTAAAATTTATTTTTCAGGGGTCAGAAAGATAGTAGCACAGCCTGTAGAGCGTTTGCCTTGCACATGGCTGACTTGGGTTGGATCCCCGGCCTCCCATAGGGTCTTCTGGACCCAGTTGCCATCTCTTACTTCCCCAAAAGTCTTTTTTTTTCTTTTTGGGTCACACCCGGCGATGCTCAGGGGTTACTCCTGGCTCATGCACTCAGGAATTACTCCTGGCGGTTCTCAGGGGACCATATGAGATGCTGGGAGTCGAACCTGGGTCGGTCATGTTGGCTGCGTGCAAGGCAAATGCCCTAACCGCTGTGCTATCACTCCAGCCCCTCCCCAAAAGTCTTGAGGGTTTTTTTCTCTGCTTTTTTCTCTTAAGGACAACAGTGCACACAGGGGCCTGGGGCCAGGGCTGGGGATGGCACCGATCTGTACTTTTCAGAGAAAATGAGACTGTGGTGATGGCCACAGCATTGGCATTGCCTCCCCTGGCTTGGTCCCGGCCTCATGACTACACCAAGCCTTGATTTGCAGACCTGCTAAATGGGCATCGAGCCCTTCTATAAGTAGACAGTGAGCTCGCTGGAGAGGGCCCAGAAAACAGCGAGCACACCACGATGCCACTTATTGCTGTTTTGCCCATTCTCCAGGAGCCGAGAGCCCACAGCGTCCCCAGAAGTGACAGTAGGAACAGCAGGTGCAGGCTGGCGCCTGCGCTCCTGAGTGCCCCCTACAGGCCCGGAGTGGCGGGCGGGCTGGTGCTGCCTCCTTTACGCGAGCCCGCTATTACCTTCCTGCGGTAATTTCCTTGGAGAGCTCTAACAGCCGCTGAAGAGGGGCGAAAAGTTCAGCCTTCAAGACAGGCCCGGCTCGCGGCTCAGGCCTCTTCCCTCTCCATCTTCCTTATTAAAGACACGGCTGCGCCGCCTCACCCCACAGACGGCCCCGCTGCTCATTTGCGAGCTCATTAACTTATATTCCCTCATTAAGAGCAGGGGAGGCAAGTATCTGTTCAGGCTGAGTGAGTCAAGGTGGCGTGGACAGGGATGCGGAGGCCAGAGAGGCCTCACTTCCTGCCGAGAGCAGCAGTGACTGCGTGACATGGGACAACGACAATAGCAGCAGCCACGGCCATGGCCACGGCCACGGCCACAATCACAGCCCAACCACAGCCACAGCCACAGCAACAGCCACAACCACAGCCACAACCTAATCACAGCAACAGCCCAACCATAGCAACAATCACAGCCACAGCCACAGCAACTATGATAACAACCACAGTAACAGCCCAACCACAGCAACAACTATGGCAACAATCACAGCCACAGCCACAGTTACATCAACAGCCCAAGCACAGCAACAGCCACAGCAGCAACTAGGACAATAGCAATAGCAACAATGACAACATTAACGGCAAGACAACAGCTGCACTGACCACAGCAGAAATGGAGGAAACAAGAGCAGCAGTCACAGTCACGGTGACACGGGAAGCCGACGGCCACCGAGGCACCGCCAGCAGTGCCAGCGAGAATGGCAACCCCACGGCACCAGGGACAGGGATCCCAGCAACAATGCAGCCGACCAGAGCAGCAGCGACAGCCCAGTCAAACACAGGGGTCAGCAGCGCCGGTGGGCGCGGGCAGTGTGAGGGCAGCACCCGCCTCCTCCCCAGGCAGCAGGAACATGACGCTGGGCTCGGGGCAGTGACGGGCGGAGCTGAGGAGTGAGAGGACAGGGCCACGCGCCCATCCTGCAGGTCTGTCCGGCGGGAAGGCGGGGCCGTGCCGTGGGGGTCTCTGGGCAGCAACTCTAGAAGGACACCCCGCATATGGCTATGTGAGTGTGAATATGTGTGCGTGTGTGAGTGTATGTGAATGTTTGTGCGTGTGAGTGTGTGTGAGTGAGTGTGAGTGTGTGAGTATGTTTGAGTATGTGTGAGTGTGAGTGTGTGAGAATGTGTGAGTATGTGTGAGTGTGTATGAGAATGTGTCAGTATGTATGTGAATGTGTGTGAGTGTGTGAATGTGTGTGAGTGTGAATAGTGTGTGAGTGTGAATAGTGTGTGGGTGTGTGTGAATGAGTGTGTGTGAGTGTGTGAGTGTGAATGTGTGTGCATGTATGTGTTTGTGAGTGGGCCTGTGAGTGGGGACCGTGGCTGACAACTGACCGGTCCCCACCCTATTCCTCCCGAAGGCGGCAGTGCAAGGGCCGTGTGTGGTTATCTGTGATTCTTGATCCATGCCGCAAAGCTGCCTCCAGGCTTCGTGGACTGTGTCGATGGACTGGCGACATCCGTCCCCACTGGGGAGCTCTCCTGTTCCACAGGCCTGTGTGGTGTGTAGGTCACTCCCAAGGGAACAGTCGGATCCAGCCCGACAGACTTCTTCCCTGTGTGGCCGCCCGAACCATCATGATGAAGAGTGTTCCTGTGACCTGAAAGGTGCCCCGGGTCCCACCTCCTCCCTGCTCCCCGGCCCCCCCCATGCCCTTGAGGCCCTGTCCCTGCTGTTGCCAGCCCGGCTTCCTCGATACCCCCGCCCCCAGCCCTCTGCAAACATCCCTAATCCTGTCCCGCCAGCTCTCGGGACGCTCGGGATTTGTGCGTGTCAGCGGTGTCTTCATCTTTATTTTTAAGTAATATTCCCGTAGCATGGATATGCTGGGATTTGTTTATCCATCCTCTCTCTCTTTTTCCACTTTAACAGCAGCTTTATTCAGATGTAATTCACATGCCATAAACCTCGCTCTTAAAAAACACAATTTAGTGGTTTTTAGTATATTTACAGAATTGTACAACAGGCACCACAATCTAATCTTAGAAAATTTTCATCACTCCCCAAAGAAACACTGGATTCATTCTCCATTCCTCTCTCCGAGTCCCTGGAAAGCGCTGGATTCATCTCCGCCCCGCTCCCTGTCCCTGGGAATCACTAACGTGCTCTATTTCCCCGTGAACTGGCCAGCTCTGAGGGTTTTCAAAGCCCCATGCCAGTGCCCGGGGCCACGTGCTGCCCGCTGGCCTTGTGGGGCTCCTGTGGCCAGGATCGTGGCCCAGGTGGACAGGTCACTCCCTCGTGGCCCCTCAGCCCCACTGACAGGCTGGCCTCGCCTGGTTATCCCCCACAGGCATGCGAATTTTCTATGCTTTCGGGCTTTATTGATTTTCTTTGTTTTTTGCTTCATGCTGGTGGTGCTCAGGGGCTACTCCTGGCTCTGCGCTCAGGAGTCAGTCCTGGAGGTGCTCGGGGACCACATGGGGTGCCGGGGGGAGGGATCAGACCCAGGCGGCTGCGTGCAGCCTGCTGTACTACTGCTCCAGTCTCCAATTTTTTAGGGGGAGTGGCACGTGCAATGGTGCTCAGGGCTTACTCCTGACTCTGTGCTCAGGGATCATTCCTGCTGGGCTTGGGAGATGATCTGGGGCACGGGGGGTTGGGCCTGAGTTGGCTGTGTTTAAGGTAAGAGCCCCCCTCCCCCATACCCACTCAGGCCTGCCTTGGGGCTCTGTGAGTGTTGTGTACAGGTTTGGGCCAAAATACATATACAGATATCCATATGGGCGTATAGATTCTTGAACGTCTACCTAGAATCAGAATCAGACGTGGGAAGCCTCCAGTCCCCGACCCGTTGTCTGTTTTCTGATTGTTGCATTGTTCTTCCTTCCCTCCCATTCTGCCGCGCCCGGCTCAGAGCCGTGTTCTGAGGCGACTCTAAGCAGCAGCCTGATTCGGGCTTGTGCGGCCACAATAAGCAGGAGACGAGCCGCCTCCCCGTGCGCGGCCCCTTTGTCCGGCAGTTGTTGGAGGAACAAATCTTCCGTCTTTTCAATTGGATTGTCTGCTTTCGGTTGCTGAGCTCTGAGGTTTCTCTGCATATTCTCATGGCCCCGATGCCTGATTTGAAAAAAAAGTATTTAAAGTTGTGTGGTGCTCTGTGTCCGCTAGATTTTTATATCCATTTTAGAATCAGTGTGGCAGCATCTGCATAAAGAGAGTTTTGATTGAGATTTTTGTAATCTGGGAACCCACCCTGGGAGCAACGATGGATTAACAAAACTGAGTTCTCCATTGCTTCCCCCTCCCCTCCCCTCCCCTCCCCTCCCCTCCCCTCCCCTCCCCTCCCCTCCTCACCTCTCTCTTCCCCTCCCCTCCCCTGCTCTCCTCTCATCTGCCCTCCCCTCCCTCTCCTCTCTTCTCCTCTCCTCTCCTCCCCTCTCCCCTCCCCTCTCCTCTCCTCTCCTCTCCTCTCCCCTCCCATCCCCTCCCCTCCCCTCCCCTCTCCCCCCTTCCCCTCCCCTCCCCTCCCCTCCCCTCTCCCCTCCCCTCCCCTCCCCTCCCCTCCCTCTCCTCTCCTCTCCATTCCTCTCCTCTCCTCTCCTCTCCTCTCCTCTCCTCTCCTCTCCTCTCCTCTCCTCTGCCCTCCCCTCCCTCTCCCCTCGCCTCCCCTTCCCTTTCCTCCCCTCCTCTCCTATCCTCTCCCCTCCTCCCTCTCCCCTCCCCTCCTCTCCCTCTGCCCTCCCATCTCCTCCCATTCCCTCCCCTCCCCTCCCCTCCCCTCCCCTCCCCTCCCCTCCCCTCCTCTCCTCTCCTCTCCTCTCCTCTCCTCTCCTCTCCTCTCCTCTCCTCTCCTCTCCTCTCCTCTCCTCTCCTCTCCTCTCCTCTTCCCTCCCCTCCCTTCTTCTTCCCTTCTTCCCTGTTTTCCTTTGGGGTGCACTCAGGCTCTGTGCTGTGAGGTTGCTCCCAGCACTGCCCAGAGGTGGGCCCTGGGCCCCCACACATGCTCAGCCCACTGAGCTCTCTTTCTCTGGCACCAAGACTCCAACTTCTTCGATCTTTTTTTTCATCGATTTAAGTTTCCTTCAAGTTCTGTCAGAAATGTCTGTTTTCCATGCATAAATCTTGAATATATTTTGTTAAATTTATCCCAGCATATGGGATGCTATTTTCATTGTCATTGTTTTTTGTTTGTTTATTTGTTTTTACACCACACCCAGCTGTGCTCGGGCCTTACTCTTGGCTCTGCACGCAGGGTTAATTCCTGGTGGGCTTGGAGAACCATATGGGGTGCCGGGGTCAAGTGCTTTCAAGGCAAGTGCCTCACCATTGTACTCTCTGGCCCCTTGGCTTTTTAGTGTCTTGTTTTCCAATTTCTTGTACCGTGGTGTGGAAATTCAGTTCTTCCTCTGGTGATGGAGGCCATGACTCTGCCGGGCCATTCATTAGCTTTAGCTCTCCATGAATTCCTTGGGATGTTCTCTGCGCTGTCAGCTTGCAAACAGAGTCCTGTTCCTTCCTCCCCGGCCTGTGTGTTTTTGTTCCTGTTCTTATCTGTTCATGCTGACTGGGGCCTCCAGCAAATACCCCAAGGATACGACCTGGGTGGGCTTGGCAGAGAGCATCACAGGGCTGCGTCCCCCCCGCCCCTATGAGCAGGGACGCTGATTTCTATATCTGGTCTATTAAGAGCTTTTGTGCGAGACGCTGTTAAGTTCTGTCAAATGCGTTCTCTGTGCCCTCTTAGAAAATTCTCTTTTCCCCTTTGTTTGAATAGTGTGGTAAATTACTTAATTGATCTTCATGTAAATTCTTGTGCACTTTAATCCGACCCGAGTACCAGAATAACCCACTCCACCACAGCATGTTATCTTTCTGATGCATTTTTATTTGATTTACTAATATTTTCCTAAAGGTTAGCACTATTATTCAGAACATACGCATCGGGGCTTGCCGCGTAATCTTGATGAATCTAGTCCTACATTACTGTGACACATCCTCTCTTTTTTGTTTTTGTTTTTTGCTTCTGGGTCACACCCAGCTGTGCTCAGGGCTGACTGCGCTCAGGGATCACTCCTGGTGGGGCTCGGGGGACCATATGGGGTATTGGGGATGGAACCCAGGTTGGCTGCGTGCAAGGCCAGTGCCTCCCTGCTGTCCTCTGAGTCCTCTTTTTACCCCCATCATTTTGTTTTTCTGCAAGTCTGCTTTCCTGGGACAAATAGAGCTTTTGCAACTTTCCTCAGAGCTTAGCTGTCATGGTTTCTTTTATAGATAATATCTATCTTTATATTTAAAATTGGTTTCTTCTAAGGAAAAAAAATCACCAAATCTTGTCTTTCTACCTGGCCCAACAGCGTCTGTCTCTTATTTGGAGCTTTATCCCCCTTTGCACTTGATCTAATTCTCTTTATAATTGAATTGAGATACACTAACTTGCAATGAGTTTCCGTCTGTTCTGCCTTTCCTTTGTCCTTTTTTTTTTTTTTCCCGTCTGCACATAGAATTCTTATGCAAGTAGGATTCTAAATTGATGTGTTTTTCAGTTCTGGAAGGAGGTCATTCTATTGTCTCTTAGTGTGCATAAGTTATGACAAGAAGTCAGCGTCTTGTTCCCAGGTCAATTTGGGGACTTTTCTTTATCTGCATTTTCATAATGGTGCTGGTGTTGCTGGTGTGTGTGCGTGAGTGTGCATGCGTGTGTGCATGTGTATGCGTGTGTGTGCATGTGTGTGCATGTGTGTGCATATGTGTGTGTGTGCGTGTGTGTGTGTTCTGCTTTGGGTATAGCTGATATCTTGAATTTGTACAGATTTTCAAGAATAAAAATTGAAAATCGATTGTTGTCCCCCCACCCCCACCCTTTCTGTCGAGTCTTCCTGCTCTGTGCCCTGGGCTCTGTCTAGGTGCAGCCAGGCGTCCCCAAGGCTGTTCATCTACTCAGACTCTCCTTGTAGATATTGCTGCACGTTCGGACTCACTGATCTCTCTTCAAACAATCCGGTTTCACTGAGTGCCAGTAACAGTCTCAACTGCGCTCAAGTATGTGGTTTTGAGATCAGGCTTCAGCGCTGTGCACCTTGACCTGTGAACTGTGAACCGTCTGTGAGTTGTCTTTCCCGAGGTTGGCACGCTGCTCTTCCTTGGAGCTTCCCCGACCAGACCCTCTTACAGCTCCCTCTCTCTTCTGTTGGGCTCGCTCGTCTGCACACAGCCTTGACCCTGGGGGCTCCCTGGCCAGTCCACCACCTCCCTCGCTGTCCGGGCCAGTTTCACAGAACGGGTTTTCTTCTCGGGTCGGGTTGAATTTCCCTCTGTTTTTGGAATGCTCAGTGAAACACAGAACTCCCCCGATAAGACGCTGGGTGTGACTTCTCTGTCCCTGCATGCTGGACTTGGCAGATTCCAACTCAGAGTTCAGACTTTCTTTGGCCAAAACTCACCTACCAGCACATTGCCTGGGTCCTTTCAGCTCTTGCTTTGGGGCCTTGGGCGCTCTAGGTCAGCCTTCACTTTAGGGTCAATGTTGAGGCCACACATTGTTCTGTGTTTGGGGCCCCAGGCCTCAGTTTACCCCACTCTCTCCCACACAGTCAGAGAGCTCAGGCAGCTTCCAGAGCTTCTTCTCTGCGAGCACCCTGTCTTCCCCTCATCTCCCTCGTCCCGCCTGGCCTCTTGCCTCCGTCCACTTGCCTCAGCTGAGGCCCAGGCGCTGCCTACCTTTTCTCCAAGGCTGCTGCCCAGACTGGATGCCGCCTGGCTCACCTCATCTGGTCCCCGCCCCCCGGGACCACAGGCCGGCAGGTCGCTCGCTATAGAGGGTCATTTCATTGATTTGTGCTGTTTTCTGTTTTATTTTTACCGCCGGGAGGGGAGTTCCAGACCTTATTACTCCTCCATGATTGCGGGTGAAGAGGGCGGCCTGGCGCATTGCTCATCTCCCACGCTGGCCTCTGAGGGCCTCTGGCCTCACCTCAGGCCCGTGTGAAGCTCTGCCCGCGGCCACACCAGGCAGATTAACTCCTGACACCTGCGCAGAGGCTGTTTTCACCCCTGCGCCAGCTCCTATAGGCCCCACAACGGCGTTTACCGCGCTCCTGCCCCCAGGGCCAAATCTTAGACCACCAAATGCTGGAACAGGTGTCTGGGAGGCCCGCATGAGTACACGCATCGCCCTGGGTGCAAATCCCGTTTCCTCCTGGTCATCCGTGTCCTGCTTTCTCTTCTCACCCTCCCATCAGATTCTGTTATTCTAGGAAGCACCATGAGTCTTTTATTCCAGAAAGTACCATGAGAGTCTTATTTGAGAAAGCACCATGAGAGCCTTTTATTCTAGAAAGCACCACGAGAGTCTTATTCCAGGAAGCACCATGAGTCTTTTATTCTAGAAAGCACCATGAGAGTCTCTTATTCTAGAAAGCACCACGAGAGTCTTATTCCAGAAAGCACCATGAGTCTTTTATCAGAAAGTACCATGAGAGTCTTATTTGAGATAGCACCACGAGAGTCTTTTATTCTAGAAAGCACCACTAGAGTCTCATTCTAGAAAGCTCCATGAGAGCCTTTTATTCTAGAAAGCACCACGAGAGTCTTATTCCAGGAAGCACCATGAGTCTTTTATTCTAGAAAGCACCATGAGAGTCTTTTATTCTAGAAAACACCACAAGAGTCTTATTCCAGAAAGCATCATGAGTCTTTTATTCCAGAAAGTACCATGAGAGTCTTATTTGAGATAGCACCATGAGAGCCTTTTATTCTAGAAAGCCCCACCAGAGTCTTATTCTAGAAAGCACGAGAGTCTCATTCCTGAAAGCACGCCGCTTTCTTGCCCACAGGTCCTGCCCTAACCCCCCGTGGCCCTGCAGGCGTGCCTAGCAGTTCTTGGTGCTCAAGTCTCAGGGATAAACTGCTTTAGTGACCCAGGAGGGCCCAGTGCCCATCATCGCGAGGGTAACTCACAAACAGCTTCCTGAACCAGCCAAAACCAGCCCCGCACAGCTGAGCCCCAGGGGCCCACCTCTCCCTCCCCACCTGAGCAGGCAATTCAGGCCCAGGGCCAACAGAGCTGGACCCAGGGGACAGTGCCGCCACTGGGTGCTCAGCACATCTCCTAGTTGGGGCTGCGGAGAGCACTCAAGGCCGAGTCAGCCCTGGGCACTGTGACCTAGGCGGGGTCCTGAGCCGAGTTTCTCCTGGTCCCTAAGTGTGTCACCTACTGGGAGTCCATAGGGTAGCTGTGCCCGCGAGCAGCCCCTCCCCCAGGCCCACACCAGCTGTCCAGGGAAGCCCGAGGATGTGCTAGGAGAGTCTCCCTGAGGGATGGACCAGAGGCGGAGTCCCCCAAGGTCACCCGGCATTCCCCAAGGTCGTGGAGGCCTGGTGCAGAGCCAGCCCTGACTTCCTCCCTAGCTCCCCACTTGTCCCCGACCCTCCGAGGAGAAGGGAAATAGGAGGGGCTCCAGGGCCTCACCAGAGGGTGTGTGTGCTAGGGTACTTGCCCACCAACTCCAGCCGGTGGTCAGGGCCCCAGAGTGGACAGGAACCGGCTCAGGCCCCTGGTGGACGGGAACCAGATCAGGTCCCAACACTGAGGTGCAACGGGTCAGGCTGGCGCCGCCGGACCCAGAAGTTGGGGCTCCAGCCCTGCACCCCTGCCTCGCAGCCATGACCTTCAGGAAGCTGTCAGTGCCCCCTGCTTCCACCCGCCCCATCAGCCATCAGCAGAACA
Organism: Sorex fumeus; assembly: GCF_029834395.1. Lineage (NCBI taxonomy): Eukaryota > Metazoa > Chordata > Mammalia > Eulipotyphla > Soricidae > Sorex > Sorex fumeus. Next base: position 2,304,687 of record NW_026606111.1, read on the forward strand.
TGACCTTGAGCTCCGGGCAGCTGGGGAGGGTTCTGTCCAGCCGAACGTGGCTTTCAGTGGCTCACAGCAAAGATGTTTTCAAATGACAGCAGTGGCATTGAGTTCTCTGGGCTTGAGAGTCGGGGAGACCCTTGCCTGACCTGAGCTCCCCCTCTGATCTTGACCTTGGAGTGAGGTCGTGCGGAGGTCCCGGCGGGCGGCAGGGGCAGCGATTCATCTTGGCTTCTCAGAGCGATAGGAGGTGGCCGGGGCACGTGCAGAGGACCGGGATGCAGGCTGGGCCCCCCGGGAGGGACTGGCTGTTTTCCGTCTCGGAAAACGACCTCCCCAGCGGGGTAGGAATTTCTGACAGTTACCCAGCCTCCTCCCGTGCCAGGTATGAGGACACCGTGGGTGCACAACTGCACTTGAATCTTCGTCACAAAGACTGACGGGCTTGAATACATTCCAGGAGGGTCGTGCTGCTGCTCAGGGTGATCCGGGCCCGAGCCAGGCTGCAGCTCCAGCCGGCACTGTCCAGGTGGTGACTGAGGAGCGGTCAGGCTGAGAATTGGGTCCTGCCCGGCTGTCACCCCCCCCCATCCCCACAGTCCCTGGCTCAGAGCCTGGCAGTGAGGATGGTTAGATGCCCCTGCACGCACCTGCCAGGGCTAGGTACTGACCCTGAGGCCAGCAGGAAAGGAGGGATGGACTGGATCCCAGGGACACTCCACGCCGACAGGGCCCAGACCCCACTCTAGAGGAGCAAGAGGCTCCCCTGCCCCCTCCCCCCGGCCTGTGCAGAGCCGCTTCCGGAGGGGCTGGGCGACGCCGCGTCTTTCCGGGGCTCAAAGAAGCGCGGGTTCTGGAAGCCGGGACAAGGAAGAGGAGAGGAAACAGCCAATTACAGGGAAGAAAGGGAAAAAGACTCCAATTAACGCCGGCAGAGACGTTCGAGAGCATATTATATCCATAAAATAAAAAGACAGGCTGCTTCCAGAAGGGAACGCGCAGACAGCCAAAATAAGCGGTTAGGTTCTAAAATACAGCCGCACCCCTGGGAGCACGAGGAAGGTGGGGAGGCAGTTAGCAGATCTCTGCGAGCACAGTGCCCCGACAAGTGGGGGGGTGCCAGCAGATGTTGAGGGGCTGACGTACCCCGAGGACCGGCCTGCCGGCTGCAGGATGGAACCACCCCCGAGACGCTCTGGAGTGCGTGCCCGGGGCCTGGCCCACACCGGGAAGGTCCTGGAGGCTCTGAGAGATGCAGGTACCACAGGCCTGGCACTATCCGGAAGCCCTAGGTTGCCCCCGCCCTGCCAGGAAGTATCTCAGCATCCTTTCAGCAAAGACTGGGGGAGGCAGAACTGGGGGTCCTTTAATGAGGGGCATGAAAGGAAGGGCCACTGGAGGGCAGGGCCAGTGAGAAGGGCCTGGGTTCGAGCAGGAACCCATGCATGGGGAGGGGTGCAGAGAGGCGTGGGTGGGCGGAGGCCCCTCAGGACCACGGTCCCAGCAGACACAGCTCCAGCCCCTAGAGGTCAAGGGTGTGGGGTGATTCCCAGGCTGCCCCGGGAGGCGCAGAGCTGGCTGCGGGACAGGCCTGGCGCTGTGCTCCTGGGGGCTGCCGGGGAAGGTGCCACCGCAGCCCTCGCCCCCCTCCTTCCCTGCACGTTGCCACTTTGTTGCTGCTGTTTGGTTTTGTTTGTTTGGGCTTTGGTGCTTGGGCCGTGCCAGCCTAGCGGTGCTCAGGCTGACTCCTGGCTCTGAGCTCAGGGATGGGTCCTGGGGTCTCGGGAGGCCATATGGGTGCCAGGGACGGGGCCCCGCTCTGCCTGCTGTTCGTCACTGAGCCCAGCTGTGGAATCTTACCAAGACCCAGTGACAGCACGGGAAGGGAAAGCTTGCTCTTGGCACCAAACAAGCAGGGCAGTTCCTGAGCAGGGGCAGTAAAGGGGTTCCAGGCCCATGCCCAGTGGATACTCAGCCCTGCCCAGGTGCGGATGCCGGGGGCACGCCCTGCCAGGACTGGCCTCTTGCTGCTAACCCTGCGGTGGAGCCCAGGGCCCAGGTGGGGAATTTCTGTTGGGACTAGAATCTCCTGGGAGTTACTAAGAGACACATTTGCACCCCTGCGGGCAACTCCCCATGTAGCCTTACATACACTGGTAATCCCGTTAGAGATGCTCTGGAAAGGCTGAGGCGGGGTGAGTGCCTTCCTGAGAATCTCACTTGGACCTGAAAGCCCTTAGTGGGACTGGGGGCGCCGGTGTGAGCTGTGGTGGGCCTGGGGGTGGATCCTAGAGGCCTGCAGTGGGCCCTGGGGTTGGGCCTGCAGCACTAGGCCCTGCTGGGATGAATTCTCAGGCGGGTGCAGGCCCCTGAGGGTCCCCGTCTCTCGGAACTGAGGGGTCCACGCACAGGAATCTCGGAAGGCCACGGGCAGGCATGTGCTCATCTGAAGGTTTGGCTTTTGGCTTTTCTTTTTGAAATATTTTGAGCGGATGTGGGAGGGTTCACGCATCAGGACTGGGCAAGCAGTCGGAGAGCTGAGGGGTGCCCACGTGGGCGCCAGCCTCCTCACCCGTGTGGGCGGGGACTGAGAGACGAACAAAGCGTGAGTTGGCCTCTTCCCAGGAGAGGCCCACCTGCTGTGACATGACTGTGAGCACGTGTAGGCATGTGTGCATACACGCATGCCTGTGTGTGATGTGCGTTTGTATGAGTGTGTACATGCGTGGATGTCTGCATGAATGCATGCATATGTGGTGTGTGTGCATGCGTGTGTGTGTGTGTGATGTGTAGGAGTGTGTGCACGCATGTATGTGTGATGGATATGCACGGATGTTTGTATGTGTGATATGTGTGTGCATGAGCATGTGCGTGTGTACAGTGTGAATGCATGAACGTGTGGATGTGTGTGGATATGTATGAGTGTGTGCATGTGTATGCTTGTGTGTGGTACGTACGCATGAAAGTGTGTGTACATGTGTGTTATGTGTGGATGTATGCATGAATAGGTGATGCGCATTCACATGCACATGTTTTTTTTTTATGTTGGTCTGTGTGCATGTGTGGTGTGTTGTCGGCATGTGCAGATGCCATGGGGGACCTCTCCTTGATTTGTGTGAGAGAGAGAGCGCGGAAGGTTCCAGAAGTGAGTGTGCTGTCTCTGCATGTGCAATTACGGAGAATTTCTTCCCTTCCATTCTTTGTTCCCCAAGTGTTCTGCAGCGAACAAATATTGACTTAGTAATTTTTAAAATGGTTATGAAAAAGATAAAAGTGACGCTCAAAGGCTCCCTGTTCCCTACTTTTCTGGGTCCAAATGCCCTCCCTGTGGGTGTGTGGCTCCCTCTCCTACCCTGAGGTGCCGTCCGCAGGGGTGCTCAGATGACAGGTGCCGGAGGGGCAGCTGCTCATGGAACCTGCGGAAGCGGGGGCCCGTGGGGTCTGGGGGCCACGGGTGGGCAGGCAGTTGTGATGAGGAACAGGGATGGGGGAGCGGGAGACGGACCCTCCAGGGGGAGGAGCCTGGGCACTGGGAGGGGAGTTGGCTGCAAATGGCCTTTGGCCAGAGCATGGGGCGGGCCAGAAGCCCAGGCTGGGGGGTTTGGGAGGGAGACAAGGCTGAGCCCACTCTGGACCCCGAGACACGACTGCTCATAGAGGCCGGAGCCCTGATTGGGTGGAGCAGAGCCAGGGCCCGAGAAGGCTGCCCCCGCCTCCTCAAGTGTCAGCAGCAGGACTCACAGCCCGGCTGGGCTGAGGCCAGCGCCCGAGGCCAGTGCCTGAGGCCAGCGCCCGAGGCAGCACCCGAGGCCCTCGCCGGAGGCCAGGCTGCCCTCTGTCAGGCAGGGGACCCCGTGCCCAGCCACTCCCCAGTGTCTCTGCGATTCACAGCCAGGCTCAGCTGGAAGCGTCTGGGGTTTGCTTTAATGGATTTAAAATTGCTGCTCTGGGCAGGAGAGAGGCCGGCAGAGGGCTCTGGGGGGTGGCCAGCCCTGGCTCCTGGGCACAGGCATGGGGGCGGGGGCCTTTGGAGCAGCAGGAGGGGAGGTGTGGGTGGCTGGCTCAGGCAGCAGCTGGTACAGCATTGGCACAGGTAGGATGGAGTGGGCACTGGGTGAGGGGCAGCCCCGGGAACACGGTAGGATGTGGTCGTCTCCAAAGCTAGCCGACACGCGAATGAGTCTGTGCTATGGAAAGGTTCTGGAGCAAAGCGCAGAGGATGGGAAAGGCTTGAGGCAAGAGGGGACACCCTGGGGAGGAAGGGCTGACCCGGTGGGGCGGTCTCCCGAGTCCGGCAGGGCTCTGGCGTGTCAGCTGCGTGAGGTGGATGTGGGAAGGAGCTGGCTGAGGTGTGGTGTGGAGCCGAGATGCCAGGCAGGCATGAGCAGGGGCTCCGCGAGGACCCAGGCGAGGCCGAGTGGAGGAGAGTGGCAACCATGGAGGAGGCTGATCCGTTCACCGGAGGCGCAGGCAAGGCCAGACAGCCAAGGAGGCAGTAACACACGGCACCTGCATACATCAGCCTCGCCGCGGGCGAGAGGCACCCAGCCGCAGCGGCAAAGGAGCACTGAGCGTGGGGCAGGGAAGTTCAGGCCCAGGAGGAAGCTGGGCTGCCGGACACATGCCGGTTCAGGCCCATGTGACCCAACTGGCCCACGTGACCCAGGGGCCCACTTTCCAAGTATCAGGCCCCACTGGGGGCACTGATGGAGGAGGGGCCAGCACCCAGCTCTGTCCCAGGCAGCCACCGCAGCACTACTGTCATCCTGCTGAGCCCTGACACTGCCTGGGCCGAGGCTTACGGGGGACTCTGTGGGGACGGCAGAGGTGGTGAGGCCCGGGGCTGCCTCAGGGCCCTCAGGCAGCCCGGCCGGGGGAGGGCTGGACCTGACCACGGTGCCAAGACCACTCTGGCCTCGGACGCCAGGGACACAGGGCAGGGAACTTCAGGGCCCCCAGGTGGAAGGGGCCTCATGGTGAAAGGACTCTCTGCCTCCAGGACATCCCGGTCTTGCAGGGGACGTGCTGGTTCCTATCCTCGGCCAAGATCTACCCTCACACCAGCCTCAGCCTTCACCAGGGCCAGCCCTGAGGTGCCCCTATCAGGTCCACCCTACCACTGTACCAGCGTCTGGAGTCACTGCTGCCCACTACCGGACCCTCCTCCAGCTGCCCTCCAGCTGCTGGCCCTCTTTGACCTCTCCTGCCCACACTGCCCGCCGCTGGCCCTGCCCCTAACTCAACCCATACTGACCCCAACAGCACACTGACCCTGCCCACCAGGCCGCAGCCCCGCCCACCAGGCCGCAGCCCCGCCCACCAGGCCGCAGCCTCGCTGTCCTGAGTTGGTTTCCAGAAGTCTCAGCAGCATCACAGCCTGGAGTTGCGGGCCCAGGGCTGAGAGCAGGAGCCTGCAGCCCCTTGGCCACATCCCCATGGGCCGGCCCTGCGGTCAGCCGGGTCCAGCACCGGCCACCCTGTGGCCCTGCCAGAAAGGTGGAGGGCCCGTGTCCCCATCCAGCCTGGTCCAGCGGCCCCACCAGCCCCTCCCGCCGCAGCAAGGCACCAGGAGCTGACCGTCCACTGCCCTCCTCCATCTGCAGCTCATGAGATTAGGTGGACATTCCTGCCACTATGAGAGGCCGGGAATGGGCCGTTATGGGGAGGAAAAGTGGTTTCCAACGATCCCTGGGAGAGGAGAGGCCGCCAGCCCGGAGGAGAATCGATTAGCGTGGCTGTGCAAGCATCTGTCCCTGTTTGCAGATGACCGGGACTGCAGCTAACGAGGCAGCAGCCGGAGCTGCCGGCGGGGCATGAGCTGGGGAGCCTCACACCCATCACGGGTGCCCGGGGACCCAATGCCCTGAGCCCGGCCCTCCCCGGGGACCATGCTGACCCGGCCTCTCGTGACTGCCCAGGAACCCCAGAGGGGCAGGAGCCCAAAGAGCCTAGCCAGTGCCTCTCTGGCCACCCTGGCCAGCGTCCCCACAACTTGTCCCTCCTTGGTGAGGCCACTCTGTCCCCAGCCATGTGCAGAAGCCGTCTCAAGAACTCAGCAAACTGGGGCTCCCCAAGGCTTCAGGTGCGCAAGGCCCAACCCCTTCCTGGGTACTGGCTCAGAGGGTGCGGAGCCTCTCTGGCTGGGGGCACTAGGGCTCTGGCCCAGGACGCTCCCTGGAGGACCAGGCCGTGTCTGTGGTGCCTGAGCTCATCTCTGGCACAGGGCAGCCTTCCAGGGACTAAGGAACCTGGAAAGGTGAGCCGGGCTGACCCTGACTCTGGCCTGGGCAAAAGGTCATGCCCCTTCCAGAACCTTCGTAGACTCACAGGACCCTCAGGGCAGGCTACTGTGTGGACACTTGGCGCTTTGCTGAGCTCCTGTGGGACAGTGTCCCCCTTCCCGAGCTGCTAACACAGCCCAGCCCTGCCTGTGTGCGACCCCCGCAGGCTCCCCACACGTGCTGGGCCTACAGCTGCCTCCCTCCTGCAGGTGACCGAGCACCAGCACGTGTGCAAGCACATGTGGGTGGTGTGCACGCAGGAGTGCACATCAGTGAGGCAGTGTGTGCATGTGTGTGCATGTGTGGGTGTGAGCTCACAAGGGCATGTGTGTGAGCGCACCCATGTCAGTGTGAATGTATGCATGAATGTATAGACGTGAGCGTGTACCCATGTGAGTGTGCACACGTGTGTACACATATGGGTATAGGCGCGTACACACGTAAGTGTGCAAGTGCACACCGGTGTGTATGAGCATGTACACGTGCCTGTGTGCTTGTGCATGCCCATGTGTACGCGTGTGGGTGTGGGTGTGTGTACAAACGTGAATATGCATGTGTAAGGATATATTGTGTACCTACATATGTGTGTGCACGTGTAAGTGTGTGCATGCGAGAGTGTGTGCGCACATGCGAATGGGCACGTCTACCTGTGTGGTATGTGCACACAGGTGAGTGTGTCCCTATGTGCATGTGTGTACATATGTGAGCATGTAGAAGGAAGGCAGGTGCTCTGAGGCTCTCATGTGGAAACGCAGTGCCCTTTGGCAGGACCCCCGAGCTGGCAGAGGCAACGGTGCCCCTAGCTATGGACAAACCAGGCTCGGCTGCCATCTGGGGTGCCGGCGCCTGGGAAGTCCCAAAGCTCCGTCTGCCTGGCCCACCGGACTCATGCCAGAAGCAGGTGGTATCACAGCACTGCCCCTGGTTCACGCCGGTCAGTGGGGAGAGAGCTTCTGTTTAACAGCCGTGTGTGTCCATAATAAAACATTGGCCAGTCAAGCGTCTGTCCCAGAGAGGGACAGTGACAGGCCTCCTCAGGAGTGTGAGTGACTGGGGCTCTGCAACCCCCCCACCCGAAGCCGGGGGGCGCGGGCCCTGCTGGGGGCCGCCTCTCCTCTCCCGAGGGGGTGCCCTCCCACTCCCACAGGCCTCTCTCTCTGACACCATCTGGGGCCGGCAGGGAGCTGGGTCAGGGGTCCGGCCTCCACACATGCTCCCCCTGAGCAAGCAGTCCCGTGAGACGCTGGGACGCCCCAGGACACCCTTTGGGGCCTGCTGGGGACAGGAAGGGCCTGTGCTTGGTCAGGCTGAGAGCTTCGTTCTGCGGCCCTGACGCGGGTCCCCACCTCCTGTCCCCTGAGGATGTGAGGCTGAACTCCTCGCCCAAAGGGATACCTCAGGGGCCAGGGCAGGAGCATGGAGTCAGCCTGCAGGCCCTCCTGGTCAGTCCCCAGACTCAGGTGGCAGGACCCTGCACAGAAGCCCCATGTCCCACATACCTGGCCCTGGCCCTGGTCAATGGAGTTGGAGCCGGAGCCCCGAGAGCTGCCCACTGTTGTGTGGCTGAGCTGCCCCGTCCCGGTGCCCAGGTGACGCTGGGGGGGGGGGGATTCCCAGGCATGCACCAGCAAGGGGCGCTCCGGGCTCTAAGTGCTCTGGGGAGGGTGCTCCGGGGGCGGGTGCTCACACCCAGGGCCACAGTGGAGGCGGCTTTGGGTCCTGGTGTGTGGAGCCCATGTTCCTCTGTGTCCACTTCTCTGTGTTCCTGTCTTCTAGGGTCACAAATCTGTGTTCCTCAGACCCCCAACCCCAGCCAGTCCCCCACATGGCAGCAGGGTCAGAGCCAAAGCATGAGGGGTGGTGACATGCCAAGTCCGAAGCGCTGACCTGCACAGTCCTGCCTCTGACCACAGCCCACAGGGCAGAGAACTGGCCACTCAGGCTTGCCTGCTGGCAGGGGGATGCCCCATGGGCCGGCTGCGTTTCTGTGTCACGGGGAGCAGAGGGCACGGGACATGCAGACTGTCCCTTGGCCCAGCGGCTCTTCGTGACTTTGGCTCCCCAGTTCCCGTCCTGGGCTGGTGCCGGCCGCGCCCACGCTGGGTCTGCATCCCGGGCAGTATCTGTCCACCTCCCCAGGATGTGTCCCCGATCCCCCAAAGATCCGTGGGCGGCTCTGGGCGCCGCAACATGGTTTTGCTGATTCTGTGAATTAAGGCTCCAGGCAGGTCTGTCTTACCTCCTTCTTAGGCAAAGGTTTTCTCTTTTGTTTCTGTGTGATTGGCCACTTTGTCAGAGTTTTCAGATTCACTGGCAAGGGGTGACGCAAAGCATTTCCTTCCTGAGGTTTCTTGAGCCTCCGAGCCCCGCACCCCCCCCCCCCCCACACACACACACACAGCCCAGTGGTTGTTCTGGGTGATGGATCTCTAGAGAAGCAGCAACAAGCCAGCCCGGCTTCACCTGCCTGTCTTCTGTCTTATACGTTACAGGATTATCCTCTGCCTTCTGTCCTCTCTTCTCACCTGGGGTTTGGTCCTGTCGGGGAGTGAGCCCAGGGCCGTACGTGGGCCTCCACTGGACGGCAGCCCCGCTCTTCAGTTTATAAACTCTGAAGCTAAAATTCCCTCACGTTTTGCATTCTGTGTTGTGGCTAGATGCATTCCAGGCCAGGCGTTGCAACTGGATATTGGTGTGTGCTTACTGCATTCACTCCTGACGAGCTTCAAACTCCTCGACGTGCTTTTAACTTTGCTGGGGTAGGTCACCAGGTCTCCTTGCTGTCCTGCCGAATGCTCTAGGTGACCCAAGTGAAGAGGGCAGTGGGGGGGGGGGGAGAGAGAGAGAGATGAGGGGGCAGAAAGAGGAAAGAAAGGAGAAAGGGAGAGAAAGAGAAGGAGGGGGAGAGAGAGGAGAGACAAAGAGGAGAGAGATAGACAAGGAGGAGGAGGAGGAGGAGGAGGAGGAGGAGGAGGAGGAGGAGGAGGAGGAGGAGGAGGAGGGACTTGGAGAAATTTCTGCCCGTGGCCAGCACAGCTTGGTGTGCCTGGGGAGGGAAGGCAGGACCAGGACTGGCCAGTCTGGCGTGGACAGCAGCACCCCTGGGTGCACTGGATCTTCAGGCTGCTGGCCCCGGGGAGCCGTGTGCCGCAAAGAGGGAAAGACGTCCTGTCCCATGGAGCACCAGGCCCGCCTAGGTTTGCAGAAGAGAATTTCTGGAGAGACACAATGAAGCCCAGTAGGTTTCTTTCTGGAGGGGCAGGGGCTGGGCCACGCCTGGATGTTCTCAGGGTTCTCTCCCCAAAACGGTGGTGCCAAGGTGGGGCCCTGAGTCTCCTGTGCCTTCAGCCGACTCTTGTCTCATGCTGGCCCAGCTCTGGCCGGCTCAGCTCGGCCCTCGACTCGGCCAGTCCACCGGGCCCGTTCCCCTGGTGTTCGCTCTTCACGGGGTTTGTTTCCTCCAATTCTCCCCAGACTCTAGTAACCTCTGGGTCCTGGCGCCTGCCTGTGGCCCAGTGATTGGCACAGCCTGGTGCGGACGGCCCTTCTGGGGAGTGGACACTGCGTCAGGGTGGAACGAGGACTTGGAGTGGGTGGCGGCCTTGGGGACGAGCTGGGGTGGCTTTGGGTCTGGCTCAGCCACCTTCCCAAGCCAGCCGGGCTCACAGCCCACGGCAGCCCTGGGGGGCCGTGTCCCCTTTCAGTGACCAGAGGGGCGAGGGAAGGGGGAGGAGGCTCATCACAGGGCGCCCGGGCGCAGGGCAGGGACCACAGCCCGGCCGTGCGGGGAGCACCCTCACGGGAGGACCAAGTCCTGGCCGTCTCATCCTGGTGCTTCTGCCTGTACCCGTCGTGGCAGGGCAGGGACCCCCGAGCAGCACCGCATCGCCAACGCGCCTGTGCATGGCTGAGTGCTGAGAATGGCCGGTGCGGGGCACGGGCTGCGGTAGACGCTGTTGTGGGCCCCTGCCTGGCTCCCTGCTTGGCTCACACCCCCCCCCAGGCCCCACAGCTGTCCCCGCTCTCTCTCTCCCTGCCCAGGGACACCCTTCTACCCTGTCTCAAGCCCACACAGTCCCACACCAGCAGGACCTGACCTCTGACTGTCTCGTTTCCCCGGAGTCGCCCTTACCGAAGTCGGAAGCTCTGATGGGGTCCTGTCTCCCTTGCCTGGCCCCAAGTGGAGCCTGTGCGGGAATGGGGAGGAGACAGACCGTTGTGAGGTCACACGGAGAACGTCACCCACTCCCGGGCCATGTGGCAGAGCTGGGAAGAGGGAGCACACTAAGGGTTGAGCAACCCAGGAAGACCTCTCGGAGGAGGAGGACCCAAGACCCACCCCCCACTCTGGCCTCTACTTCTGACCGTGCATCTCCACCTGTGCCAGGGACTGTCCACTCTCTCCTGTCCCCTCAGGGGCCTCTGGATGAAGGGGCCATGCTGGGGAGTATCAGGGCGCGTGGGACGCCAGACCCTCCCCGGTTTCAGCGCACCCCAGAGCCTGCCGTCCTGCAGAGGGGTCCGGCCCGGCACCCGCAGCCCCACGGAACCTTGTTATAATAGCCAAATGCCGCGTGAAAGGGAGGCGGCGGGCGGCAGCGGCCGTGCAGTGAAAGCCGCGCACCCAAGGTTGAAATTAGGGGAAATGCATTAACCTGCCAGCGAAATTAAATCCCAGCCACATCTCGTTTCAAATTAAGTTCCTCGTTCATATTGTTCCTCAGCACAATGGAGGGGCCGCCAAGAGGGGCTGACGGGGGGGGGGGGGGGGGAGGGGGAAGCGTGCGGGGCCTCCAAGTGGGGCTGGCGGGGAGGTTGTGTGGGGGTCACGGAGAGGGGCTGGCTGGGGGGTTGTGCCGGGGTTGCCGAGAGGGGCTGGAGGGGGTCGTGCGGGGCCCCTGGGCACCGTGGGCAGTGACCTGGGCTCCGAGTGGGGGTGTCTGTTCAGGGGCTTCTCTGGCCCAGTTTCCAAATCAGGCTGTTTGTCCAGGGCTACAGCAAGTCTCAGCCAGAAGAGCTGGTACAGGGGTCCACGGTCTGGCCTCAGGCGCCCCATACTCACCGCACCAGGATCCTCCCCTGCCTCCCGCTCCCGTTTCTCCAGCTCTGAGGGTTCAGCTGGCCCAGATACAGCGAGAGACCCGGTGTCCTGCCCCGGGTGTCTGCCCGCCCATGCCACTGTCCCTCAGCTCTGTCCCTGAGCTACACACAGCTGTAGGACAGTGCTTTGAGCTGCTGCCCAATGCTGGGACCCCTCTCGTGTCCACCCCCTGGAACCTCAGTCCCTGTGTCGCTCCGGTCCCCACGCTTTGGAAGTGGCCACGGCTGCCGGTGCCCAGCGCCCTGTGCGCTAGTGACATTTCCATCCTGGTTGCCCATCCAGTGGGAACCACAAAGCCAGCGCCAGCCCCCCTGCCTCCTGTGTGTTCAAGGTGGGTAATGCCACTGCTGCAGGCACTGGAACATTTTGGGGGTGGCGGCAGATGCAGGTGCCTTTGGGTCCTTTGCTTGCTTCAGGGAGAAGGTACATTTCAGGGAACACTGGGTGGCCTGTTTCTGGAAAGGGGCAGTGGCCAGACGAGGAAGGGGCATCTGTGCTGGGCCAGGTGGGGAAGAGGAAGGAGCCCGGGGGAATAGCCCACACGCAGGAAACTTCCCGTAGACCTATTTTAGTGGGATGTGAAGGTCAGCGAGAGCAGGAAGGCGGCGAGATCAAAGCACGTCTGGGGAGCTGAGGGGGTCCTGGGGAGCTCTGCAACCAAGGGCAGGGGCTGCGGCTGCTGCTAGGCCGGGCATCAGAGGCTGAAAGCTTATGGCCCCCTCACGGAGAGCCCCCACGGCCGTCCCACTCACCCAGCTCACCCCTGCCGGAGGGAGGATCCAAAGTTGGGAAACAACTTTGACCCCAGTTGGATCCCCCACACCCCACACGGTCCCCTGAACACGTCCAGGAGTGACCCCTGAGCACAGAGCCAGGACTCAGCCCTGAGCACAGAGCTGGGAGTGAGCCCTAAGCACAGAGCCAGGAGTGAGTCCTGAGCACAGAGCTGGGAATTAGCCCTGAGCACAGAGCCAGGAGTCAGCCCTGAGCACAGAGCCGGGAGTGAGTCCTGAGCACAGAGTCAGGAATCAGCCCTGAGCACAGAGCTGGGAGTGAGTCCTGAGAACAGAGCCAGCAGTGAGCCCTGAGCACATCCAGGAATGAGCCCTGAGCACAGAGCCGGGAGTGAGTCCTGAGCACAGAGGCAGGAGTGAGCCCTGAGCCACAGAGTCAGGAGTCAGCTTTGAGCACAGAGCCAGGAGTCAGCCCTGAGCACAGAGCTAGGAGTGAGCCCTGAGCACAGAGCCAGGGGTCAGCCTTGAGCACAGAGCCAGGAGTCTGTCCTGAGCACAGAGCCAGGAGTCAGCCCTGAGCATAGAGCCAGCAGTGAGCCCTGAGTACAGCCAGGAATGAGCCCTGAGCACAGAACTGGGAGTGAGTCCTGAGCACAGAGGCAGGAATCAGCCCTGAGCACAGTGCTGGGAGTGAGCCCTGAGCACAGAGCCAGCAATGATCCCTGAGCACAGAGCCGGGAATGAGTCCTGAGCACAGAAGCAGGAGGAAGCCCTGAGCACAGAGTCAGGAGTCAGCTTTGAGCACAGAGCCAGGAGTCAGCCCTGAGCACAGAGCCAGGAGTCAGCCCTGAGCACAGAGCTGGGAGTCAGCCCTGAGCACAGAGTTAGGAGTCAGCCCTGAGCACAGAGCCGGGAGTCAGCCCTGAGCACAGAGCTGGGAGTGAGTCCTGAGCACAGAGTCAGGAGTCAGCCCTGAGCACAGAGCCAGGAGTCAGCCCTGAGCGCAGAGCTGGGAGTGAGCCCTGAGCACAGAGTTAGGAGTCAGCCCTGAGCACAGAGTTAGGAGTCAGCCCTGAGCACAGAGCTGGGAGTGAGTCCTGAGCACAGAGTCAGGAGTCAGTCCTGAGCACAGAGTCAGGAGTCAGCCCTGAACACAGAGCCAAGAGTCATCCCTGAGCACAGAACTGGGAGTGAGCCCTGAGCACAGAGTCAGGAGTCAGCCCTGAGCACAGAGCCAGGGGTCAGCCTTGAGCACAGAGCCAGGAGTCAGCCTGAACACCACCAGGATGGCTCCACCCCACCCCTCCAAAAACAAAGGACTAAAGGAAAAAGAGCCCGTTCATTGATAATGTGTTTGCAAATATATTCACTTTGAACTCTAACATATCCCAGTCTTTAGGCCTCAGAGAGGAGCGAAGACCCACGTCGGGCCAGAAACAAGAGGGTGTGCAGCCAGGGCCTGCGAAGTTCTCGATTTTCCACGCTGGGGTAAAAGAAACTTCTGAGTGTCTCTGGAATTTCTTGGATTTTTCCGTTCTTCCTGTGCATTCTACTTTTCAGCAGCCATGAACAGTTTACAAGAGTGATTCATCATTCCCAAACCGGCCACGATCTGAAAGAGAAAGTTCCCAGCCCGACAGTAGGCAAGAAAGGATAGAAACAGTCCCAGAGCAAACCAAGAGGAGGAGGGAGTTTCCAATACAATATAGCAGCCGGGTATAATAGCACAGAATGTTACACAGTATAGAATGTGGGAATATGGATGGAATTCACGTGTCTGCATACAGAAAGATTCAGAGAAAAGTCATTGAATATTAATCACAGCGAGTCTATCTGAGCATTATTAATATCGTGTGAGGTCGGATTTGAGAAATCGATGGCGGGTGGGAAACACGTCCAGTGATGTCCCGAGCTCAGTCACAGGCCTCTCGCCGGACACGCCAGGACTCTGCAGTGGACAGTGGGCGGAGCCGCTCTGGGCTAATTTGCAAATTACATGATTGTCCGGGAGAATCTGGACTGAAGAAAGAAATCAGGGATGAAGAAATAGGAGCAGCTGAGTGAAGCAATCAATAGTGCTCTTATGTACCACAAAATAGCAAATCAGAAGTATAATAGAGAGAAAATCCATGCACAATAGCAACAGGAGTTGCGGTTACCTAGGAATGAATGCAACAAAAGATGTTGAAAATTTTAATGGAGAAGATCACGAATTATGAAATGTAATAGGACATAAGAAGAGCTAAATAAATGAAGAGGCTTTGACGGATGGCCAAATTCAGCATCATAAAGATTACAATCTCTCCAAATTAATTAATAAGCCCAGTGCTATGCCAATAAAATTCCCAACTCTATTGTTCGGGACCTCTCCAAAACTGGCAAAGCAACTCCAAAATTGATAGGCAGGGCCCACAGCTGGAGAGCAATCGTGAAGAAAATGAATTTAAGCAGGAGGAAGAGGTGAAGACTAGAGTCAAAAATATTATAAAAATCAGAGTAAATAAAACCTGACTGCATTGGAATACTGCATTACACCAGGATCAATGAAATTTAGAAATTCACAAAACACAGGAGAGCTCTGAAACAGAATAGTGTGGAATGGAGAATTCTGATGAATTATTGCTCTCGCATTACTGATCAGCAAAGAAAGGGTGGATGGCTTAATACGGGGACTTTCCATCAGGAAACAAATGTTAATTAGATTTCCTCCATCGCCCTACTCAATAGAACGAATTCCACATGATTAAAGACACAAAGGAGAATTTTTAAAGTCCTTAGAACGTTTCAAAAGAATTATAGGATGTTTTCATTATAACCCAAGGATCAGAAATAATTTCCTGGACAAGACTCAGCGTGGACGACGCCTAAGGGCGAAGACGGATGACTGTGTCTCTAAGAGATAGAAACGTTGGCATCAAAACCCCCAACTTGGATACAATAAAAAGAAATACAACAGCAGGAGAAGAATTGACTTACAGTGTGTATAGCAGAGCACCAGTGTTCGGAATAGATAGATGACTTTTTGCCAATCGATGAGAATAAAGTAAATAATATAGGAGAATAAGGGACAAGAGACATGCACTTCAATTCATCAGAGAGGGTTCCTAGCGGCCAACATCAGGGAGGCACGGAGGAGTCACCTCAGGCAGGAAAACGCACCATGGACTTGGGGTGCTTAGCTGTCTCCGGCCTCCCGCCCGCCCGCCGAAAGCTGAGGAGACTGGTCAGGGGCCCTTCACGTCTCAACACCTCGGACAGTGACTGCACCCTGGTCCCCCTTCTCTGCCGCCTTAGCGAGTCCTCCTTGCAGACTGTGCCTCACCTCTCAACTCCGGCGTGAGAATCAGACTCACCAACTCAGCCAGCACTGAGCATCCTAAAAAAATCAACATGGGGCCAGAGAGAGGACAGCACGGAAGGCGCTGGCCTTTCCCAAGGCTGCCCCGGGCTCATGCCCCAGCACCCCAGCTGATCTCGCAAGCCCTGCCAGGAGTGATCCCTGAGTACACAGCCAGGAGTAAGCCCTGAGCACTGCTGGGTGGCCCCAAAACCAGACGCACACAGAGATAACTCGTATAATGACCGACTCAAAACATTAATAGAAATGAAGGGTGAGTGACTTACAGCAACACAAATTGCTTATCATAATTCAATATGTAAATACTTAGGGCTGATGAGTGGGAGGCGTCGGCTGGGGTGTTCCATGCCTTTGTCTATGGAAGGTTGAGCAGGAGTTCGGCGGCGCCGAGGGCCGCCCGCCCATTCTTCACATGCATGTGAGAGCCAGGCGAGATAAGGATGCGTGTGACTCTTGGGTGTTAGTCTCCTATTCCAAGCGCAGAGATTTGTAGGTCTCCAACTGTACCTCATAGTGTTTCACTAATAAAAATTAAAAAAAAAAAAGAATGCATATAAGTGTGCTGGAGCAATAGCACAGCAGGTAGGGCATTTGCCTTGCATGCGGCCAATCTGGCCAACCCAGGTTCAATTCCTCCGCCCCTCCTGGAGAGCCCAGCAAGCTATTGAGAGTATCTCGCCCACATGGCAAAGCCTGGCAAGCTACCCATGATGTATTCGATATGCCAAACACAGTAACAAGTGTCACAATGGAGACGTTACTGGGCCTGCTCGAGCAAATCGATGAACAATGGGAGGACAGTGACAGTGACAGAGTGGGTCAGCCACTGACGGCTGGGGACGCTCACACAGACCGCACCCACCACATGTGTTTTGTTTCCGTAAAATCCATGCCAGAATGTTTCTATTTACACATCGGGTTGGGCCAAGACTCAGTTCCATGAACGCAAGCAGGGGGGTGTTTAAAAGCATCTGGGATGCAGGCACACACGCTGTCCATCCTCCCCCCACCCCACAAAGTGTCTGGCACTCCACAATACTGTTACTACATTTGAGGCACCATGAAAATTCCTAGACACCCCCACGGAAGGGATAGCGCCCACAATGGGGCATCCCAGGGCCAGACACGGGGCGGTGGGTTGACTTTGGGGGCTGGTGTTTGGCAAATCGCTGCCATGAGGAGCCATGGTACCTCTGATTCCTGAGCTCACGCGTGCGTTCAGTTGTCTTGACCAACTTTGCAGTTGGCCGTGGATCGGCCACTGGCCAGGGGCAGAAGAGGACCCAGAAGTGGACTCACACAAACAGACAGAAACCAGGGCAGTCGCCTTTGCGGCAGAGAAAGGCTCCAGCGAGGTGAATGGGTGCCAGCCCTGAGTCTTGCATACCTGCATGTCTCCACAGGAAGGAACTCTCGTGGGTTCAGGACGGGGGAGGGAAGCAGGGGAGGGTCTTGGCGGCCCCTGCCAAGCCGCCTTGAGAGTTAGTTCCTGGCCCAGACCCGGGGGCCAATGTAGCCCGAGCCTGATGGTCGGTCTCTGGGCTAAGCAGAGCTTTGATGGGTAAAGGCTCATTCAAAACTGCACCCTCAGACACCAGAAAGCCCCACGAGGAGACAGGGCCAAAGCCCTCAGCCCTCCCAGGCATCCATCCTCACATTGGACCCCTCTGAGCCAAGTTTCCTTACCGTGAGGTCAAAACAACGCATGGAGCAAAAGCCTCCATGCACTGGACTCCACTGCACGTGCCTTCTCTGTGAAGACACTGCTAAGAAAATGCAGAGACCCGCACAGGGCCAGAGGTGCCAGTCGCTCTAGACATTGCTGGCGCATGGTCAGTCCATCTCCCATGAGGATTATGTCCAGAACAGGACAGCCACCAAGGTCATTTAACAAGAGGAGAAACCAATAGAAATGGCCAGCTCTGAGCATTTTGTGTAAGAAAATAAGCTGTTGACCGTTAAGCAGATAAAAGTTCCCAGAAGCGGGACTGGAGAGGCAGGGTAGTAGGTGAAGCATCCTCTTCGCCCAGGGCTAGTTGGTTTCAGTCCCACATATGATCCCTGAACCCTGCCAGGACTGAGGAGAACAGAGCCAGGAGTCAGCCCTGAGCACTAACAGACGTGGCCCAGAAAACAATTCCCTGAGAGGAAAGTGCAAATGAGAACCTCCAAGAATGAGCATCTAGTCGCAGTGCAAGAATGTGCATGACGTGAATGTGGCCACAGACGAGTGTGTGTGTGTGTGTGTGTGTGTGTGTGTGTGTGTGTGCGCGCGCGCGCGCGAGCACCAGGGCACGCGTTCATTCAGTGGCTGGGGAAGGGGCGCGGCTGGGAGCCTCCCCGGTGGGGACCAAAAAGCGAGCGGCAACCACCTGGGAAGTGTGTCAGCTGATTTCCTGAGATGTGGAAAGTCCCCCCTGACCCGCCCGGACCCGTGGCCTGTTGGGGGATCTTCCAGGAAAAGCCGTTACCCGGGCTGTCGCTGACAGCTGCGTGGCGACGCTGATTGCAATCAGGAGTCTGGACTCCAGCCAGCACCCTGCAGGCTCACGGGGTGGGCAGCCGCGGCCTGAGTGCGGGAAGCCGGCCTCAGCAGCACCTGGCGGGCTGCCTGCATCCCTCCCGCCCACGCCGCCTCACTCACGGAACCTTCTAGAAACAGCAAAACTGCAGGCCCATTTTGTGCACTGGAGCATTGCGGGCTGGCGCTAGGGAGGGGAAGTGCTGAGTGCAGGAGCAGGGTGGGGACCAGGGAGCCCTCCCACACCCCCCAAGGAACATGTGGCCCCAGGGGCCAGAGGGGCCTTTGCACCCACCATGAGCCCTGCCTCGAGTAGGCGTGAGTCGCTTCATTTTCTCTGACTGGCCACCACCCAGACTGGCTCCTTCTCCTCACTGCCACTGAAGCGTCCTCCAGGGCCATGTCTTAGAGCCCCTGAACCTGCCGCCCAGGCCACAGACAGGCGTGGGGTGACCACGGCCTGAGGGCCAGCAGAGAGGAGGCCAGGCCGGGGATGAGCGGGAGCCACAGAGACCCGTCCTCAGCCACACAGGAATGATCACGCCTTGTCCACCCGCCGCTGGGCTCCGCGGCTGAAGGGGCCACAGGGCAGACTCATTTTCTTTAGACTGAAACAATCCACAGCAAAAGTGACAAAATGCATGTCTGGGTGGGAAGATGGTGGTTTTTTTTTTTCTTTTAGGGGGGGAGGGTCACACCCGGCAATACACAGGGGTTACTCCTGGCTCTGCACTCAGGAGTTACTCTTGGCGGTGCTCAGGGGACCATATGGGATGCTGGGAATCGAACCCTGGTCGGCCGCATACAAGGCAAACACCCTACCCGCTGTGCTATCTCTCCAGCCTTGAGGGTGTTTGTTTTTTTAACTGGCTGCAACAAGGTAAAGAAGAGAAAAGGAACCGCCAAGGGTGTGTCTCGGCTGCCTGCGGCCAGTCCTGGCTCTCCCCAGAGGAGCCGTCGGAGAAGGCCCCTCCCCGCCCCCATGCTCAGGGACCCCAAGGCCCGGCACAGATCCCACTGGCCTCCAGAGCCCTCCAGTACTGGGCCCGGCCTGTGTCCTGAGTTCGTCCCCTCCCACACCGCCCCCCCTGCCCGGTGCCCATCCCAGCGCCTGCCTTCTTGTGGCCTCTATCCTGGCTCTGTCCACCCTGGGCCTGGCCATCCCAGAGAGCCACCCCCCTCCCCATGCAGGGTCAGACGGAGCAGGGCAGCCCAGCGCCCCAGAGCTGGGGAAGGCCAGGATGGCTGGAAGTGGCTGGCATGGGAAGCAGTGGCGCCAGAGTTGGGGTCCCTGGCTACCTCAGGGTGCAGGGCCCAGGCGGCACGGGGGCAGGGAGCCAGGGGCTGGTCTGGAGGCAGGCAGCGGCTCTCTGGGAAGGGGCTGCTGTTCCCCGCGAGCCCCTCAGCTGCCCCTCCTGTCCCTGAAGTCACGCCGACGCACTCACATGGTCATTCTGCCCCCTTTGGTGGCCCTGGCTGCAGCCCCCCTCCCCCCTCCGTCTGTGGGTGAAGACTGAGCTCCGGCAGTGTCTGCTGGCACAGGGCCTGACCCAACCCCCCCCAGGTCCTCACCCCCTCCCCAGCCCTGACCACTCCCCCCTCACCCTCAGTGTCCTTGTCCTCCCGGACATCAGACCCACCTTCCCACCTGCCCCTGGGACGCCTGCACGGTCCTCCCCGCCACACCCAGCTCTGCTCTAGAACAGGAGCTGAGAAAATGGGGAGAGGACCCCCCTGTTCCCCCAACCAAGAACTGCTGCCACAATGGCCACCACAGGCCACCACCTCCTCCCCAGGTCCACTCAGCAGCGCAGGCCAACAGAGACAGAAGAACAAGCGACAAATAAATGGGCCAGCTGTAAGTCCCCGAGGGGTCAAACAGACCCCGAGGACCCACTGGAGCAGAAGGGGACACAGCCACAGCGGAAGAAGGGATCCCTCCCGCACCCTGATGCCCGGCCGTCTGCAGACCTCGGGAAGGGAGTGAGGGCAGGACCCAGGGCCCCTCCCTGGCCTGCAGGTGCCTCCACCTGCACCTCCTGAGCACACAGCAAGTTCCAGGTTGACAGCAGCACAAGTCAGTGACCATCAGCTGCTGCCAGAATGCTGCGGCATCAGCAGTGATGCCCACGTCTGCTTTTTGCTCCATGTCTTGAAAATTTAGAGCCAGTGCCTGTCACTTACTCCTGCTCCCGAGATAGGACGAAGGAGCAGAGCCTGGGAGCCCGTGTGCAGATGTGGGAGAGCAGGGACAGGAAGGGAGGGAGACAGGCAGCCTCGGCATGTACCCTGAGTATGCACGTTTGTGCATTTTTGTGCCTTTGTGTATGTGCATGTGCGTGTTTGTGCAGGAGGGTTGCACACAGCTGTGTATGTGTGTGAGTGTAGGAGCATGGCACACAGCTGTGTGTACATGTGCGTGTGTGTGCACACAGCTGTATGTGTATATGTGTGCATGTGTGTGCGTGTGCATGTGTGTGTAGTAGCATTGCACACAGCTGTATTTGCATGTGCGTATGCATGTGTGTGCGTGTGCATGTGCATGTGTGTGCAGGAGCATTGCACACAGCTATATGTGCATATACATGTGCATGTGTGTGCGTGTGTACATGCAGGAGCACTGCACACAGCTGTATGTGCATGTACGTATGCATGTGTGTGCACACAGGATCATTGCACACAGCTATATGTGCATATGCATATGCATGTGTGTGCATGTGTGTATGTGTGTGTGCAGGAGCACTGCACACAGCTGTATGTGCATGTGCGTATGCATGTGTGTGTGCGTGTGCATGTGTGTGTTCAGGAGCACTGAACACAGCTGTATGTGCATGTGCAGGAGCACTGCACACAACTGCGTGTGCGTGTGTATGTGCGCGTTTGTGTGTGCACACACAGGGGCGTTGCACATAGAGGTTCTGATACACGTCCCAGCCGACGTGGCTGAGGAGTGTCACAGCCCATGGGGACTCCAGAGTCCACCCTGACACTCCTCTGGCTGCCTGGCTGTTGGGATCTGGCTGTGGGCCACACCCCTGGCCTCACCTGCACAGTGAGCCCCTCCCTCCATGAGTGGGGGTTCCGGGGAGCAGGACCACCGACCTAACACGCCTCCCCCAGCTTCCCTACCTTCCAGGACCCTGTGGGGTCACTCAGCTGGGAGCTGGCCTGCCTGAATAGTCGGAGGTGCTGTGTGGCTCAGCATAGCCCTGCCCGCAGTGTTCATAGTCCGAGAGCGTGGGGTTCTGCTCTCTGTCCCGAAAAAGCCCCCACCTCCCGGTCCACCCCCGGACATCAGTCACAGTGGTGTCCGGCCAAGTCCAGGAGTTGGTGACGCAGGGGGGTTATGGGTGAGTGAGAGGGCCGGATGAGTGAGAGGCGCCAGTGGGGGCCACCAAGGGACACCCCAGGGACAGCGGGCGGTGAGCAGCTCTGCAGCAGATCCCCATGCAGGGGTGAGGGAGGGCACGGGACGGGCGGGGGGCTCGGGGTATCCTCTGGAGTGCAGACAGCGCTGGGGGCCGTGGGGTCTGCTGAGGGGCAGGTAAGCCATCACTGTGGGAGGGGCGCAGGGAGCAGCCACCTTGCCTGGACACTCGCTCCTGCTGTGGCCTCACAGGCGAGCGCCGTCCACTTGCCCTGGCTGCCACCTGATGGAAGGCGGCTCCTGGGCCCCGCAACACCCCCGCATCCAGCATGGGGGCCAGCAGAAGCCCCTGGACCGGCAGGCTGCTCCCACAAAAGCTGCAGGGCCCAGGGCTGACCGGGGGTGACAAGGATGGGGAGGCTGAGCCTAGGACCTAGAGAGGCAAACAGGGGGTGCTGCTGTGGACGGAGCCCCTTCTCCGGGAAGAAGCTGCCTGAGACGTGAAAGGAGAGAAATACGCTGCGGTCCACGGCAACCCCACTGCCGAGGTGGGAGAGGGAGAGAGGAGGGAGAGGGCAGGCGCAGGGTGCGGGGAGGGGCGGGGAGGAGAGGGAGGAAAGGAGAGGATGGGAGAAGGAGAGAAAAGGCGAAAGAGGAAGGGGTGCGGCCGGAGCGTTAGTGCAGGGGGGAGGGCACTGGCCTTGCACACAACACACCTGGGTTCGATTCACGGCATCCCATAAGGTTTCAGAACACCACAGGGATTGATCTTGGAGCACAGAGCCAGGAATAACCTCTGAGTACTGCTGAGTATAAACAGGAAAGAAAATAGAAAGGAAAAAGAAGGAAGGAAGGAAGGAAGGAAGGAAGGAAGGAAGGAAGGAAGGAGGGAGGGAGGGAGGGAGGGAGGGAGGAAGGGAGGGAGGAAGGGAGGGGGTGGGAGGGAGGAAGGGAGGGGGAGGGAGGGGGAGGGAGGGAGGGGGAGAGAGGGGGAGGGGGGCGGGAGGGGGAGGGAGAGAGGGAGGAGGAAGGAAAGAAGAGAGGAAGGAAGAAGGAAAGAAGGAAGGAAGGAAGGAGGGAGGGAGGGAAGGAGGGGGAGGGAGGGGGGAGGGAGAGAGGGAGGAGGAAGGAAAGAAGGAAGGGAGGAAGGAAGAAGGAAAGAAGGAAGGAAGAAGGGAGGGAGGGAGGGAGGGAGGGAGGGAGGGAAGGTGGGAGGGAGGGTAGGAGGAAGGGAGGGAGGGAGAGAGGGAAGGAGTCAACGGAAGAGAGAGGGGGGAGAGGGGAGAGGAGAGGGGAGAAGGGAGATAGAGAGAGAGATGGAGAGAGCGAGGCCCTGCCTGGGGAGAACGGGAGCTGGAGCACTGGCTGGAGCACGGGGCGGCCCAGGAGGGTCTCTCTGCTTCTGGTCTCCAGGCTGACAGGAGTCAGCACAAGCTCCGAGCTGCTGGGAAAGGGGTAATTAAGATGCAATTAAGGCTGCTAATTGGTTGACCTTAAATTTGGGAAATTACCCAAACTAGCTGGCGGGTCCCTCCTAATAGCATCGGTCCCTGCAGGCAGCTGAGCGAGCTGGGGCTGAGGCTGAAGAGAGACTGAGAGGCCCCTCTCCGCACCCAAGACGGGAAGGGGCTCCCTGCTCCTGATCTCTGCGGCCTGCAGGCAGAAGAGACAGGGCGGGCCTGAGCCACAGCAACTAGGGGGCTGGGCCCACTAGGAGGGCAGAGGGTGGCGAGCCGGGGGCCAGAGCACCTGTGTGAGAGTGTGAGTGAGCATGTGTGTGTGTGAGAGAGCATGTGAGAGAGTGTGTGTGTGAGTGTGTGTGAGAGAGAATGTATATGATTGTGTGTGAGAGTGTATGTGTGAGATTGTGTGTGAGAGAGTGTGTGTGAGAATGAGTGTGTGTATATGAGAGAGTATGTGTGTGTGAGAGAGGGAGCGTGTGAGAGTGTGTGTGAGTGTGTATGAGAGTGATTTGTGAGAAGAGTGTGTAAGTGTGTGTGAGAGAGAGTGTGTGAGTGTGTGAGAGTGTGTGAAAATGAGTGTGTGTATGAGAGTATGTGTGTGAGAGGGAGTGTGTGAGAGTGTGTGTGAGTGTGTATGAGAGTGATTTGTGAGAAGAGTGTGTAAGTGTGTGTGAGAGAGAGTGTGTGAGTGTGTGAGAGTGTGTGAAAATGAGTGTGTGTATGAGAGTATGTATGTGAGAGGGAGTGTGTGTGAGAGAGTGTGAGTGTGTGAGAGAGAATGTGTGTGAGTGTGTGTGTGTGAGAGAGTGTGTGTGTGAGAGAGTGAGTGTGTGTGAGGGAGAGTGAGTGTGTGTGTGTGTGTGTGTGTGTGTGTGTGTGTGTGTGTGTGTGTGTGCGCTCATGGAGAAGGCTGCTGACAGAACCCACAGGCCACTGGGATTAGATGACTCTTAAAGAGACCTCTGCATGCAAACCAAATGTCAAAATTGATTGCATTTCTATGCACCCACAAAACAACAAGAATTTTTTGGATTCCGATCAGAGCAATGCCTGCATTTGAGAGAAAATTCAAGACATTGATTGAGATTCATTAAAGAGAATCTCAGGAAATCAGCAAGTCTGCTTGGGAGCATGGGAGAGCAGCCACGTCCGCCCTGAGCAGTGTCCAGCGCTGGCAGGAAGCCTGAGGGACTAGTTCCAAAGCGAGGGGAGGCCTGGGGCGGGGATAACCAGTTCCTGGTCAAGGTGAGAGCGGGAGCACCGGGTGGTGCGGGGCCGGGGCCCCCAGCTCAAAGGCTGCCGGGAAGGGCTACACAGAGCCTCGGTGCAGGAACAGGAGAGCTCTGGGCCCGGCTGAGGAGCAGTGAGGGGCTGTCCCCAAGCACCCAGAGCCCTGGAACCTCAGCACTCACCAAGGCACGTCCAGCGGGTCTGGGTCCCAGAGACACGCGGTTACAGTCCTACTGGAAAATATTGAGAATGGTTTTCATGAGACCCAAAAGGGACAAACCTGAATGAAATAATTGACTGATTTGTTTACAGAGCACTAAGGAGCTCACATCTACCGAATCAAATCATCAACAATGAAAGAACAAACTACACTTCAAGAGAGATTCGCGCCACATTTAACCCCAAAGGAGTGATCCCACACATAGGCAGGCCTGGCCTGGCAGAAGGCCGCCACGTCCCCAAGAGACCTCTCAAACCCCGCCCCCCCAGCACCTTATAAATATGAAAAGAAGCCCAAACTGATTAGTAATCAAGAAAATGCAAAGTAAAGTCACAATGAGCTGCTGCAACCCATCTGTAAGATGCAAAAGAAATCAAAAGTCAAACCCTATCTGCTCGTGGCCAAAAGGAGGCCACGCGGGAATCCCGGGTCTGGGTAGCTTCTGTTCTGCAAACTGCCGGTCCCCCTTGCCCCCCCCCCCCCACCCTCAGGCCCTCACACACACTTCAGGGCTCGCCTCAGAGCTATGCCTGGACTCCCGCCCACAGCCCCAGCCCAGAGGCCCAACTGCCAGTCCAAACAGTGGGCTCAGAAATGCAAGCGGGAACTGGCCAGGCTGCCTGTGAGCCCCTCCCCCGCCCCCTGCCACAGTGCTCGGCCAAAGGAGCTGCTCCTCAGAGGGCAAATTCCAGCAGCAACAGTGCTCAGGAGGGAGCCCCGGAAGCGGGTCCCTGTGGATGGGAGGGGGGGCGGGAGGGCCCGAGGGGGCTGCCAGTTGCCTTGGGGGCGGGGGATATTTGTCCTGTGTCTTCAGGGCTTTGCGTGCCCCCTGTGTTCTACCTGCTCTGTGCGCATGGCAAGCATTTCCTAATTGTTTTTCCAACAAGGACAACCTTGCAAAGACTCTGGAAGAGAAGGCTCTGGAAAAAAGGATTCTCATTTGAAGCAGAATTCACCCGGAAACCAGCATCGACCGTGGGGTGAAAAATGATCCAGCCTGGGAGAGCGCGGGGTCTGGAGTGGGAGCGAGATGAGCCGCGGGGATGGCAGGGGTGGGAGGGGGTCTGCGGGGGTGGGGGGGCGGCAGGGGGGGATGGGGTGGAGGATCCGCGGGGGTCAGCAGGGGCGAGAGGAGGTCCGCGGAGGCGGGCGAGCATCCCCAGGCTGCAGACCTGCGTGGGGACTGGGAGGAAAGGGACGAAGTGGCAGAAAAGCAAATCTGCAACCTGGATCTGCGTCCACTGCGGAAATAAGCTCGAAAATACCCACCGCCGCCGCCGCCAGCCACCGAGGCCAGGAGAGGCTGCGGGGTGGGGGGAGGAGAGGGGGCGCCGGCGGAGGCTGCAGGGGCCGGGAGGAGCCTGATAAGGCGGAACTGGAGCAATTACCAGGAGCCTGTGAGAGTCAGTCTTGCTGGGCACTCGGGGCAGAGGGCGCTGGGCTGGCCGCTGGCCATAGGAGCAGGGACTCAAGCCCTGGCCTGTGTCCCTATTTATTTCACTTGAAGAAAGGGGCCGTGATCACCCGGGACCCTGCCAGGAAAAACATTAGACTGCGAAGGACAAAAACTAGGTTGGCTTCCAGCTTCCCGTCTGCAATGACAAACGCGGGAGGTGCTGGAGCGGGCCTGCAGATATTTGAAGGAAATCTATTTTTCGGTTCAAGAAAGGTTTCCAAGGGGATGAATGAGAGTGATAACCCACGGAGACGCCGGAGAGCTTCCGGCAGACACAGCCGCTGGGATCCCCGGATCCCACTGTCAGGCGGCAGAGGCAGGGGGTGGGGAGAGCCTTCAGCACAGGACCACGCCCCGGGGACCAGGGAGACCCAGCAGGGCAGGCCACCTGGGGCCCAGCTCAGAGCCCAGGGCCTGTCCCCTACGTGGCCCCAGGCCTGCAGGAGACCAGCGGGGCACAGCAGGCTCAGGGCCACCAACTCGCGACCAGAGGCACCCGTCCTTCTGTGTCCAGCTGGGACAGGGGTGTCACAGGGCCCCCTCCCGCCCATTGCCTCCGGCGTCCCTTACCCTGCTCTGGGGGGCGCCCCAAGAGGCCATGCTGGGGGTCCGTGGGGGCAGGGCGCGGCCAGGCTCTGGGCTCACCCCAAGCCAGGTCAGGACTCAGCAGTGGAGGGAGGAAGGTCCCTCTCCAGCGTTGGGCCAGCTCAGAGAGGGCCCACTGCACCCCTGGGCCCCGGGGCTGGAGGCACCTCGGGCCCATCTCGGGGGTCCCCAAGCTGGGGTCCACTCTGCAGGCTGGGGCTCTTCCTTCAGTACCCCCATGTCTACAAGCACAGCCCTGATCCCCACCCGTGCCCCCCACCCACCCCCGGCACCACCCCAGGCCCGCCCCAGCCCCGCCCCGGCCCTGCCCTGGCCCCGCCCCGCCCAGCCCCAGACACGCCACAGGCCCCGCCCCCGGACCGGCCCAAGACACGCCACAGCCCCGCCCTAGTCCCGCCCCGGTCCAGAAATGCCACACCCTACACCCCGCCCCCACCACGCCTAGGCCCCACCCAGGTCAGCCCATTCCTCACCTCCTCCCCGTCTAGGCCCCGCCCTCTCCCCGCCCCAGGCCCCACCCCAGGCCTCCTTTTTCAGCTTCCCAAGAGCCGGGCCGCAGTGCCTGTGTGCGTGCGTGTCCAGGCAGCCCGAGTGGGCTCTGCCCCTGGACCACACCGTCCGCCTCTGCTCACTTCCTGGCTAGCTTCCCCGCGGCTGCAGTGGGCAGTGCAGTGGGCTCCCTGGCCTTCACTGGGACCCGAGGTCACAGTAGCACCCACACACCCACACTTGCCCTCCCGACAGTGACCACAGCCCACACGGCCCCACATCCGCTGGGCAGGAAGCCCATGGACAAAATGTGGAGCTCACAGAGACTAGGCCACGAACGTGGTCCTCCCAGAAGTAAGGCCTGCGGCCGCAGGAGTGGTATACACGAGGCTGTGGACAACGGAGCTGTCCGGTGCGGGAGAGACGCGCCCGGTTTCGCCCGCGTCAGCAGCCAGACCCGGAGCTGGGACTCGCCCTAATTTCTCCCTTCTGTGCAACCTTTAAGATGATGAATTCATTTATTTAAGAATTTTAATTTCTTTATTCCAATTCACACCTCTGCATATTTTTTGCATAAATGTGAGTGCGCCTTCCCTCGTCTCCTCCCTCCACGCTCTGCGGCTCCAGGCGAGACGCCTGCGCCTCCTCGGCGTCTACCTACCGACCCGCAGCCGCCCCTCCGGCTCGAGTCTAGCGTCCCTGCAGCCCCCCAGACCCTCGCGGGGTCCTCTGCTGCCCAGCACCCGGCCCATCTCCCTCTGGGGGCTGTGTGCACCCCTCAGGGAGCCTCTTGCCCTCGGGGCTCTGCCAGAGGGACCCTCAGCTGGCCACAGCCTGGCCAAGAGGCGGCCACGCATCTGCTTCTGCTCTGCCTTGCCTGGGCCTGGTGGGGATCACTGTCCATACCAGCCTCCAGGACCCCGTGGGCAGCCCAGAACCCAGCAGAGGGTTCAGCTCGGGCCTGGGGTCTCCGCACTCCCTGCTGGACTTGGCGTCACAGCTGCAGAGAGTCTGGGCAGTGGCCACTTTCTCCTTCGGGAGCAAGCTTGGCCGCCAGCATGGAGGGGGCATCCTGGGAGTTGCTGGGAGGGCACAGACCTAGTTAGTGGGAGACTGATGTGGGCTGAATTAAGGGGGAAACAGCACGCAGCCACTCCTCATGTTCATCAAACTCCTGGACTCACTAGCCAGCCACATTCGGCTGAGATTCTCACACGAGAATCAAGCCTCGGTACAAGCAGGTGGGGGCTGGCTGGTCTAACGGGGCAGCCCCAGAGCCCACATGGTCAGACCCGGCGTCAGTGAGAGTGACTCAGGGTCTGTGAGAGTGACCCGGGGTCTGTGAGTGACCGGGATCTGTGAGAGTGACCAGGGTCTCGGCAGTGGGACCCGCAGCCAGGACTGTGGTGGATGGTGAAGGGGTTTCCTCTGTGGCTCAAGTGTTCCCTGGACTCTGAGTGCTGATTCTGGAACAATCTGTCACAGCAGCGTCTGCCCAGCTGTGTCTGATGCTCTGAGTCCTTGGAAGCTCAGTGTCCACAGCGAAGGTGACTGGACAGCGGGCAGTCAGAGGATGTGGGAACAGATCGGCTGCTGAGGCCGTCGGAAGAGCAAGGCTGCTGCTGTCACAGGAGCCGTCTGCCCGCCCTGCCCCTCCCCGGTCGCCCCACCCCCCACGTCCACCTGGCAGCTGCTGAGAAGCGCCTGGGCTCAGGCTGCCATGTCACCTGCGGGGCGGCTCGTTGGGCTTGGTGACAGGCAGAGGGGCCGGCAGTGGGCAGCAGGCCTGTGGCTCATGGCCCCCGTGGCCGAGGCCCCTTCCTGCTCCCTTCCTGGCATCGCCCAGCCTGTGCCAGCTGGCTGCGGGCAGGACCAGGCAGTGCTGGGTGGACTCACCGGCCTCCACTCTCCTGCCCATGGCCAGTGGCTCTGTAGTGGCCCTGCGGGGCCAGTGGACACAGCCTAGTGGCCCACCGGGAGCTGCTCAGGACTTGGTGCTCGGAAGAGGGGCCGGAAAGGCAGGTGAGAGCCTGCAGGGTCCTTGCTGGGTCGGGCGACGCACCCAAGATCCACCTCCTGTCCCATCTCAACTCTGTGCCACCAGGGGGTGGCATGGCTGCTCCTTGCCCAGACCCCACCACAGAGGGGCCCGGAAGGGATCATCCAGGGCTCGGGAGGGGCCTACTGACCCTCACGCCCCTCTCTGTGCCCTTTGACCTCTGGCTGTCCCTCATCTCACATAGACACCCCAGCATTTTGGGGGTACCCAGGCCACTGAGGAGAGCAGTGCCTGGACTGACACACTAGACGCCTGGCAAGTTTCACCCATTAATCAACTGTAGGGGCCCAGGCCCCTCCCCCACTCCCAGCCCCCTGACAGCCACGAGATTGTGAATATTTTTGGGACCCCCAAGTGGCCCTGGCTGCAGTGTGAAGGGGCTCTGATGAGACAGGGTCAGTGCCCCCAGCCTTGGTCACCAGCAGGCACAACAGCACCGTACTCCGTTCACTACGTGCCCGTCATCCCCACCCGCACACAGCCCCGGGGGGGCACCTGCTCTCCAAGCGCCTTGCCTGTGTGTTCTGCAGGCGTAGGCCCGGGGGACCCCTGCAGCAAGAGCTCCCTGGGTCTGGGTATCGGAGCATACCCAGTGGTGCTCAGGCTGACTCCTGGCTCTATGCTCGGGGGTGCTCAGGATTGCATGGCACTGGAGACCTGTCCCTGTCGCCTCCCCTGGCCGCGTGGCTTGGGCCTGGCCTCCCCATGTTCAAGGCGATTCTGCACGCCTGCAGCTCACACTGATATGGCCAGACTGGGCCCTACCCCCACCCCTGGCCCGTTTCTCTTCACTCCAGAGAAGCTCAAAATCTGCCAAGCCTTAAATAGACCCCCGAGAGCCTGCCCGTACATGGGCTGGGGGGGTGTTGCTCCCGCTCCCCGCGGCTCTGTGGGGCATGGCATCACCCCCCGCCCACCCGCAGAGAGCACCGGGCTCCGGGCCAGCACCCCTCACCTCACCCTGACATCTCTGTGTTGTGTTTCAGCTGGTAATTCCTTAAAGACCGAGACAATAGTCATTTAATATCGTTTGCTCAAATGAACAGTTCCCCAAGCAAATAATAATAATAAAAAAAAAAGTCCCCGAGAAGCCAATTAGGTGGTGCAGCTCACACCCGGCGCTGGCGCGTTTAATAGATGCCTCTTTCGCAAGGGCGCCGTGTCACCCAGATGAGAAAGCAGCTCCCTTCCACAGCTGACATGGAAATAAACGCGGGAGCGGCGGGTAATCGGCCGCCGTCAGCCAGCCTCGCCGGCAGTGCGCAATCAAGGAGCAATTTGTGGGAGGGAATCTCTGAACGGGAGGGGCCGGGCTTGCCCTGGTGCTCGGGGGGTCAGGACACACTTTCCGTCTGGAGCAGCCCACAGCTCAGGCCTCGCACGCGCTCGGCTGCACCCACGGCTCGGCCAGGCCCCAGGCTCGGGGGGAGCAGAGCGGGGGCGCCGACGTGGGGGCCCACATCATCCCGTGCTGAGGAGCTCTGAGGTGGCTGCCTGTGGACCGGGCCCTGGAACTGTCCCAACCGGGAAACGTGAGCACACACACTCATGGGCAGAGCACGCGTGTGCATGAACATGCATGCGCACACACTTGCAGGCACAGCTCACATGTGTCTGTAGGTGGAGACACGTCAATGCAGGGCCAGGGCAGGCGAGAATGTTCTGGATCCAGCCAGTTCTTGCCTGCTCCCCTGGGCGCTCCTGCAGCCACCAGACACCAGCTCTATATGGCCTAGGGCAGGCTAGGGGGGGACGGCGCCCACCCTCAGAGATGGACAGTGTCCACCCTTGGGGATGAACGGCGTCCACCCTCGGGTATGGACACACCCTTGGGGATGGACAGCGTCCACCCTCAGGGATGGACAACGTCCACTCTTGGAGACCCCACTCTCGGGGACTGACAGCGTCCTCTCTCGAGGATGGACAGTGTCCACTCTCAGGGATGGACAGCACCCACTCTCGGGAATGGACAGTGTCCACTCTCGGGATGGACAGCATCCACTCTCGGGGATAGATGGTTCCCACTCTCGGGGATGGACAATGTCCACCTTCGGGGATAGACAGTGTCCACCCTTGGGGACGGACAGCACCCACTCTTGGGGATGGACAGTGTCCACTCTCAGGGATGGACAGCACCCACTCTCGGGGATGGACAGTGTCCCCTCTCGGGAATGGACAGCATCCACCCTCGGGGATGGACAGCGTCTACCCTTGGGGACGGACAGCACCCACTCCCGGGGACGGACAGCACCCACTCTCGGGAATGGACAGCATCCACTCTCGGGGATAGACAGTTCCCACTCTCGAGGATGAACAGTGTCTACTCTCCGGGATGGACAGCCCCTGCTCTTCTGCCAGTCAGGACCCAGAGCTGCCCTAGGACTGTGAGCAAAGTCCCAGCAGGTGGCAAAGGGGCCCGCCCACCCTCCAGGCGCCAGCCCCGTCAGCCGACTCGGAAGCCAGCCCTGAGTAGGTCTAGGGGCGTGTCTGCACATTCTGGCACATTCCGGCGGGAGTTTGGCCGGCAGCCTCTGCATCCAGGAAAGCAGGTGAGCCAGGCACGGTCCCACGCCCATGCTCTCTGGCCGCGCCCCGTGGCCAATCCTTGGTGGACATCACCCCTGCCAGGATGAGCTGACCGCAGAGCTGCTGCCGTGGGAAGTATGGGACAGATAAGGCGCGGTAGGCAGGATGATGAGCCCGTGGGGCCGCCAAGGCCGTCTGCAGGGGAGGGAACTGCAGGCTGATGCCATTTCCTTCGCCGCAGAGGCAGCCCCTGGGGGTCTGGAGGAGCCGGTGAGTGTGACTGACTCAGCTCTGCAGGGTTGTGCCCCCACAGAGAGTGGGCCCTGAGCCCAGAGTGGGACCCAAAGGCCCCTGACACCATAGCAAGCCCCTGACAGCCATGCATGACAGGCCCAGGGATCATGGGTGATTCTAGAAGGACCTGAATGATTCTAGAAGGACAGGTCCAAAGGTCATGGGTGATTCTAGAAGGACAGGCCCAAAGGTCATAGGTGATTCTAAAATATTGGACCTGAAGGTCACAGATGATTCTAGAAGGACATATCTTAAGGGCATGGATGATTCTAGGACATATCTGAAGGTCACGGATGATTCTAGAAGGACAGGACCATCAGAAGATGCTAGTGCATTGGATTGTATGAGTGTGGTCACTTGCCTTTCGAGGTAGCTGTGATGTTAGCCGTATCCCCCTGCAGACCACAGAGGCAGGAGTGTCCCGGAGGTGGACGCTGTCCCCAGGACATCCGGTGACTCCAGCTTAGCCTGTTGGCCTGGACATCAGGGTCCGTGGCATCTCCCCTGTGGTTTGCTTGGGGACGTGGGCGGCCCTGGGAGGGCCTGTGGGGTTTCAGTGTCTTTCTCTGGGTCACGCAGTGCTCAGGTCAAACCAGGCTGTGTGAGATGGAGATTACCGGTTCTGGCATGTTCTCCTGGCAACGGGGTGGGTGGGGCAGGAAGTGGGGGGTCCTGCTCATGGAACCACCACCAGGAGAAGGAAGATGCTACCAGCTGGCAGGGCTCCGGGAGAAGTCTGAGGAGGCAGGAAGCCCACAGGCGGTCACCCACGGGGGCACCAGCCACGGGAACCCAGCCTGCCATGGAGACAGGCCACACCTGCACGGAGGCCACTGTGCACGGCCCCCTCACAGCCAGGACGGAGACACAGTCGGAGGGTGGGGGGTGGGGACGGGCCGGGCACAGACCTGCTCCCCAGGGAAGCCAGCCAGAGCGGGGCAGGTGGGCCCCGTGGCGCGGAGCGCGTGGGTGGTCAGGGGGAGGCCCGGGAAAAGAAAAGGTCTGGGACACCCCAACTTCCCAGGAATAGAGTGACGCTTCCCAGAAACCCCACCCAAGCGAAGGTGTGGGGGGAAACACAGCCGTGTTGATTCGCAAAGCCTGAGAGGGCCCCAGGCTGGGCCAACCTGGGGAGTGATGCCGCAAGAAGGGGGTCCGCTGGGGGCTGACCCCCTGCCCCATGGCCACAGGCAGTTCTCCAGGAGCCGCTGTGGGGTAAAGGACACCGCCGAGTAGGCAGGGCTAAGGCCAAGGGGCCCCGCGGGGACCAGACTTTGGGCAGTCGGTGGGACTGTCAAGTGGTTACGGGC
Organism: Sorex fumeus; assembly: GCF_029834395.1. NCBI lineage: Eukaryota > Metazoa > Chordata > Mammalia > Eulipotyphla > Soricidae > Sorex > Sorex fumeus. The sequence goes on from NW_026606111.1 coordinate 2,337,693, forward strand.
TGAGGCGGGCTCTGCCATGGGACCACAGGGCCAGGGGACCAGGAGTATCGCGTCCCACCCTCCCAGCACGTTGGGCTCTCGGAGAAGATGGAATTCAGAGGACATTATGCAGCCCAGCACCGGCAATGCTGAGCACCAGGTGTGGCTGCACCGGGAGCTGTGCCGGCCGGGAAGGTGCCACAGAGACGCATCCAGTAGTACCCAGGGTGGAAACTCTCTTGAGTTGTGCCCAGGATAGCGGTGTTCCAGTATCGTGGGAGTCACACATAATGAGAGAGGAGGTCAGGGTTTCCAGAGGACAGTCAAAACTCGGGTGCCACATGGAAATATCCGCTCAACTCCACACACAGGAAGGGTCAGGCGATTGAGTCTGAATAAACGAAAGCAGAGAAAAACCTGCTTCAGGCAGGCATGCAGGACTCAGGGGGGGCCCGCTCAGCCTGGGGCTCATGGCAGCTGGACCGCAGCCTCTGAGCTCTGCTAAACATGCTCAGGAATCCGGCAAGAAACTCTGTAGGACCGAGTGGGACACAGAAGCCAGGCCAGTACATTGGTGATGGACCTGCAGGCCTGGGTGGTCACGGGAGGGCGGCAGGCACCAGGCACGACTGGGAGGAAACCGTCAGCTGATGCAACACAGACCCAGGCCGGCCCAAGTGCAGCTCTGAGGTCAGGAGCATTTGTACGGGTTAATCCAGCCACGCAGTCACGGCCTTTCCACGGCCACAGAGGCTGAGCTGCTCAGGGCGACAGAAGCTGTGAGCCTGGGAATGAGGGTCTGCAGGGAAGCAGGTTTAGCCCTCAGTCCTTGAGCGCCAGAGGCACAGGAATTAGCCCAGGCACAGTGTGAAGGCTGGTGGCCACGCAGCAGACCACACTCCACATGCATGTGGCCCATGGCCCACGACTGGCAACAAGAACCCCTTCGGGGCCAGGACTAGCCCCTGGACACTGCTGGCGGTGGCCCAGAAACCACAGCCCAAGCTTGCGGCTCCTGGCATTAGTGAGGGCTGGACGGTTAGCCAGGTCCAGCACACGCATAGCCTGGGGAGGTGTTTGAGGACGGCTGGGCAGCAGCCTGTCTCCGGGAATGCAGGCACTGGCCGAACAGTGAGTGCCACCCAGGGGGACTGCGAGCGAGCTCGGTTTCTGTGTGCCAGTCAGCGTCCACCGTGAGGCCACAGCCGCGCCACCCAGCGACAGCTCGGATCTGACAGTGTGGGGGGTGACCACAGTCCACTTGCCTGGGAATCAATAGCAAAAGCATTTCTGGAAAGTACCCAGATGTTTGGAAAACCAGAGGCACACTTGTAAATTACCCACGCAAGGCGGAGTTACTCCGGAGGGGGGATTAGGAAGTTTTTTTGAACTGAATGAAAACTAAGACAGAGCAAGGCAGAATGTGTAAGAACAGATGCGGCTTAGAGACCAACGCCAGGGAAGAGTGTTCGATCAAAGCTCCCAGCTTCGCCCAAGGGGGCAGAGGGAATGCAGGGAGCGGGGGTAACCGAGGCAGGGCGGGAGAGCAAAAGAGCCGGGCAGGGAGGCCCAGGTGCTCTGGGAGAATCTTTCAGGCCTCGAGCCCCCGACCCAGCAGCAGGAACGGGGTAAGGCTGGGGACTTCGCCAGGAAGCCTGAAAACTTGGGTAAACTTGGCGAATGCTCTGTGTGCATGGAAGACCGAACATCTCTCAAATGCCGAGAGTTAGGGAGAAGGTGCGTTGGTAGCTGGGACAGTTCCAGCGAGGAAACACCTGTTTCCCCAAGTGCTGTTCTGGCGCATGGAAGGGCGTCTTCCCGACAAACGATGCTGGAGTGACCAGATATTCAGATGGGCAACCCCAAGCACGGTGGCTTCAGGATGTGTCAGCAGATGCTGAGCCCGTCCCTGTGACTGGCGCCCTCCGCTCCTTGCTGAGGCCTGAGGGAGCGGCAGTCGCCACCAGCAGGCAGGCCGGAAGCACCCAGAGCAGCTCTGACAGAGCAGCCACATTCAGGAACGACTCGGGTTTCCCTCCGCAGTATGGTGACAAATTCGGTGTCCCGGTGTCCCCGCGTGGAGAGCAGAGCAGTTAGGAGAGGGCATATTATTTTTTTTTTGCAGCCACGGGATACTCACAAGGCAGCCAGGGAGAGCAGAGTGTGAGGCCACAGAGCGTGAGACCCCATAATGTGAGACCACGGTGCAAGAGGCCACAGAGCGGGAGGCCACGTTGCATGAGGCCACAGAGCATAACACCATGGACTTTAGCTGGGCACAGGAACTCTGACCCGAGTCTGGGCATGGGCACGTCGGGCCTCTGGTGTGGGTGGGGCCAGGCAGGCTCTGATCTCCCCCTCGGCACTCACCCGTTCATCTCCTATGTCTGTGGGTGACGCGCGTCCTCAGACAGCCGTGCTCTGTGAAGAAGTCAGCATGAAATCCCGATCCTGGCAGGGTGGGTCCCAGGCTGGTGACCATGGCAAGGACTTGGCCCCTCTCTTTCCCTACTAGTCCCAGTGATCAGACTGAGGTGCCACAGATCAACCGGGCCCCACTGCCTGGCACTGAGCACCGGGCTCGGCTCACTGTGTGGGGTCTGCCTCGGGGCCCGGCCGCTCAGAGCTGCCTGACCCGTTCGGAACCGTCCAGTTCCTGGAGGAGGGGAGCTGAGACCGCAGCACCGGTTTCGGCCCTGCCTACCCCAGGGCAGGGTGCGGGTTGGGGCGAGGTGCGGGAGAGGCCGTGCTGGCCCCGCAGGCTGGACAGGGAGCCCCTGCACTGAGGGCCACGGGGATCCTGGGCTTCTTCCCCTGAGTCGGCTGTGTGAGAGGCCACTGCGCACCCTCTTCCCAAGGCCCCTTCAGACTCTTCCAACTCAACCCCCCTTGACCCCTCGGCGCCCAGATGTTCCCACAGCTGCTCACAAGCTGCCCTGCGGAGCCCCCGGGTTGCCACTGTGAAACGCACAGTGCACACACTGGGGGCCCGGGAGGGGCCGGCACCCCAACACTGAAAGCGAGGGGCTGCATCTCTCTGCAATGCCGGCCCGCCGCCTCCACGGAACTCGGCAACGTCCTGCGCTAATTATAGCTCCCGGCCACGTGAGCCAGCCTCAGCAAGGACTAATTAAAAACTTTTTTTCTTTTTTCTGTGGTGGCTTGTCTGACAGTCTTGCCGATCTGTCGCCTATCACGGTGGGGGCGCTAATGAGGAGAGGGGCTCCCTGAGGTCTGAGTGCTGGGTCGAACGGGGGGGGGGGGGGGGTCCAGGGAAGCACAGTGCCAGGGCACTCACGGGGTCCCCCCACGCCTCTCTAGGGGCGCAGCTGCATGTGACAGGCAGGCATGAGGCTGCAGGGCCTGTGACACGCAGCTCCGGTGACCGTCAGCAGGAAGAGGATGAGCGGGATGCATGTGACCGAGTCCCCAGGGCCCTCCCGTCTGCCACTTGGGGAAATTGAGGCCCTTAGGGGTCACAGAAGCCCATCAAGAGCTTCCTACTAGCCCCAGGGACAGATGAACTGAGAAGCCATGCCAGGGAGTCACAGCTGACCGTTTCCAAGAGGGGCTGCTGGGGTGTCCGCCTGGGGACCCTGTCCTCCCTGCAGAACACAGCCGCCCTGGCCCCCGTGACTGCAGCCCCGACTCAGGAAAGCCAGAGAGGAGGGGCCAGGCCTGTGAGCCCCCCAGCTCCTGTCCTAGGGCTGGGGGCTGAGTTTCCCAGAGGTCCAGGCATGTGGGGGGCAGGGGAGTCGGGGTGAGAGGGGTAATGCAGGGGGAAGCAGGGGAAGACTCTGGGGTGAGGGAGAGTGGGTGAGGGGGAGGGTCCGGGGCGAGAGGGGGAGGGGAGGGGAGAGGGGAAGGGTTCCGGGGAGGGGGAGGGTCCGGGGTGAGAGGGGGAGGATTGGGGGAGGGGGAGGAGAAGGGGGGAGGTAAAGGGGAGGGTTCAGGGTGAGGAGGCGGGTCGGGGTGAAAGGGGGAAGGTCGGGGTGAGGGGGAGGGTCGAGGGTGAGGGGGAGAGTCCGGGGTGAGAGTGTGAGGGTCCGGGGAGAGGGAGAGGGTCAGGGGGAGGGGGAGGGGAGGGGTGAGGGGGAGGGTCAAGGTGAGGGGGGAGGGTCTGTCTTGAGAGAGGGAGGGTTGGGGTGAGGAGAAGGTTCCAAGGTGAGGCGAGGGGGGTCTAGCTACAAGGGCAGGTGCTGGGGTTTGGGGTGCAAGTCAGATGCAGGGACCCCAGTCGGGCTCCGTCCCTCGGCCTGTCCCCACAGAGGTAAGGGGCCCCGCCCGGTTGTCACCTCTGACCCAGGTCGCTGGGTTAGGGTGCCTGTAGGGTCTCATTGCTCCTGGGCTGGAGCAGGGGGCTGAGCTGGGGGGCCAGGCCCTGTGAGGGTATGAGGAGAGGGGGGAGCATCGGGTTCTGATGGGGTGACCATGAGGGACCTGCTCCCGCCCAGGCCCGTGGGGCAGGGGTGGCTGGTGTGGGGGTCCCGGGCGCTGCACCCAGACGGGCACGGGCTTGGGCCCGCCCTGCCCCCCTCTGAATCGAGCAGGACTGTGAACATGTGGGCACTGCCCCGCCTGGACTCGGGCACTATTCATGCCCTTTCAAGCCAGAAAGCAGCTGCTCTGCTTGGGGACAGGAGCCTGGTGACAGGTGACGCCTGGGCAGGGGAGGGGCTGCAGATGGAGCCCCCCAGCCACAGAGCACAGGAAGCCGCTGACATTAGACTGTTCTTGACCCACAAAGGAGCAGCTGCCTGGCTCAGCCTGTCGGGCCGGGCATGGGTGGGCATCACAATGACCCAGCCAGTGACCACCCAGGAAGCGGCTGCAGCCTGCATCCCTGGAGCCCGACCAGGAGGGTGACAGGAGCCTTGCGGGATGCAATGCCCACAGATGCTGAAGAGCCTCGATCTAGGAAGGCGTATGAGCCTGGCCAAACTGGGCTCATACTTGCTCACACACATACACACGGACACACAAACACACATGCACACAGACACACTTACACACTCACACATGCACAGACATACAAACACGCAATACACATGGACACGCAAACACACCCATGCACATTGATATGCTTAACACACACGTGCACAGAGACATGCAAACACGTGTGCACACAGATGCAAGAACACACATACAACAGGCACACAAACACACATTTACACACAGACATGCAAACACACACATGCACACAGACACACATGTGCAACAGACATACAAACACACTCACACATGCACACAGACAGGCAAACACACATGCATACAGACACACAAACACACACATTGACATACACACTCACACATGCACACAAATGCACTTACCCACTCACATGTGCTGACTGACACTCACACATACACTTGCACATTCACAAGTGCACACAGACAAGCAAACACACTCACACATGCACACTGACATACAAACACACACATGCACACAGACATGCTTACACACACGTGCACACAGACATACACTCACATGTACACACTTACACAGTGACATGTGCACACAGACACACTCACACATGTGCACACTTACACACTTACATGTGCACAGACATGCTCACACATACACACTGACACACTCACATGTGCACATAGATAAGCAAACACACATGCACACTGACATGCAAACACACTAACATATGCACACATACTTGCACACACGTGCACACACTCACACTTGCACACGAGCTCACACACACCACATCACCGTGGGCGCACACCTGGATGGGGAAACACCAGGTGCAGCTGCAGGTGCAGATGGAGGCTCAGGGCTGAGCGCGCTGTGTGGGGACAGGGCTGGGCAGGCACAGGTGTCCGTCTGTCTGCATCTGCCCGGCCGTCGGTGCAGGGACCGGTAGCGCGGGCGTTACTGGGGAGCAGCGGAGTGGGTGCGGGGGGGGCGCGGAACGGCTGGGGGCAGCGCGGGGCTCTGGCAGGTCTGGGTCAGGGCACCAGCCCAGAGGCAAAGGTGGGTCCCAGGGAAGCCATGAGCCGCACAGTGGGGGTGTGAGTGGTCATTCTGGCCACCCTGAAGCAGCACTGGGGACAGCTGGACGCCGCTAGACACGCAGACCCCACTGGGCCCCTAGGCCTCTGCTGGCCTGCCCCGGCCCCATCCCAGCTGACCACGGGAAACCCACGCAGGAAGGTCCTTCTGAGAGCCGAAAAGGCGGGTGGACACCAGCCCCCCCTCGCGGCCTCCGTGCAGTCAGCCCCCGCCCTCTGCCCGCTCTCCGGTCCAGACCAAATACAGCTCGTGTGCTACTCATGATTTAATGGGTGATAAAACAGCAATTAAATCAATAGGCTGATGTAGTCAAATGCTGCCGTAAATCGCGTGCTGAGCACCCCTCTGGGCCCGGGAGCGGCACCCTGGCAGGCGCAGCCAATCAGCACCGCACATGGCGGTGGAGGACCCAGGGGCAGGACCGCAGCCTCCAGAGGCTGCTGTTGGTGGCTTCCAGCAGGGCTCAGCACGCCCCTTTGGGTCAGAGTCTCACACCACAGCTGCCCTGCACCCGGCTGTCACACCTGACAGTCTCCCACTTGCGTGTGTGCGTGTGCCTGTGTGCAGACGTGTGCATGTGTATGCAGACATGTGCATGTGTGTGTGCATGTGTGCGTGTGCCTGTGTGAACATGCACATACATGCACACACCACCAGGTGACTCCATGCTCTCACGCTCGCCCTCCCCTCCCCCACTCTGGCCTGCCACCCGCAGTATCCCCAGCAAACCCCACTTCTCTGTCCACTGCCCCCTGGTCACCTGGTTGGCAGACCCTGATCCCGGGACATGGCGCCCTGTCACTGCCCTCATTTCAGCCACGTGCCTCCCTCCCCCCTCCCAAGCCCCCTGCACCCCTGTGCTCAGCTCTGTGCCCACACCTCTTTTCCCTGCAGGCTGCGCCCCAGACCGTCTCTGGAGCTCTCTGGTCTGACCAGCCCCTGCCTCGAGCGACGGCCTTAGCGCAGCTGTTGCTGAATCCTCCAGAACTCCACACCTGTCTGTGCGGGAGCCCCGGTGGAAACTGCCTGAGTGCCAGAGACTGAACACTTATGGCCAGCGCCACCCCACGCCAGCACGCCCCCTTGCCGTCTCTCGGGTAAAGATGCTTCTCAACGCTCCTCTTCACCTCTTCCTTTCTGTCCCTCTCTCTCCCTCTCCCTCTCTCTCTCTCTCTCTCTCTTTCTCTCTCTCTCTCTCCCTCTCCCCCCCACTCCCCTTCATGCCTTTTTTCTCTTCTGCCCCAAGGCCCAGTGGCCCCTCCCTCACTCTGACACTCTGAACACTGGCTGTCCCACATCCTTAGAAGCCTAGAAACTTCCACATGCTCTGAAGTCCTCCCACACTCTCCACCACGACCTCCTCCCCACACTTCCTCTCTCGGGAAGACGCTGGCCATCCCCGGCCCAGAACACGGCCTTCGGAACATCCTGCTGACCCGCATTGGGTGCTCTGCCTTCACCCCAGTCACGCGCGAGTGCTTGGCCTGCAGCCTTCATTGCCCATGTCCCTCAGGAGCGAGCACACCTGAGAGAGCAGATTGTCAGCCAGGCACAGCACACCAGGGCTCAGGGTGGAGGGAAGGAAGCAGAGAGAAAGGCAGCAAGGAGGAAAGGAGGAAGGGAAGGAAAGAGGGAGGGAGGGAGGGAGGAAGGGAGTTCCCGTGTCAGGATGGTGAGCTCGTGTCCCTCAGCCTTGCACAGATGGCAGCACCATGCTCCGGGTCCCATGATGCATTCAGGGCCAAGTCAGTTACTCCCAGGCCAGCAGGAGGGCGGGCACTTGGTCCTCCGCCAGGAGTGGAGCTGGGAGCAGAGCAGGGGTGGGCCAGGGGCTGGGGCCCTGCTGTCCTTCAGAGAGGAGCCTCAGGGATCCTCCGGGGTCTCCAACCCGCCTTTGGGCCAGTGCGGGTCTGTGGGTCCAAGCTGCTGCACCCACCCCGCTGCCCCGTGCTGAGAAGGGCCCTGCCTGTGCAGGCAGCCAGGCATGTGGGGACTCAGAGAGCGTCCCCGCCATGCCCTCGACCAGAAAAAATCCACCCTCCCTCTGTTCCCTGCCCTAGCCAGCAAGTGTGGGGGGGGGGGGGGGGCAACTCTGGAGGGTCCTGCCCCGTGCCCACCCTCATCCGTGCGGACACAGTCGGTGACATTCACCGCAACTGGGAGTCATGAGACTCGAGACGGACAGACGGACAGTAGACGGATAGCAGGCTGATGGACGAATGGCAGACAGACAGACAGCAGACGGACGGACGGTCAGACAGACGGGAAGCAGACAGACAGACAGGCAGCAGACAGATGGACGGGCGGCAGGCCCAGCCCGGACTCAGTGTCCAGGGGCGGGGGGGGGGGGGGTCTTTCAGGGAGGCCCTAATGGGCTTTGCACATGCTGGTGGTTTTAATCACCTTTTTATTGCTATGCAAATCCCCCTCCATTTAATCTGCCTTTGGAAAGGAGGGGCCCAATCAGCCAGCCAAAGGGGGATTAGAGACGCAAGGACTGGCCGGCCAGCACTGGCAGGCGGAGGGCAATAGGGGCTCCCCCAGGCCGGAAGCACTGGAGAGGAGAGAGGGAGACAGGGGTCCCAGGCAGGTGGGCCGGGCTGCCCTGTCCCTGTTGCGTGTGGGACTCCGAGCCCTGTGCGGAGGGCAGGAGGCAGCTCGGAGAGCACGTGGGTGGCCGGCTCAGGGCACAGGGACGCCACCAGCCCGAGCTTGGCACAAGCCACGCAGTCGCACGGTGCCTCCGCGCACTTCATTCGGAGAACACACGGGTGACAGGAGAGAGAAGTGGTGAGGGCAGCACTGAGCCGCGAGGTGGAAGAACGTGGAGGTGCTGAGAGGCCGAGGAGCTGGCAGGCATGGAGGGGCCGGCCCCCAGCATGCCACGCGCGCCCCCAGCCACGGAGTCACAGAGGCTGCCCAGCGCACCTCAAGGGCACACACACCGCTCAGACCCCCAACACACCGCCATGCGCACATGTGCGCACAGACACACACAGGTACACACGCATGACACACATGCATACGCACAGCAACACACCTGCACACACATGCTCAGACCCCACAAGCACATTGACAGGCACATGTATGGTTGTCTGCACAGACACACACCTGTGCACACGCACACACGTGTAGACATGCATGCTCATGTGCACAGGCACACACACTGCACACACACACGACATTCACTCATGTGCACATGCACAGACACACACACACACACATATGTACTCAGACCCTCAAAGACACACTGACACATCGACACAGGCACGTGTGTTCAGGCACATTCATGCACACACACACACACACACACACACACACACACACACACACACACACCTGCCAATCTCCCAAGCTGGGCTGTGAGCAGTTCGTCACTCCAAGAGCATGGGCCGGGGCCTCGTGGTTCCTGGCGCCCGAGACGTGTCTTCCCCGTGGGCCAGTGTGGATGCCTGGGGGCTGGGACCAGCAGCCAGGGGCACACGGGGCCAGGGGGCTTCGTCTCACTTTCTTCTCCATGGGGCCAGGGCTGGTCAGGGCAGCGAATGGGGGGCAGGGAGGGGCACGTGTGTCTGTCCTGGGCATGGCAGGATCATGCCCCACGCCGGCCTGGAGCAGGACAGGACCCAGAGCGGACTGGGGTTCACGCCCAGCAGCGGCAGCTGAGGGCACTGTGGGAATGCCGGGCTCCTCCGGCAACTGGGGCTCCTTGCCATGACACATGCTGGCCAGCCACGGGCCACCGCCCCCCCCCTCCCGGCACGGTACCCCCAGCAGCCGGCACCCAGCTGGAGTATATTCCGTGAGGGGTGGGAGCACTCAGGGTCTGGTTTGCAGCGGGACAGGAGGCCGGGAAATGTGACTCCCTAGTGACAGAGTCAACCCAGCTCGGGGGGCTCTGGGAGGGGCGTGGAGTGCAGCCGGGGGCGGAGGCACTGCTATTCTGAGCTTCATGACAATGGCACGATTACGGCTGTCAGACGGCGGGACTGGGACGGGTTGTCTGGTTTGCAGGGAGGCGGCCACAGACCCTCTGAGGTCACCCAGCGCCCCCCATCCCCCGGCCTACAGCAGTCCTGACAGCCCATCCGCAGCACCCAGGGGTAGGGGCGGTGCTGCCCAGTCTCCCAGGGGGGGAGTCACAGGCCATGTCCCTTTCGGGCTGGCCAGCAGCAGCACTGGGCAGAGGGGGCTGGGCTGGTCAAGCTATGGGGACCCCAGGACACGGGGCAGGACCCCAGCATAGAATGACTGCCCAACTGCAAGCAGAACTGCCCTCTGGGGCCTGGCGGCCTTGACAGGGCAAGGCACTGTGGCTCACAGGCAGGAACATGAGGGGCGGCCGCCATGGCCTCGACACTGTTCCTGCTGACCCTGCACCCAGGCTGCAGCCTCTGACCGTCACCCTCTGACCGTGTCACCCTGACCAGTCACCCTGATCTATCACCCTGACCAGTCACCCTGACCATCACCCTGACCCTGTCACCCTGACCCGTCACCCTGACCCATCACCCTGACCTGTCGCCTTGATCATCACCCTGACCCGTCACCCTGACCATCATCCTGACCTGTCTGTCACCTTGACCAGTCACCCTCACCCCTCCACTGACAGACGGAGGATCTGGGAGACAGAAGGCAGGCTGTTTCGGCCCTGCTCCCCTGCCCTGCCCCTCCCCCCACCCCCCTCGCCTCCCGGGTGCAGGCACTGAGGCCCCGTTTCCAAGCCCCGTTCTGCATCTGACTGATCTGGTACATCCAGAAACCACAGCCCCCGCCCCCCAGACCCGGCCCCGCAGCCGCCCCCACAGTCTCCTGCTCAGTCGGGGAAGCAAAGACCCAGGACACGCATCCTGCCCCCTGAGGGCCCTGCAGCCCGGACCCTGTCCAGCACTGCCCGGCCTGCAGCCCACAGGGACTGTGCCCACAGACACCACCACAGCCAGCCCAGCCCTGGGTTCCCGTATGGCCGGGAGAGGGGCCTGCCTGACCCCATGCCCACAGCTCACAGTCCCCAAGGCCTACCAGAAGCCCCCAGTCTCCCATGGACATCCAGGGCGACCTTGTGACCTAAGGCTCTGCTGGGCAGCACCCCCTAGGCAGGCACCCCACCTGGCCAGCTTCTAGACCCTGGGCCCAGGCTGGCAGTGGCTGCAGAGAATAAGACCGTCTGTCTCGGGTCCTGCCACCCGGCGCCCACAGAGGCAGCTGCCTCCCTCTGGGGACCCCAAGGCTCTGGAGTGAGAGCACTCCTGGGAGCAGCCAAGGATCCCCCCGGCCCAATCCTGCTCCCCTCCTCCCAGACCCCAGCTCCGCACCAGTTCGTGGGCTCTGTGCCCCCGAGCCCCCCTCCATCTCTGCCATCTCTGCCCGCCTCACTGTGATGCCCTCTGGGGGGTGGCTCTGGGATAGCTTGCTCCCTCCAGCCCCCAGTCCCACACATCTGTCCTACGACTGTTTGCAGACATGAGTCATTTCAGCCGGAAGCGGTTGCTCCCAGGGACAGAGGCTGCGCGTGGCTCCCACGCTCCCGCCAAGGACGCGGCTGGCCAGTGTCTGGAGCTGGACCCTGCAAGCCCACTGGCTCCGGCACGGCGCAGCTGGGAGAGCTGGGAGGCTCCGGCTGCCTCATGAAAACTCCGCCCGGCTCCTCCTTTGTGATTTTCAGGCTAAAAATAAAGTCTCCGGAGACCCCGGTCGCTGCCATTGTTGCCGCTATGAAACGTGATGTGCGCCTGATCAAAATTATTATGCATTGTTGACAGGGGAGGTAACCCGGCACTTATCTCCCAGCGCCTTTAAAAATAGAGCCTCTTCCTTTTGTGCCAGGGCAAAGCAATAATTTAGATAATTGAAACTATGAAATGAGTTGGAGACAGTCGCTGTGGCTTCGGGCCTTCTGGCTATACTTTTGCCTTTGGAGGAGAAGAACGGAATCAGAAGAATGCTTCGCTGGCACAAAGCCGCCGGCAGGTCAGCTCTGTCTGCTGGCGCCCTGAGATCCCGGTGGCCCGGTGGCCCGGGGATTACCGAGCCTGGTCCTGCAGGCAGGGGGCAACGCTGGGGATGGAACGACAAGGCTCAGGAAGACAGGATGCAGTGGGCGGGGCGCCGAGTGGGCGTGGTCTTTGTGGGCGGGGCACTGTGGGCGGGGCCTCCGGGCAGGGCCTTGGGGTGAGGATGGTCTTCTGCAATGGCCCTCAGCCCACCCTTGGGTAGTCTCCGCAGACTGCCCGCCCCCCGGCACTGGGGCGTCCCCCCAGGTAGGCCCCTGGAGGTCTCAGGCCAGATTCCCTCCCCCCTCTGCTCCCCGCCCTAGTCACTACCACCCTTTCCCTCCTTGCCCAAACCGGGGCTCCTGAGAGAGCGCCAGAAGGTGCCACTGCAGCCCGCCCTGGCCTCACACTACGCGCCAAGGTCAGGTTCTATTCGTCTGCCCGTCCACCAGGGCCTCGGGGCTGCCACCAGCTGGAGGGCGCATTTGTCCCTGACAGTGGACAGAGGACATGGTGGCCCCTCGTGTCCTCAGCTGTCCTGAGCTGCCCCGACGCTCCCCTCCTGTAGCCCAGTGATCTCACCTGGGCCTCAGCCACCCACCCCTGCTCCCCTGCTCCCCACAGCACTGCCCGGTGCACCCCGAGAGCCCCACAGGACAGGGGGCCTCCCGGAAGGCTCCAGCCAGATCCAGAGATGGAAGCAATCATTGGCTCTGGAGAGAGAGGGAGCCTCACACGGGACCTGAGTGTGTGTGTGTATGTGTCTGTGCATGTGTGTGTATGTATGTGTGTGCATGTGTGCGTGTGTGTTCTGCATCCCAGCCTCACATGCGATCTGAGTGTGTGTGTACATGTGTCTGTGCATGTGTGTGTATGCATGTGTGCATTTGTGTGTGTGTGTCCTGCACCCCCACCTCACACATGATCCAAGTGTGTGTGTACATGTGTCTGTGCATGTGTGTGTATGCATGTGTGTGTCCTTCACCCCTGCCTCACACGGGATCTGAGTGTGTGTCCATGTGTGTGTGCATATGTGTGTGTGCGTGTGTCCTGCACCCCTGCCTCACACAGGGATCTGAGTGTGTACATATGAGTGTGCGTATGTGCATGTGTGTATGTGTGTGCGTGTGTCCTGCACCCGAGCCTCACACAGAATCTGAGTGTGTCTGTGTGCCTTTGTGTGTGTATGTGTGTGTGTGTGTATGAGAGAGAGAGAGCGCGCAAGGGGGACAGCATAGTCCCCCCCCACACCTGTGTCCTGCATGCTGAGGGGCAGGGGTGTGGGCACTCGTGTGAGGACAGGACACCAGCCTCTAGCGCTGCCCACCTGCCCCTCTGGGCTGAGGCGGCTGAGCCGCCGGTTCCTCCATCTCTGCTGAAAGGAATTTTGCTCTCAGGGGCGTTTTATAGTCGCTGACAGCGAGTCCAACGGGAAGGGCCGACCCCCACGCCCCTGACCCCACAGCCCCCTCCTCACAGGCAGGCCCAGCTGACATGCCGCTGTCCTTTGTCCATGCCAGGGGAGAGGACAGGGGTAGCGTGGCATGTGCCGCCCTGAGCACCCTGCAGGCCTTGGCCCCCAGTATTCACCCCACCCCCCACACTCCCAGCCTCTCCTGTCCCCACAGCCGGCACCCGTGCCCCACCCCTGCGCCCTGCACCCTCTCAGAGCTCTCTCCCCTTGGTGAGGCTCTAGGCACTGCATTTCTCTCAGACACCCCAGTGTCCACAGACCCCACCCTCTGCTGCCCTCCAAGCCCCTGCTGGCCTGCCCATGCCGTTGGCCCAGCCCCTTCCCACCAGCTCGGTCAGTGGCAAAGGTACGACCACGGTCCCCCCAGCTGGCCCAACCTGCCCCCCTCCCTCTGGCCGCCTCTGCTTGAGGTCCCCACAGCACAGTGAGAGCGCGGGACTCAGAGCAGCTCCAAGCAGGAGATGGCTGGCAAGTGGGGCGTCTGCACACATCAGCCGGCGGGAACCACATCTCCAGCCAAGCCCTCAGCGGCTCTGACACAGCCCCAGCTCCGCCGTGGGCCGTGGAGCCGCGCCAGACAAAGCACCGTCCACAGCGCACAGCCCGGCCACGGGCTCTGGAAACAACTGCGTGGGCTCCGCTTCCCTGGCTCTGAGCAGGACCACGGCTGCACAGGAGGGACAGCAGGAGGGTGGCTGATTCATGGGGGTGGGAGGTCCAGAGCCCACGTCAAAACGTCTACTCACCCATTACCCCTGCACCCATCCTCCAGCTTGTCACTCGTCAGCCCACCTACTTCTCCCCCAAGTTCACTTACTTCCCCAAACACCCTCCATCCTTCCACCACCCTCCCATCCACCCTCGGATCACCCTTCCCTCATTCACCCACCATCCACCCACCCATCCTCTCATTCACCCATCATCCATCCATCCACCCACTCATCCTTCCCTCATTCACACGCCTTCCTTCCTTCCTTCCTTCCTTCCTTCCTTCCTTCCTTCCTTCCTCCCTTTCTCCCTTCCTTCCTTCCTTCCTTCATCCCTTTTCCCTCCCTCCCTCCCTCCCTCCCTTCCTTCCTTCCTTCCTTCCTTCCTTCCCTCCACTGTCTCCTCTAAACCAGTTGGTGCCAAGAGTTGTGTCAAAGTTCATCGGAGCCAGGATCCAAAGTCCCGACCTCTGATTCCACCCCGTTGCCCCCTCCACCTCCCAGTGAGCCGTGGGGAGGCAGCTGGCCTGGCATGAGCTGGCTCGGGCTGTCTGCAGTCCCATCCCGGGACCCCTGGCCTTGGTGTCCATCCCTGCCCGGGTTGGGGTCCAGCTCAGTCCCTCAGAGCCTACAGCTCACGTGCAGGCTGGACGGTAGGGATGCCCTGACCCTGCAGTGCAGTCTGCGTGCCACACCTCTCGGACAGCAGGAACCCGCGGTGGGGTGTGGGACGGGGAGCTGGCCCAGCCTGGCCCCGCAGCCCCCCACAGCCACCTCCCTTAGCTTCCCCGGGCTGCTGTCCGCAGGCCCTCCCGCTGTCTGTCCTGTATCCTGCTATCCTGAGCCTGCTCTGCCTCCCACCTTCCCGCCGGTCTCTGCACCTCTCTGCAAACGCTGGCGGCGGGGGCAGCTGGTGGGGCCTGAGTAGCCTGCGGTCTGATGGCGGAGGCAGAGGAGGGTGGGGGGGCAATGCCCACCTCTCTGCATCCAGGACTGAGCCCTGTCCAACCCCCGACTTGGAAGCATCTGTGCCGGCTGGAAGGCTCTGAGTTGGCGCGGCCACCGCCACGAGCCATCCATCATGGCTGCGGGGACGTGGCACAGACCCACCCCGCCCCTGCCAGCCTGGATGGAGCCACCAACACACCCTGGACACCTCAGGCCTGCGCCGGCTCCCTGCCCCTCCCACCCCCATCCTGCCCCGCCCATCCCGCCCCATCCCCCATCCCCCCCATCCCTCATCCTTCTCTGTGGGCTCCTGCCCTCTGCCCTCTGCCCTCTGTCCTTCCCTGGCTGGCTCAGGGGCCCAGAGTGTGGTGGGGCACAGGAGCGGGAGCCCCACTGCTGCCCTACTGTGCGTTGCTGGAGATCAGCAGGCCCCAGACTGCTGCAGGCAGTGTTGGGGTCATGCAGTGTGAACGTCTGTTGGGGGGTGGGCAGCGCTGCCCAGGGTTCCCACAGGAACAGCCAGGAGAAGGGACCCGTGGGCGTGGGTGCGGCCACTGCCAGGTCAGCGCCAAGGTGGCCGACTGCCCAAGGGGCCTTGGCCACTGCAGTCCTCACCTTCTCCATGTCTGGGGAAAGGAACAAAAGTCCCACCGGTATCTGCATACCCACGACACCAACACAACTGTACACACGGAGACAGACACACGGACACACGGCATATACCCCACAGGGCATGTGTACACAGACCCATACAGATACGTCCACGCCAACACATGTCCAGAGGCTGTACACACATGCACAAGACGTGCTGAGATGCACATTTGCAGAAACAAAGGAGCACGGTACACTCATGACACAGACACATGAACACAGAGGTACACGTAGACAGGTAGACAACCCTGAACCCAGGCACACGTGAACAGAGAGGTACATGCAGACCCGTGCACACACATGCATACAGACACGTGCATACACATGCACACGGACAGACACACAAACCCACAGACACGTGTGCCACAGCCCCCTGCACACACCAGCACGGGCAGGCGCAGTGTGCTAGCAGGTGTGCCCAGGCCCGTGTCCCTCGCGTGCCAAGTATGCCGGGTGGACCTTGGCGAGTGGCGAGTGTCTGCCTGCGGGGGCCGAGTGTCGCTGTCCTGGCTGATGAGCAGGGATCTGGGTTAATGATGCGGCCGGCGCCGAGTGACGGGACCAGTGGGGGGGTGATGGCAGCTGACCCAATTCTTTCAACTGCTCAGCGCGTGGGAGCTGGGGGTTGGCCCAAGACTGTGCCCTCCCGGGGCACGCCAGCCCCGGAGCAGGGACCCTGAGGGCCTCCGGGGCACTGTGGCTCCCAGGGCTGGGCGAGCAGGACTGCATGGCTCCCCTACCCCCTCCCTCCCCTCCCTCTCTCCCCTCATCTCCCTCTCTTCCCTCCTCCCTCTCCCTCTCTCCCCTCATCCCTCTCCCCGTCTCCCCTCCTGCCTCCTCTCTTCTCTGTTCACAGCACAAATGTACACTGGGCAAGGCCTGGACTCTGCAGTCCACAGCCCGTCCCAACAGTTGGAGCCAGTGGACCCAACCCAGCCCTGACTGAGTGTCCGGCCCTCAGTGCCCATATTGGGAGGGGACGTCCTCAGCGGGAAAGCCCCCAGTCACTGATGTGAGGCCCCTTGCACTGGGCCCCCTCCTCTGCTGGGAGTGTCTGGTCCTCAATGCCCATATCGTCTGGGTGGGGACGACACCATGGGATGAGTCTGTGGGGTCAGTGGGTCAGTAATGCAGACACCTTGGAGTGGGGCTCATGGAGCCAGGAGGGAGCTGACCAGGATGCTGGTGGCCCTGGAGGTGGGGACACGGTGCCCGGCCGGACGATCAGGGCTGCCAGCTGCCCAGGCCTCTGGCCTCTGCCATGGGAGCCCACAAGCATTGGAGGCAGCCAGGGTGGGGGGCAGCCCAGACCCTCCTGCTCTGTGTCAGGAGCCCACCAAGACGGAGACCCACCACAGTCCCCAACAGGGGCCGGGCACTGAGGTGCTGGCCAGGCTCAGAGAGTGATAGGGTCAGGAGGGACCGGGTCAGGGGGACAGGTCAGAGAGTGACGGGGTCAGGGGTCAGGGAGGTTGGGTCAGGGGGACAGGTCAGAGAGTGACGGGGTCAGGGGTGAGGGAGGATGGGTCAGGGGGACAGGTTAGAGAGTGACGGGGTCAGGGAGGACGGATCAGGGGGACAGGTCAGAGAGTGATGGGGTCAGGGGGACGGGTCAGAGAGTGACGGGGTCAGGGGAGACGGGGTCAGGGGACAGGTCAGGGTCTGGCCGTGTCAAGGGCCCCTCAGCTGGCCCCTCCTGCCCATTCCGCAGACTCCCAACTGGGTCTTGTGGCCTCGGCCTGGGGAACTGCGGGGTGCAAGTGGGCATCCCTGGGCCCTTCCTGCTCCGGGATTTCCATATTCTCTGAGCCGATTAGTGGCCAGAATCTTCCAAGCCGATTAACTGCTGGGAAGCCGCAGCCTCTCCCGGAGGGTCCCTAGGCCCTGCACAGCCCGAGCGCCCAGGCCGCGGGAGATGGGCTGGGTGAACCCGGGCACAGGCTTCCCGCCATGCTGGGCCCCACACCCTGCCCAGGCCCCATCACCCCTGTTCCAGTCCCAGAAGCTGTGTCCCCAGCACGCTGGTCACCATAGCATCCCAGCGCTGGACACCGCCGCCCCGCAGGCCACTTGCCTCCACCAGCTGCAGCTGCCCAGCCCCTCCAGAGAGGGCAGAGTGCGGCAGCCCCTGCTCTGGGCCCCCTCCTCTGCTGGGAGCTCCGGCCCACAGCAGGCCACCGTGGGCCAGGGCCCCATCAGTGACTGGGGCCTTCCCGCTGAGGATGTACCTCTGTGCCTCAGTTTCTCTTGCATGAAACAGGCCTGTGCCCTAGGTGTGTGCTGGGAATTTCATCCCCTTCATCCTTCTCCCCCTCCTCCTCCTCCTCCTCCTCATTCTCCTCATCCTCATGCTCCTCCTCAACCTCATCCTTATCTCCTCTTCCTCCTCATCCTCATCCTCGTGAGGAAGGACTTGCCCCTCCCAAGTGGCCCCCACCCTCCAATCCCGAGAAGCACATGTGAGGTTCCAACATGCACCCTAAGGGACCGGGAGGCGGGCAGCCAGTGCCCAGCCCGAGTTCTGCCCCCAGCTGCCCGCAGGGCACTCGCCTCCCTCAGGGCCAGCCCCCGTTACCTCCTGTGCCTCGGAGGTGACGGGCACCCAGACTCGGCCCCCTGGGCGGGTGCAGGGATTGGTCACAGGGGCTGGAACATCGTTTCTAGCACCTTCCAGAGCAACCTCAGATGAGCCTTTCAGAGTCTCCTGGTACAAAAACCCAAGCCAAGGACTTCAGGAGGGCCCATAGGTGTGTCTCCTCCTATCAGGCTGCAGGTGTGTCTCGTGTCAGCCTATAGGTGTGTGAGTCCCTCCATCCTGTCAGCCTGTAGGTGTGTGGGTCCCTCCATCCTGTCAGCCTGTTGGCATATGCGTCTCTCAATCCTGTCAGACTGTAGGTATATGGTTCCCACCCTCCTGTCAGCCTATAGTTGTATGGGTCCCTCCATCCTGTCAGGCTGTAGGCATGTGAGTCCCTCTCCTGTCCCTCCTGTCAGACTGTAGGATTCTGTCAGACTATAGGTGTGTGGATCCCTCCTTCCAGTCAGCCTATAGGTGTGTGGATCCCTATATCCTGTCAACCTGTAGTTGTGTGAGTGCCTCCATCCTGTCAACCTGTTGGTATGTGGGTCCTTCCTTCCTGTCAGCCAGTAGATGTGTGGGTCCCTCACTCCTGTCAGCCTGTAGGTGCGTGGGTCCCTCCATCCTGTCAGCCTGTTGGCATATGCGTCTCTCAATCCTGTCAGACTGTAGGTATGTGGTTCCCACCCTCTTGTCAGCCCGTAGGTGCATGGGTACCGCCCTCCTGTCAGCCTATAGTTGTACGGGTCCCTTCATCCTGTAAGGCTGTAGGCATGTGGGTCCCTCCCTCCTGTCAGCCTGTAGATGTGTGGGTCCCCCTCCTGTCAGCCTGTAGGATTCTGTCAGACCATAGGTGTGTGGGTCCCTCCTTCCAGTCAGCATATAGGTGCATGGGTTCCTATATCCTGTCAACCTGTAGTTGTGTGAGTGCCTCCATCCTGTCAACCTGTTGGTATGTGGGTCCCTCCTTCCTGTCAGCCAGTAGGTGTGTGGGTCCCTCCCTCCTGTCAGCTTGTAGGTGTGTGGGTCCCTATATCCTGTCAACCTGTAGTTGTGTGAGTCCCTCCATCCTGTCAGCCTGTTGCTATGTGGGTCCCTCCCTCCTGCCAGCCTGTAGTTCTGGTGTGTTCCTCTCCTCGGTCATACTGTTCCTGCCATAGTTCACCTGTCACCCTGCGTCCTCTCCTGCCTCTGTACCCACAGCCCTCGCCATCATACTGCATCTGAGCCACGCTGGCCCTCCCCCCCCGCCGCCCCCCCACTGCTTCCACCCCACAGGACCTGCGCTGAACTGTCCTTGGCTTGCCTGCCACACTGTCCTCTCATGCTGTCACATGGCTCCTTTCCCTGCTGGACCTGCACATGGCTCTGTCACATGCCACCTGCACCTCACTGTGCCACACTACCCACTCATGCTGTTTGTCACACTGTACCTCCACACAGTTCTGTCACAGGTTCCTGCCATGTGGTGCCAGGACACAGAGTCCTGTCACAATGAACTTGTTGTGCTGTTGTGTCATGCTGTAGCTGTCCCGCTGTCTGTCCCCCAGGTCCTGTCCCTCCCAGGGTCCCCACGCAGCAGAGTTGGCCTATCGGAACATGGGTGTCTCTGTACGAATCCGTGTGTCATGTAGTTGCGGGACGGGGAGACCAGGGGGCTGCGGCATCTAGTTTCAGGGCTCAGGACCCTTCCAGGCCGTCCAGGCCCGCGGGGAAGGCACGGCAGCTGCCATCGGGATGTCATTAGGGAACTAAGGTGGGCAGACGGCAGGACATCCTGTGCTCCTTGTCTGCCTCTTAACCGACAGAGCACAGCTCCTCAGACACGCCGCGCAGATCAGGGACCAGGGGCCAACGAGCTCAGCCTCACTCGTGTTAACCGTTCCCTGAAATATTACTGGAGCTGAACCCGCACTGCCGGGAAGCGACCTCATCACATGTGCCGTGAAAGCAACCGAGCCAGGAGGACGGCACTGCCGGAGCTCAAGACCAAGAAAAGCGAGAAATACACCTGCTCCGTGCAGGCCAGCCGCCACACGACAGCCCTCCCCACCCCCCACCATGCCACAGCCTGTCACCACAGCGTGTCCCCACAGCAGGTTTCTCCTAAGGTTCACTCTTATTTTGAAAACATCCATGGTCCTACTTTAGGACAAAACTGCTGTTTTCCTCATATTAAAAACACTCCCAGGGGCCGGAGAGATAGCACAGCGGGTAGGGCGTTTGCCTTGCATGCGGCCGACCCGGGTTCGATTCCCAGCATCCCATATGGTCTTCTGAGCACCGCCAGGAGTAATTCCTGAGTGCAGAGCCAGGAGGAACCCCTGTGCATCGCCGGGTGTGACCCAAAAAGCAAATAAAAAAAAGAACACTCCCAAGTGGCTAGAGAGCCCAACGGACTGAGCAGATGCTCTCCCTGTGGGCGGCTGGATTCTATTGCAGCACCACCTGGTCCCCGAGCACTGCTGGGAGGAGCAGCCCCCAGCAGAGCGGGGACTGTTGCCAAAGGCCAGAACAAAGCCAGACAAGAGCCTTCCGGGCTTGACCCGGTGTCGGGCATGACCTGGGCTCCAGGGTCCCGTTCTGGCACCAGAACAGAACCCCCTGGTGCCCCCTTCCGCCCCTTACTTGACTGGTTTCCTCACAGCTAAAGGCTCCGTGTTCCTGACCGTTGGCCATTTTCTGTCACTAAGCAAAATGGGCAGGACGTGGCCAGTGATGCGCATGTTGCCCCAGAGAAGGCCCCCACCAGGGCGGCTCTCTCCAGCACCCCTTTGCAGCATGCTGGGTGGAGGAACGTCCTTCCTTCCTTTGACGGAGGATGTGTGTCCGCTCCCCATGCTTCCCACCACCACGCTCACAGTCCTCAGCTGGGGCAGCCGCACGCACACACGTGGCCATGCTCTGAGTGAGGCTCTGGTGGAGGTTTCGAGGCCCGACCCCCGTGCAATGACAGGGGACACACAGGGCTTCGTGCCCAGCCATCCCGGGGCCATGCGGAGCCTGGGGACCCATAGGACTTGGGGCAGGTTGTGAGCAGTCTGCATGGCCATGGGTGTAGATGTTTGGGCGCTGAACCATCGTGAACGCAGCCTCCAACACCTCCTCCCCACACTCCCCCTGCGGCGGGCGTACAGCCCCAGGCGTGCGAGTGTGTGTGTGTGGGGGGGGTGGTTGCGTGCGCGTGTGATTACTCTACGCCTACTTGTTCCGTTTTTAGCCCTTGTAGATGGTTCTGCATTTTAATTTAGAGGTCCACGTGCTCGCGGCTCTATTTAAAGCCACACCTGATGTCTCCTGATCTGGTGGCCTGGTCTGGGTGGGCTGCCAGCCCCCCTGGCTCCACCCGGCCTGACCACAGCGTCCAGCCTTGGAGTGGGGGGCGGAGTGGGGATCCAGAGCTCGGGAGACCCCTTCCCTCTTTCTCCGTTTTGGTCAGGATGGAAGTTGGGTTTGGTCTCGTGTATCCCAGCAGATAACGCCATGCTTTTTTTATTTCTCTATTTCAGTAAGAGGACCACAAGCGCCTGATTTTCAAATATTGAACCAGCCTTGCATCTTTGCAAAAATAAAAAAATTTAAAAAAAAAAAGAGGAAAGGAGAGTCCCCTGACCGTGGTTTCTGTGGCTGTGCGAACACATTCCTGCGCTCCGCGTGCTGGCATTTTGCTAAGGGTTCTTCACGTCTAAATTCATGAGGAGCATTGGCCTCTGGTTCCCTTCTCCACTCTGAGTCTGGGCTTAGTGAACACATCACGAAGTGGCCCCTCCTTCCCTGTTTTCTGCGAGATATTCCGTATTATTGGTGTTAAGTCTATTTTCGACATTTGGTAGAATTCTACAGTGAAACCATCTGGGACCCAAAGTTTGCAATTTTAATTGCAAACTCAACCCCTCAGTAGCTGCTGGGCTTCCCAGACGCTCTCTGCCCGCTGAGCTGGTTGCCTCGTCCCGGTCTCCCCACCAGCCCATGCGTGTGGCCCTGCCTGCTGGCCCCCGCAGCCTGCCCTGCCACTGCGTGTGGCCGCCACTTCCTCTCTCCGGCCCTCTTACCAGCGTTCTTCTCATCTCTCCCCCTCTGCTGCCTCAGTGATGGCGTTTCTCTCCCGTCTCTCCCTCACGCTCCCTCGTCCTGGCTTCTCCGCGTGGCCCTGAGGCAGAGCCGAGCCCTTTCCTGGCATCTGGGTTCACTGCCACCAGCCTCTAGCCGAGCAACCACAGCCTTGGGGACAGCTTCAGCATCTGTGCTGGTAACTGTGCGTGTGATGCCCCAGCTGAGGCTCGGGGGTACCCTGGGAGAAGGAAGCCGGGGTGGCCACCGCGACACCGAGCTCAGCCATCCCCTGCTGGTCTGCACCAGATTCTCTTGTATGTGCCAAGACCCCCAGTCCCCAGGGCTATCTGCCGCCGCAGCCCCCTGCCAAGGCCAAGCCCTGGCCCCTCCCTGGCTCCTCCCCGACTCCCACTCCTGGCTTGGCCCTCGGCTCTTCGTCTCAGTTCTGCCCACTGTCCCTCCCGGCCTGGCGTGTCGCCTGCACCCACCTTCCCTGGGGGTGGGGGTGTGAGGGGGCAGAGGGGCTTAGCTGTGCGTGCTCATATCCTGGAATGTGTGTGCCCTGGGCCTGTGCGTGTACCTGTGTTGTCTGAGCGGATTGCCGTGTCCATCATCCACGTGTACGTGCAGATGTGTGTGCAGCTGGTTCCTGCGTCACATCCATGTGTGTCCTCACAGGTGCCCGCATGCAGTGTGTGTACCCACGAGTACAGGTGTGTGTGCTGCAGCCTAGTGCACTGGTACGTGCATGTACGTGCGTGTGCATGTGTGTGCGTGGAGACTCTGGGGGAAGGGACTTGGCTCTCAGGATGAGAGCATGAAGGAGGGCAGGCGCGGGGCAATGGGCTGGCATGCAGGGGCCAGCCTCGCCCTTCCAGGCAGGAGGGGGTGAAACACCTAAGGGCCCGCGGCCCTTTCTGAGGTCAGGGGACCGTCCACTTGGCTCTTCGTGACGTGTCTGGGTAAAGCAGACCCAGACTTCGATGAAGAAGCTCATATTGGAGCAGCTTCTTGCTTGGTTGGCAGAGCACTGGGACTCAGCCTGCAGTGCTCGGGGCTGGGTCTGCCCACGCGCTCACGATGCTGTGGCTGCTTCTTGGGGCCACCAGAGTCCCCTTCCCTGTTCTGAGTTGACTCGGGGCCCCCAGTCTGTTCCTCCCCTGCCCCCGCCCACTCTGAAGCCGCTGTGCCTGCGGGTGCCCTGGGCACCCAGGGGACATCCGGGTGGTGGATAGCAGGACCACATGGTGGCCAGCGGCACCCAGAGCCCCCGTCCAGCAAGCCCCAGGCAGAAGCCACCTGGACGCCGGCCCTGTGGCCCACACCCAGGACCAGGGAAGGGACAGGCCCACCGCAGGGAGCCCCGTGGCCTGGGCCAGGGCCAGGCCAGCTCGGCTGCAGGGAGTGTCCCACCTGCCCCGTCCTGCACTGCCTGATGCCCCCCACCTCTCAAAGCCCTGGCACAAGGGACAGCAGAGGACCTGGGACAGGCAGCAGGCACCCAGGCCGGTGGGGGCTGGCGGCAGCATCTCCTGCGGGTGGCTGGGGGCACCTCGGGCATTCCAGCTCCATGGCCTGGGGCCAGGCTCAGGCACTGGGCAGGGCTGTGGCCCTGAGGCCTCCGGGCCGTGACCTGGGACCCTCCTGGCGGTGTTCTGGGACCCTCATGGCCTCTGCAGCCGTCAGCCACGCAGGGAAGTCGTGGCACTGTGCCGAAGTCGGTTCAGCTCACTCGGCTCCGCACTTGCCGCTGGCGGCCTCCGGAAGAGCTTTTCTGGGGACATCGATGCTCTCAGGAGTGGGTGTGGGTGTGGGTGCCCTGGGTGCAGAAATGGACCCTGCACTTGGCCCTGGAGCCTCCCGGCCTCAACGAGGAGCATCAGGGTGGCAGTTCAGGGAACGCGAGTGGCATGGTGAGGCCCTCCCCGAGGACAGGCGCACAGAGGCAGGCCAAGGACTTTGCTGACCTCCCTGCCCAAAACCTATCCCTGGAGCCATCGTGACAGCCGTTGGAGGGACCCAGCCCCTCTGGGTGGGCGAGGGCAGGGTCTGGGCTCCAGGTGGGCTTCCCAGTGAGCCTGTACAGTGGCTCCATGCACTGGGGAGCCCAGAGCTTTCAGGCCCACATGGGGTGTCGTGTCGGGGGGCCAGGGACCCACAGGGGTGGGCCAGGAGCCGGCACCCATCCGGCTGCACCCCTGCCCTTTCCTCCCGTGGGCGCGTCTTCCCTTGAACATCCCCCAGCCCAGAGGACGCTCGCAGTCGCCCCGGGTAGGCACACCCGTCCGACCCGGCAGGAAGTCTCCGGAGCTGACTGGGCCGGTGGGCTGAGGTGGAGCCTCTGACACCCCCAGAGTCCAGGTTGGGGCCCTTCAAGGGACCTGGGAGAGGCAGAGGAGGCAGAGGTGAGTGCAGGCGGCTCTAAAGAGAAGGAAGAAAAGAATTGAAGCAGCAGCCCTACCTCCCTCTCCTGAACCCCCCCCCCCCCCGCAGCAGGGCCCCTGGGCTGAAGGGCAGGGAAGAACAGAGTCCAGGGGGACCCCTCCCGGGTGCTGCAGCCCCCTCTCTCCCCGCCAGCTGCCAATGGGGGCTGCAGGTCAGGCCGCCCTGCTCTGGAATGCCAGCTCGGGCCTTAGCGTCCCCCTCCAGAGACTGCGGCAATGAGTGCAGTGGCAGCCGTGTGTGTGTGTGTGTGTGTGTGTGTGTGTGTGTGTGTGTGTGTGCGCTGTCTGGGATCTGCCCGTGATGGGGTAGGACGGAAGAGCACCGGAGAAGGTCCCCCGCACCAGGCTCCCTGAAGAGTGCTCCTGGGCAGTCCTTGCACTCGAGCTGAGTTCCTGTGGGAAGGTGGGGGTTCCTCATGACTCCTTCCTGCCCGTCCGTCTTCTCTCTTGGCTCCAGGCTGCCAGCTCGGGCCCAGGAGGTGGGGCAAGGACAGTCATGAGAAGCCGCTGGCCGTGGCCATGTGTGTCTCAGGCACCAAGCAACTGAGGTCTGGGAGAGGCCATTGGCCGGCGGGAGCAGGGTCCCAGCATAGCTCACACCAGCGTGAGGGGTCAGGCTGCAAATGGGCACAGCTGGCTCGAGTTTGGGAGACTGGGGGCAGGTGTCACGGCGCCTCCTGCACGCGGTTGGGGGCTTCCCGTCCCTGCGGGAGACAGGCAGAAGACAGAGCTCACACACACTCACACACTCACGCGCTCTCATACACACTCACACACACTCACACACTCACGCGCTCTCATACACACTCACACACACTCACACACTCACTCACACACACTCATACACACTCACACACTCATACACTCATACACACTCACACACTCATACACACTCACACACACATGAATCAAACAGAGCAGCTGGGTCTGTCGGGAGGCCTCAGGAATAAGGGCGTTTGGGGTCTGGCTGACGGGTCTCTCGCAGGAGGGAATCTGGGGGAAGTGAGTGGAGCCAGGGTCCCAGGGCTGGTGCCAGCGCATCTCCAGGGAATGGACAGAGGGCGGGCGTGGAGGGTAGTGGGCGAGCAGCCGTCATCAGCCTGCAGGCTTGCCAGAAACACTCTTGTCCGCCAGGACAGAAGCCGTGGTGGGGGCAGCTTCATCGCGGGACGGCGGTGCCCTCATCCAGCGGCCACCCCAGTACCTGCTGAGCTGTGGACTGTCCACGTGACGGGCGCTGGGCAGACTCGGGTTGTGCCCACCAGCTATGTGGGCTCCAGGGCTCTTACCAGGGGGCAGCACCCAAGCACAAGGGCTCAGATGTGCCGTAGCCTGTCCTCAGTCCAGCCTCGGACCCCGCCAGCCAGGAGCTGCCGCCCATGCTCAGGGGCCGGTGGGGTGCCTCTTCTCTGTCTGTGTGGTTATGGGGGTGACTGTGTCTGAGGGTGCTGGTCCTCCTGCCCAGGCCAGCTGGGATGTCCCCACAAGAGCCCCAGGAAGGGAACAGGGCCAGGCAGAGATGGAGTCGCCAGGGTGGGCCTGGGGTGGCCAAGGCAGACCCTCATCTCCACACCCCTTCTCCTGGCAGCATGGAGGCATTGGCCCCTCTGTGTGCACCAACCACGCCCCTCCTCCACTGTCCACGCCCCCGCCAACCATGCCCCTCCTCCCGCTGACCACGCCCCTCCCGCTGACCACGCCCCCTCCCCGCTGTCCACGCCCCTCCTCCCACTGACCACACCCCTCCTCCACTGTCCACGCCCCTACTCCCACTGTCCACGCCCTTCCGCCCGCTGTCCACGCCCCTCCTCCTGCTGACCAGGCCCCTCCTCCCGCTGACCACTTACACCTCCCCTCGCCCCGCCCCAGCCCCCACACCTCCCTGTGCCAGTCTGCGCCGCAGCCACTGCCGCAGGGAACGGCAGCCTCTGGTGTCCTGCGCACAACCCCAAGCCATGTGTGCAGATGGGGAGAGACTCTGAGGAGACACACGTGTGCCTGTGTGTATGAGTCCACGCATTTATGTGTATGCGTGTGCAGATGTGCATGTGCATGCATCTGTGTGAGTGCACGTGTGCACGTGTGTATGTATACAAGTATGCACGCATGATTGTGCATGTGTGTGCATGTGTGTGCATGTGTGTGCATATGTGATTGTGCATGTGTGCACGTGTGCACACAGTGCTTATGTATATAAGTGCATGTGTAGTTGTGCATGTATGTGCATGTGTATGTGGTCGTGCATGTTTGCATGTGCAGACATGTTTGTACACAGGCGTGTGCATGTGTGTGCATGTGTGCATGGATGGTGCCTGTGTGCGTCCATGGATGTGTATGCATGCATGTGTGTGTGTGCATGGATGTGTGCATGTGCATGGATGTGTGCATGTGCATTTGTGTGTGTGTGTGTGTGTGTGTGTTTGTGGCTGTTCCAGGGGTCAGGCAGTCATGGTTGACGCCACCCAGGCCTGTGAGTTCAGGAGGGCCTACTTCCCCTCCCCTGCCCCTGATCCGGCTTTGAAGCCAATGAGGGATCCTGGCATGGCCCCTGGAAATTCCACTCGTCAAGGCTGTGAAATGGTTCATTAAATTCTAATTAGCCGAGTGAGTAAACAATCACATGTGCACTTACCGTGTTCCTGCCGCCACGGGCCCCTCCCCCCGCTGGGCACTGGCAGGCCCTGACCTAGTTGCGGCCATCCTGCTGGACTCAGCGGTCAGTGGTCCCCAGATCCTGGCTCAGCCTCTGAGCAGACAGTCGGGAAATGACCTTGACCTTGGCAGGTGCTCCTGCTTCCTGCCCCGAATTCCTGTGAGTCCTCTCAGCCTCTGGCTCCTCCTTCTCTCACCCACAGTGCCTGACCTTGACCCCAGCTGGGACGCACTGGCACTGGCTCTGACCTCAGATACTCCTGCTTGAGGAGACAGATGGTGAGCAGCTGTTCAGAGAAAAGAAGCGCTGTCCAGGGGCACCCGAGCCCCAGGGCTGAGCCTGGTCCTGCTGGGAGTCAGAGCACACTCATCCACACAGTCGGGCCAGGGTGGGTTCTGATGGGTGTATAGGAGTCTACCATGGGGCTCGAGAGCAGCTGGAGTCCGGAGGCCCAGGGCGCAGTGTGCCGGGCTGAAAGGAGGGACGTGTGGAGCACACGGACTGGGTCTGTTCCAGGGGTGGCTGCCCGCAGTGACAGAAGAGCCCCAAGTGACCGGGTAGCCAACCCCTGTGGGCACTGGCAGCCAGTGCCACAGACTCATTGGCCATCAGGTCGGGCGAGTTCTTGATGAAGGGATACTTTAGGCTGCAGGGCTGGGGCTCCTCTCGGAGTCCTTCACATCCAGCACTGCCTGACCAAAGGGCCGGAGTGGGTGCAGCCTCCCCTGCCCGCAGCCTATCCTGCCCCAGGGCAGTGACAGGCGGGGGGGGGGGGGGGGGCAGGGTGTGCCGCCCACGTGCCCAGACTCTGGGCCAGGCAGACGTCTGTGGCTCCCGCTGGGAAGGGTGAGGCTGGCGCAGGGAGTTGGGGAACCGCTGGGAGGAGACTGGGAGCCACCCAGAGGGCTCGTTCTGCGGAGCCATGTGCTCAGGGGCATGGAACCCCACGACCCGCCGGCTGCCGGGGAAGACTGGGCCACGGCCCCACCTGAGCACTGGGCTCCCTGGGCCCGGGGGCTGCAGCATCTTTGGCACCTCAGGCAGGAGCCAGTGATGACCTGGCAGAAGCTGCGCCCGCCGCTGGGGGCTCTTACCAACCCCAGGCTTGTTCCTGCTCATTCTGCCTGCTGGTGCCAGCCAGGCACTCCTGAGGAGCTGCAGCAGTGGGGCCGGAGAGATGCAGGGTGCCAGCTCCACCCCAGGGGTGAGGCCCGGCCTCTGAGAGAGCGTGGTCTGCGTGCAGCCGGCGGGATCTGCAGGCTCGAGCCCCCTGTAGCCGGCACCCCCAGGCCCGTGCTCAGCCCATGCTCAGCCCCTTCTCTGCCCAGGGGAGGCAGCAGCCGCAGGGCACAGGAATGAATGGTTATACCAGAGGCAGGAAGGACAAGGTGACGAGGGCAGGGGCAAGGAGATCAGGATCAAGGAGGATAGGGGCAAGGAGGGCAGGGGCGAGGAGGGGCAGGGGCGAGGAGGGCAGGGGCAGGGAGGGCAGGGGCGAGGAGGACAGGGGCGAGGAAGGAAGGGGTGAGGAGGGCAGGGGCAGGGAGGGCAGGGGCGAGGAGGACAGGGGCGAGGAAGGAAGGGGTGAGGAGGGCAGGGGCAGGGAGGGCAGGGGCGAGGAGGACAGGGGCGAGGAAGGAAGGGGTGAGGAGTGTAGAGATGCGGAGGGCAGGGGCGAAGAGGGCAGGGGCGAGGAGGGCAGGGGCAAGGAGGGTAGGGGCGAGGAGGGCAGGGGCGAGGAGAGTAGGGCTGAGTTCCTCCAGGGCTGGGCCACCCGACGCGCAGCTGTGTGGAGGCTCGCGCCCGCTCATCCCCTCCTCCACTGATGAAGATATTGCGCTATCGATTCTGGGTGGCGGCAGGGGTCATTCATCACGGCCGGTGGAAGCAGAGAGAGTTACTGGACTCATCAGCTGCCCTGGTGTCATTGCTTGGACACCGGCACCAGGCAGACTCGTGGGCCCCGCCTGGGGTAGGGGCTGGGCGCCACAATGGTGGGGGACACTCTCTGGGCTTCAAACCTCTGGAGCCTGTGGGAACCGCTGAGCCACGGGGAGGGCCACTGTGGGTCACTGTGGGTCTTCTCAGCTCTGACCCCTGTGTCCTCGCTGTCCCTGCCCCTGGCTGGTCTCTGCTGTGGGTGGGCCAAGGTGGGGGTCGCCCTTTTGAACACCAGTGTCGCTTCACCCCTGTTTCAGATGGGGGGACAACCAGGTCACTCCCCGCCTGGCCCGGCCCCAGGTCCCAGTCAGCCCATCCCTGAGGCTGGGCTGTCCATCTGTCTGTCCCTGTGAGGCTGGGCCGTCCGTCTGTCTGTCCCTGTGAGGCTGGGCCATCTGTCTGTCTGTCCCCATGAGGCTGAGCTATCTATCTGTCCCCGTGAGACTGGGCCGTTCATCTGTCCCTGGGAGGCTGGGCTGTCTGTCTGTCTGTCCCTGGGAGGCTGGGCCATCCATCTGTCTGTCCCCGTGAGGCTGAGCTGTCCGTATGTCTGTCGCTGTGAGGCCATCTCTCCCTGTGAGGTTGGACCGTCCATCTGTCTGTTCCTGTGAGGCTGAGCTGTCCGTCTGTCTGTCCCTGGAAGTCTGGGCCACCTGTCTGTCCCCATGAGGCTGGGCTGTCCGTCTGTCTGTCTGTCCATGAGCTGCTCTGGGACTAGAGGGACCTTCCTTGCCCCTGCCCTCCTCGCCCCTGCTCTGCCCTCCTCCTTTCCAGCCCTTCCCGCCTGTCCCACTCCTCCCCGGGGCTGGGCTTAACACACGTGGGCAGAGGAAGGGGGCTCGCCGGGCCCCGGGCAGGGAGGGCAGCTGGGGGGCTTGCAGACGGGCACCCCCTGCCCTACGCCCAGCCCTGCAGGAAGCTGGTGCTGAGTCACGTGGCCAGGGGTGGGCGCAGGCGAGCCTAGCACGTCCCTGGACGAGGACAAAGGACATGCCTCAGCTGCAGCAGCAGGACGTGCCCCGAAGGCCACCTCCCAGGTGGGTGTGGTGGGGGGCCAGGTGCCCTCTCGGGGTAGATTCCATCAGGCCCCGCCCACCACCCCAACTGATTCCGTCTAAATCAAGGGTGTGACGGGTCCTGCTCCCGAGCAGGCAACCTGGCACCCAGGAAATGGCCCATCCCCTTGCCGGGCTCCCACTGCCACCCCTGAGCCAGCGCCTGTGCGGGGATGCAGCGGGATAGGACCCGGCCCCTCCTCCCACCGGGCCTCAGTTTCTCCAGTCTATGGCTGCCTACCTGCCCAGGGGGGCAGGAGCCAGGCATGAACCCACCCCCTCACCGCTCCTCCGCCCCTGGTCCTCCATCCCTGATGCCAACCAGCCGTCTCCGACTCTGGGCTCATGCCGCTCCCTCCCTCCCTCTCTGTCTCTCCCTCCTTCTCTCCCTCCCTCTCTCTTCCTTCCCTCCTCTCTCTTTCTGTCTCTGTCTCTTTCTCTCTCTCTCTCCCTCCCCCCCACTCTCTCTGTCTCTCCCCGTCCATTCTGTCTTCACCGCATCAGACTCCTCTCTCTTTTGCCCACACCCCGAGAAGGACAGTTAATTATTCACTACTTCCAAGGCCTTTGGACCCATCGATTTTGTCTCGGGTGGCCCCTTGGATCCGGTACACGATTCTAGTTTGATGGCATTAAACCTCCTGAATAATTGATACGGCAACTTCACTAAGCGGAATGAGCAAATGTTACCTTCTGCTGGGGAAGGAGACGGGTCCCTGGGGGGGCAGTGCTCCCCCCCCCCGTTTCCAGCCGGCTCGTGAGCAGAGCCCTCAGCACTGGTGGTTGGAGGTGGCCCCAGGGTGCTGCCACCAGGCACAGAGAGCACCTGTGTGCCCGAGACCCTCCTGAGAGACCCACGTGCTGGGGTCCCTGGAGGCACCGCCCACCACAGCCCCCACACACGCATGTGCTGCTGTGGCACAGGCTAAGGGCACTCGCCCCAAATTCCTGGGTCCCAACAGAAGGGGCAGCGGGCAACAAGGGACCCAAAATAAGAGACTGCTGCTGAGGCACAGGAGCAGAGGGAGTACAGGGAGCATGAGAGAGCAGCACAGGAGAGGGGGAGCACGGGGAGGGGGGAGCATGGGGAGAGGGGAGCACAGGGAGGAGAGCACGGGGAGGGGAGCATGGGGAGGGAAGCATGGGAGAGGGGAGCACGGGGAGGGAAGCACGAGAGAGAGGGAGCACTGGGAAAGGGGAGCACGGGAGAGGGGTGCACGGGGAGGGGAGCATGAGAGAGAGGGAGCACAGGGAGAGGGGAGCACGGTGAGGGGAGCACGGGAGAGAGGAGCATGGGGAGGGGAGCACAAGAGAGGGGGAGCACGGGGAGAGGGGAGCACGGGGAGAGGGGAGCACAGGAGAGGGGAGCACAGGAGAGGGGAGCACAGGAGAGGGGAGCATGGGGAAGGGAGCATGGGGAGAGGGGAGCACAGGAGAGGGGAGCACAGGGGAGCCCACTCCCCTGGAGCTGCGCCTGGTTTCAGCATCTGGGCAGGAGCCATAAGAGAAGCTAGCCGGGGACCCAGTGAACCCCGGCATCAACCAGCACCCCGTCCTTCCCCAAGGATGGCAGGAAGCACTCCCACACCCACACCCACGCCCACAGCCATGGCCACAGCCATGGCCATGGCCACGCCCACACACTCGGCCCTGAGCACGTGACCAGTGCTCTGTCCCCATGGTCTGTCCACTTCAGGGTGACCGGTGGAGCAGTTTCCGTTTCCGGGAAACAGGGGCTGGGCCTGCAGACACGAGCCCCCGAGATGCTGCTCTCAGCCATCGCAGAGTCTGGCTGTCAGAAACAGCCTGTGCAGCTTGGTGACCTCAGCCCCTCGGCTTATTTCTGAGTCCCTCCTCTGAAGCCCAGTCAGAGAGAGGAACAGAGGAAGGCTCCGGCTCCTGCTGGCACTGGCTCTGGAAGCTTCCCTCGCGCCCATTCATGCCCAGTGAAAGCCAGACAGGGAGATGCTCAGACTGACCCCTGGTTCTGCACCTTGGGGACATTCTGCCGGGCCCACACCCAGGCCAGCCGCATGCAGGGCCAGGCCGTGGCCTCTGACGGCTCCAGCACACTCAGGAAGCTGATGTTTGATGAAGCGGCCAGAGCTCTGGCAGGGAGGGAGTAGATCCCACCCACCCTGACCACACGGGCACACGGTTACACCATGCCAACACATGTGTGTGCACATGAACACAGACACATGAATGTACTTCATGTGCAAGAACACAAATGTGTGTATACAGACACATACACATGAAGCATGCACACCCACTTGGGCTCACCCCCCCCATGCACACACGCACACATGTGCACACCCCGTAAAGGTACACATGAGCACTTACAAACACCTGTGCACAAGGATGGCACACATGCCCACACGCACACACGTGCAGACTCAGGCACCATGCACCAGAGGAGAGACAGGCTCCTGGGTCCTGGTGCAGAAGCACTTTCCCCTCCAGCCCAGCTGAGGGAGGAGGGGAGCAGGTGTGAGGGAGGAAGGGAGCAGAGGTGAGGGGGGAGGAGGGGAGCAGAGGTGAAGAAGGGAGGAGGGGAGCAGAGGTGAAGAAGGAGGGGAGCAGAAGTGAGGGGGGAGGGAACAGAGGTGAGAGAGAGGGGAGCAGGTGTTAGGGAGGAGGGGAGCAGAGGTGAGGGAGGAGGGGAGCAGAGCTGAGGGAGGAGGGCAGCAGGCATGAGGGAGGGTGGAGGGGAGCAGAGGTAAGGAAGGAGGGCAGCAGGTGTGAGGGAGGAGAGGAGCAGGTGTGAGGGAGGGTGGAGGGGAGCAGAGGTGAGGGAGGAGGGCAGCAGGTGTAAGGGAGGAGGGGAGCAGGTGTGAGGGAGGGTGGAAGGGAGCAGAGGTGAGGGAGGAGAGCAGCAGAGGGGAGGAAGGATGGAACAGAGGTGAGGCAGGAGGGCAGGCGCAGATGTCCTGGCCCCTCCTCCACTGTTTGGGCATCTTCAGTTCTCAGGGTCCCCGTGCTCCCATGTCTGTGGCCCCAGGCCCCAGTGTGGCCCTCATGGTCACTCGTGGGCCAGGGGGCTCGCAGTCCTGGGCAGCAGCAGCTTTCAGGGCTTCTCAGGCTGAGCAGCTTGAAGCCTTGGGGATCCTTCCTGGAGGGGATGGCTGGAAGGGTCCTGCCGCTCCCGGGAGCCCCAGACAACTGCCCTGCCCGCTGTCCCCGGTACCCCCCTGGCCACCGCCCCTGAGTGCGGGAGCGACCCGGCTCCACAGAAGCGCTGGCCCTGCAGCCGCCAGTGAATCTCACCCCTGCTTTCACAAGTGTTTCCCTCCGCTGCCCCAGCTGGACCATCCACCCAGAAACGGCTCCGGCTCTGGGGAAACCCAGCCTGATGAGCGGGGCATGGTAGGGACCGTGACGGCTGGTGGGACTCTGTGGTACTGTCATCACCATGCTCGGGCCCCGGGCAAGCCAGCCATGGGGGCCATCCTAGGACAGGCGAAATGAGGCAGCCGCTGGCCTCCGCCGCCAAGGGACAGTGGGGCTGTGTGGGCCCAGAGCCTGGACGCAGCCCCTGTGTCCTGCCCCGGGCCAGCAGGGAGAGAGGACCGGAGCCGGGGCAGAGCTGGATCGAGCCAGGGCCCCGCGGCCAGTGAGCAGAAGGCGGGCGAAATAGGGACTACATAACTGGGTTTCCCCAAGGCCATCAGGGTCCCTGCCACCTCGGGGCTCCCGGACCCTGCCCCTGCCTCCCACCCTCCCCAGCTACTGTCCTCCACATCCGACTATTTGTAGGGCTTGAGGCCGGGGCCTGGCCTAGAGCCCCTGGCCATTCCCTCCTGCTGGGGGCTCTGGTGAGCGCCACTCCCAAGTCCCCAGCCCTCGGCTCTCGGTCTTACTCTGGACACCCCCGCATCCCCAGTACCCGGCAGAGGCACTGAGCCAGGGTCGGGGGGCTGGGCAGGAGCGCTCAGCTGTGCCCATGGGGGACAGGATGGGACAGGAGCTCACAGGACATAGGGCAGAGGCACATGAGGGTTCTGGGGCACAGAGTGTCGGGAGCTAGGCCACTCCAGTGACAGCAAAGGGTGTTGACAGTGAGTCCATCATGGATATGACAACATGATTGTAAGGAAGGGGGTGGGTCGGGTGACGATGCTGATGGGCCATGGTGGCATTGGCGGGGACGGTGGAGAGGATGGTGCTAGTGAGGTGCTAACCATGCTGATGCTCATGGTGATAACAATAACGGTGGTTCTGGTGGCACTGATGGTTGTGATGGTCATGGTGGTTATGATAGTGGTTATGATGGTGGTTATGGTGCTCGTTATGGTGGTGGTGCTGGTGATGTGGTTATGGAGCTGGTTTTAATGGTGGTGGTGGCTATGATGGTGGTTATGGTGGGGGTTATGGTGGTGGTGATTATGATGGTAGGTACGATGGTGTGGTGATGGTTATGATGGCGGTTATGGTGCTGGTTATGGGGTGGTGCTGGTGATTATGTGGTTATTGGGCTAGTTCTAATGGTGGTGGTGGCTATGATGGTGGTTATGGAGGTGGTTGTGGTGGTTATGATGGTAGGTATGATGGTGGTAGTGATGGTTATAATGGAGGTTGTGGTGGTGGTTATGGTGGTGGTGGTGGTTATTATGGTGGTTATGGTGGGGGTATGATGGTGGTGGTAATGGTTATGATGGTAGTTATGATGGTGGTGGCTATGATGGTGGTTATGGTGGGGGTATGATGGTGGTGGTAATGGTTATGATGGTAGTTATGATGGTGGTGGCTATGATGGTGGTTATGGTGGGGGTATGATGGTGGTGGTGGTTATGATGGTAGGTACGATAGTGTGGTGATAGTTATGATGGTGGTGATGATGGTGGTGGTAGCTAATGGTACTGGTGATGACACTGATGGTGTCACCAGTGCTGGTTCTGATGGGGCTGTGATGGGATGGAGGGCACACAGCTGGCAGTGGTGGTGCCACAATCACGATTCGGACCACCGTGGTGACAGTGCTGGTGAAGATGCAGGGTGTGAAGGTAGTAGTGGTCGCTGACACCCGCAAGGCACATGGCAATGAGAGAAGGAAGCGGAGCCCTTGGACACAGCCACTCTGCAGTGTGTCGGTGCATTCACAGGGTGGCCATGCACCTGCGGCTCCCCCAGCACCTGCCCCTGCGGAGGGACCAGCGGCAGGACCCCAGGGCCTGGACAGCTGTCGTGTGTCTAAGGTCAGCAGCACTCGAGGGACAGAAGGCCGTGGGGTTGCTTAGGAACAAGCATGATCGCAACCACAAAGTCTGATGGAGTCTGGAAAGACCAGCTCCCGCCGGGACATGTGTGGGCCCGGCAGCCACCCCTGGCCCACGCAGGATGGGACCCCCCACACGGCACCAACAGCCGGTGTTTGTAGGGCGTGTCAGATAGGTTCCAGGAGGGAAACACGCCGTCAGGTTGACATTTGTGATAATATATTATGTCAGGTGAACTAGGCAAGAAGCTAATTAAAGTCGGAGAGATAATTAACGGGATCCAGCGCATAGTTAAGCATCGTCGCCTCGCTGGAGAGGAGGTAAGTGGCCTCACCGCTGTTCCTCTCGCTCAGTGGCGCCCGCACAGGCATGAGTCTGTGTTGGCAAGGCGGGGCTCCCTTCGTGGCAGTGCCCACCGTGCCCAGTGCAGAGTGGAGCTGGGTCTGTGGGCAGTTCCGAGAGCCAGGGCCTGGGGCCTCAGGCCGATGGTGCATCTCACAGACTCTCCCCCTCGCCCGGGAAGTGGGCCCGGTGCCTCCCTCTGCAGCGAGGTGAGGCACACTGTGTGCAACACCCAGTAGGTCCTTGGCTAGAAATTCCTACCCCGCACTGGGCCCGGCTGCTCTGGGCCTTTCTGTCCCCCAGGGGCAGGGCCCGTGGGGCAGGGGCGGGAGGGGCGAGTGTGAAGGCCAGTACTATACCCAGGTGTGGGGGAAATACAGGGGTCCAGGCTGGCCTCAGCTGTGGCCAGCAGGGCTGCCACTGACGGGACAGCTTTAAGGGGCCGCACCCCAGACCCTCCTCTGAGGATACCTGACCCCTCCCTGGGAAGCAGGCGAGCAGACCCCCAGGGCACGCCCCCCGACACCCCTCCCATCCCACGCCAAACCATCTCATGCCTGGTCCCCAGTCTGCCCCTCGGCGGGGCCCCACACCCAGGGCCAGAGCAGGCGGCTGGCGGAGACCAGGAGTGACCAGGCTGGCACCTCGCAGGCCAGCAGTGCACAGTCATCATCGTCATTATCACATTATGAGAAAATCACAATAAATCCCTTTTCCAGAGAATCCCAGAGCGGCCAGGGCCCCGGCCCCAGCCGGAGCGGCGGCCAGCTGCCCCATCCTTTCGGATGACGTTCAAGCACCGAGCTGGGCACAGGGCACGGGAGAACCGACCACACCTCCACCCCCATACCCTGGAGTGGTGGCACGCGGGGTGGGTGCTGCCCAGGAGAGCTGGGCAGGAGACGGGCAGGCAGCCTGCAGTCCAGCACCCGGACACGCAGGAGTCCCGGCCATGGGCGTAAAGGGGCATTTTGGGGGTGGCACCCGTCCCGCCAGCTGAACTCACCAGAACTAGAGCCACACGGGGCATCGACACCAGGGCGGCAGGCGAGGGAAAGAGCCGGGGAAGCTGGTGGCTCCTGGGGGGGGCCCTTTGCCACCGGCAGGGCCCGGGCGGGGCCCCCACACACACAGACACCCCTTCAGGCCTGTGGCCGGAGCTTTCTGCCATTGCTCCGGGGACGGATGTGGCACAGCTGGTGGACTGGAAGTCACGGTGATGACGGTGACCATGGTGACAGGGAGGAGGGTCACCATGGAGATGGCAAGGGGTGGGTCCCTATGGTGACAGTCACCATGGAGATGGTCAGGGAGGGTCACCACAGTGACGGGAGGGGTGGGTCACGGCGGGGACGGTGACCGTGGTGATGGTGGGGGAGGGTCACCGCGGTGATGGGGAGGGATGGGTCCCCGTGGTGACGGTCACCATGGTGATGGTGGGGGAGGGTAACCGCAGGGACGGGGAGGGGTGAGTCACTGCGGGGATGGTGCCCGTGGTGATGGGGAGGGGATGGTGGGTGGGTGACAGCTGCAGTAGCTGGTCCCCCTAACCGTGGCCAAGGTGACCTTGATGGCCTGAGGGACACTCCTCCTCTTCCATCCAGAGTCCCCCAAGGCCACAGACACTGGCCACTTGCCACAGCCTCTCCTCCAGCATGGGGGTGGGGGCAGTGGGGTGCCTCAGAGCCGCACGTGGGCCCAGCTCCCCCCCAGGCTGCCCTTTCCACCCCTCCAGCCTGTTCAATGGTGCTGGTTTGCTTTGGGTCCAAACAGTGCTCACAATCCCTCACGGGCTCTGGGAACAGGGGCTCCTGAAGCCCCAGCCGCCAAGCAGGGGGTGAGCTTCAGGCCCCCCAACCCAGCAACCCCCACCCAGAGTCCGAGAATGACCCCAAGGTCGCGACCTCCCAGGTCCCCGGGGGTCCCCGAGGGCTGTGGGCACCCAGTGAACTCTCCCCACCAGGGGCGTCCAACGAGCAGCAGTGAAGGGGGATGGGCACTGAGACACACGCGGGGGGGGGCTCTGTGGGGGAGGCAGTGAGTCAGCACTGCCGGCTGCCTGGAGGAGGAGGCAGGCGCGGGAGAGGGGCTCTGAAAGGGGCTGGGCTGAGGGTCTCTGTGCACTCGCAGGGGGGCTGCTCTGCTTCTGCCTCTGCAGGCCGCGGGCTGCACCCACTCTGGGACCCAGGGTGGGGATAGAGGGGCGGGGGGCGCCCCGGGAGCCCCGTGGAGAGGTAAAGGCAGGTTGTGAGCATCGGCACCAGGCAAACTGTAGGGGCAACAGCCCCCTCTGCTTCCCCTGGGCCCCCATCGGGCTCCAGGGCGGGTGTTGGGACCCACCTTGGACTCCCCTTTTGGAAAGGCCGGCCTGGGCCCCCATCCCATCAGGAACTGCCTCCCCACCCCAGCCTGGCCCTGTCTGTGCCCGGTGCTCCTCAGGGCACACAGACAGATGGACGGACAGATGGGGAGGGCCGGGGCTCTACTCACTGCCAGCCACTGTGCGCAGGGCCAGGCTCTGGGCTCCACTCACCACAGGGCCAGGCTCTGGGGGTGGGAGAGGCCAGAGCAGCCGGGCACTGGGGCAGGCCAGGATGGATGGCAAGGGGGCCCCAGAGCTGACAGACCCCTCCCCTGCTAGGTGCCACCCAGGGAGCAGAGGCAGGGGGCTGGGCTCATCACCAGGACCTTGTCGCACCTGCTGCGGGAATGGGCTCTGCCCAGCCCCAGGAAGCCCCTCCCCCATTGGCAGCCCCGCTGCCCCGTCCTAGCGTTTGGTTGTCCTGGGACTCGCATGCAGTCCTGCACCCCTG
This sequence comes from Sorex fumeus, assembly GCF_029834395.1. Taxonomy (NCBI): domain Eukaryota; kingdom Metazoa; phylum Chordata; class Mammalia; order Eulipotyphla; family Soricidae; genus Sorex; species Sorex fumeus. The sequence goes on from NW_026606111.1 coordinate 2,376,559, forward strand.
CTCGGGGCCAGCTTGAGGCTGTGAGCCATGATCTCCCCATGGAAGAAGCCCGGGACACTGCGCCCCTCACAGCCACCCAGACACGGTGGCCAGTCCACCATGGCATGGTCAGCAGCAGAGATGACATGCAGGAAGGGGCCATGTGAGGGCGGAATGTCCGGTGACAGAAAAGGTGCTTGGCCGCAGGTGAGGGCAGAAGAGGCCGGAAGAGCTGGGCAGCGGGGGACCTGCCTCTTGGTTCTGGACAGGGTTCCGGGTTCAGATGTCTGACTGCCACTTCCTAGCAAGCCCTGAGGGCTGTGGGCTGTCTGCCCACCCTTCCCCATGGTGCTCAAGGCCAGAGAGTGACCGATTATGCAGTGACCACTCAGAATAAATGGGGAGTAATGTGTGTGGGTGGGTGGATGGATGGGTGGATGGATGGATGGATGGGTGGGTGGATGGATGGATGGGGGGGGATAGATGGATGGGAGGATGGATGGATGGATGGGTAGATGGATGGGTGGACAGATGGATGGATGAATGGATGGATGAATAGACGGATGGATGGGTGGGTGGATGGATGGGTGAACGGATAAATGGACAGATGGGTGGATGGATGGATGGGTGAATGGATAAATGGACGGACGGATGGATGGATGGATGGATGGATGAATGGACGGACGGACGGACGGACGGACGGATGGATGGATGGATGGTGGGTGGATGGATGGGTGGATGGTGGGTGGATGGTGGGTGGATGGGTGGATGGATAGATGGGTGGATGGGTGGATGGTGGGTAGATGGATAGATGGATGGATGGATGGTGGGTGGGTGGATGGATGGATGGGTGGATGGATGGGTGGGTGGGTGTACAGATGGATGGATGAATGGGTGGATGGATGGGTGGGTGGGTGGATGAATGGACGGATGGGTGGGTGGGTGGATGGGGGTGGACAGATACTTGTTGGGTGGCCTGGTCTAGTCCTTCCCCTGTGTATAGGCTTCTGAAAGACAGCAGGACTTCCCTCCCTCCTGTGCCCATCTCTGAGGCGCCCAGATATCTGTAGCTTGTCCCCGTGCAGGCTGCAGGCCTGGTACTGGCATCTTCTATCTCCCCTGGGGCTGGGACCCAACCCACCAGCTCATGGCAGGTCCTGGTCAACTTTCCTGTCCAGATCACCTCTCACCAGCTGAGAGCCTGGAACCCCAAAGCACTGGACCAGCCCTGTCACCTTGGAAATGCTGCATCAGGCCTGGCTTGGACCCTGCCTGGAGGGCCAGAGCAGGACGTGGCCTCTGAGGTCAGTCGGGGGCAGAGCTGAGTGCTGGGGGCCTCAGGTGGGCCCTGGACTGAGGCTCCCCCACCTGCCGCCTCCCATGGTGATGTGGAGTGGCAGGCAGAAGTCACTGTGCAGGGCCAGCCCCACCTGTCACCAGGCACAGCCTCCCGCGGCGGAGGGCGTGTGTCCACCCACAGGGGCAGGGCAGGCTTACGGGCAGCATGGCCGGGGTGCAGGGCTGGCCCCTCAGGGGGCCCCACACACACAAACCTTGTCAGCCCAGAGCCACCCACTCCCGGTGCTCACGGGTGAAGCATGCCCAGATGGCAGGGAGGGCGTGAGAGGTGGTCAGGGGCCATGTCCCCGCTTCGGGACCCCGCCTGCACCTGCACCCCCTCTCAGTCGGCCCGCACGTGGGCAGCTGGCAGCAGGGGCTGAGACTGACCCCCAACCCCAAGGTCAGCCCGAGTCCCAGGGGACAGCCCCTTCCTGGTCTCTGTGTGTCCCCGCTCCCCCGCCTGAGACCACCCTGGGCCCCGCGGCACCCCCCTTCCCCGTGTGTCCCACACCACAGCTGCCATGGCCCCGCCCGCCACGGAGCACACCCCTCACATCCCTGCTCCTGCTCCCGCTCCTGGCGAGATTAATGCAAATCCAGCGGCGGCGCCATCCCTGGCTGTCGGCTCAGTGGAGGGATGTCAGGCTTGGGCCGCGCCTCGGTCAATAACGGCGCTTGATAGGGCAGCTTGTAATTTCCTCCCGAGCGCCGGACCAGCGCCGAGAAACATTCCTCTCCCAGCCCCGCTCCCCGCCTGGTGATGGCCACGGGCTGTGACGGCAGGGATGAGGTGATCGCGGGCGGGCAGGCCGGGCCCCTGTGGCCACGGCACCTCCCCACGCCCCGAACCGCACCCCCCTCCCCGCAGAGCGCCAACACGCACGAGCCAAACCGAACACACTCCCACCACCCCCATGCCGTCCCACACCACAACTGCCACGGCCCTGCCTGCCACGGAGCACACCCTCTGGGCAGGGAGAACGGGCGCCCAGGAAGGGCCACTGTGCTTCAGCAGTGCCCCAAGGGCCTGCCCGAGGTCGGCAGCTCAGACCCCCACAAGCCAGGCTGCAGAGAGCTGTTGGGGTCCCTGGCACAGCCGGCTGGTACCCCAGAAGGCCCTGAGTGCTGCCCATGACCCCCCTTAGTTACTTGACAGCTCTCCAGGGATGCCAGCGGAACTGCCAGGGGACAGGGCAGGGGCGGGGACAAGGCAGAGACAAGTGACAGAACGGTGACGGGTAACACAGTGACAGTCACGTGCAGACAAGCTGCAGAAATTACGCAGGTGGCCATGACCCCTCCCCAGTCCCCTGTGCGGCCTCTGAGGGCCACGTCGAAAACCCTGGGGCCAGGCCCTGCTCTGTAGAGGGGTCGGCTCCCCCTGCTCCTGCATGAGGGTCCAGAGGGCCTCAGACCCCCCACAAGTGGGAGCCAGCCAAGGCTCTATGGGGACTGGAAAGCAGAGACGGCGGGAGAGGACCCACCCCACACCAGGACTGTCCCGCGCAGCCGGGCAGGGGACAGGTCCGTTGGCTCCGGCGTGGGGCCGTCTCTCCACTGTTGGCGGCAGGCCCGACGGGTCTAACAGACGCTGCACACAGGCTTGTCCCGGAGAAGGGGACCAATTTGCCACGGGCCACCAGACAGGAGGTGAGGGGGGAGGGATGGGGGGACCTGGGTTTCTGCCCCAACCCCAGACAGGGACACTCTCCTGACCCAGCTGCCCAGCAGCCCAGTCTGTCACAGGGTGTCACGGGGACGGGGTGGGGACAGGGGCACTGTCAAGGCCTCACTCACTCCTCCCACTCCTGTTTGACCCGGAAGTGATTTCGCAGCCTCAGGACACTCCTGGTCAGGGCTGGTCCCTACTAGTGTCTGGACAGGCCCAGCCTGGTGTCATTGTCCCCGTGGTTCTGGAGGTCCCGGCGTGGGGGCGGCAGCACACCGGGCCCAGACATGGCGGCATGCCAGTGACACGTTGGGTCTGAGCATCGGCCATGCTAAGCCTGGGTCAGTGTCCAAGATCGACAGCTCGGCTCTCGGCACTGCAGGCCCCTAGCTGGGCTCCTGGGGCGCCCACAAGTCCCCCAGGTGACCCCGACCCTGCAGAGCCCAGACAAGCTCCACAGAGGGTCTGGCAGGCAGGTCTGTGAGAGCGGCTCAGCCGGGGCCCAGGGCTTGGGTGGCACCTACACAGGCTTTGCTCCAGGTAGCCACAGGGAGCAGGACCCCACAGGCCCCTTAGGCACACGGAGCGGAGGCACACGGCGCCCTGCCAGGCCCCTAGTTCCTCTCTGCAGCTTCCTCCCGAGAGGGTGGCCAGTGTCCAGCCTCACTGCTGGACAGCCAGGAGACCAGGAGGGCACTGCCCGTCGGCCCTGGTCACCAGTTATGGCCGTCACGGCTGCGAGGGGAAGTCGCAAACCCGGCTGGGCGCGCTGAGCTGGACGAGTGTCCATGGTCAGCATGGCAGAGACCACGCATGGGCACACAGCAGGGGCACATGGTCAGGCGGGGGCCGGCCCCTCCCACCAGCCCCCGGCTGGCCCCAGAGTGGGTCTCCGATGGGTCCCACCCCGCTCCAAACCCGGTGCTCCCGGTTCCCAGGCCCGAGGGGTCCACGGGGCCTGCTTGTTGTTTCTCTGCTTTGATACAATTATAGATTAATTAATTCTCGCTGAGCAATATCTGACCTACATCAGTGCACGCTGCGGAGCCGAGAAGGGCCGCCGGCTATATAAAGATGCCGATCTATTTCCACACGCGGCCCCCAGCTGCTCCCCGTTACATAAGGCGCTTAAAGGCGCCCGCCCCCGTCTGCCCGCCGCTGCCCGGTCGGGTGGCCCCAGAGGGGCCGCAGCCGCACCCCAACCCGCACACGCATGTGCGGACACACGCATTCCCGTGCGCCGGCCTGGCCATCTGGGGGAACCTCGTGAGAGCATGCCAGCCGTGTCCACTTAACAGAGCGGCTGTCGCAGGGAAGGGGGACACACGGCCCCTAGCGACAGCGCGTCCCCGCAAGTCCCCCAGGTGGGTGGGACCCTGGGTGCCCACCGCCTGTCCTCTCCGCTCTGTGGGGACTGACGGGTTTACAGAGACCACAGACTCCATCTGGGCATACGTGTGTGGTGTGTCTATGTGTGTCTGTGTGTGCGGGAGAATGTACGCCAGTTTTGTGCATGTGTGCACATGTGTGATGTGCCCCATGAGGAGGGCGCGGGCAGCTGAGTCCCGCAGCTCCTGAGACACCCAGCCTGGATGGCCACCAGCTGACGGTGGGACACAGCCGGCGCCCTGGGAAGCGCCTGGCGCCTAACCAGGGAGCACATAAACACATGTTCATGTGTACATTTGTGCATGTGTGCATATGAGTGTGTGTGCACGTATGCACGCTTGTGTGCATGTGTACCTGTGTGTAGATGTGTGCATGAGTGTATGTGTGTGCTTATGTGTACGTGTGTGCATATGAATGCATGTGTGTGTGTGTCTGTGTGTGCATGCAAGGCTAACGTGTTCTCAGCAGGATTACAAACACACTGCCTCCTTTGCAGCTGAGAAGCTGAGGCATGAGGAGGTTCTTCTGCCCAGGTCCAGGGCCATAGTCGGGCCTGGCTGGGTTCTGGGGCACAGCAGGGTGGCTGCCAGCCTGCCCGCTCCCTGCCCCACCCCCACTACCCGCCTTGGCTCCCTCTGAGCCCATCCTGCCAGTGTGCCACGAGGCCACCAGAATGCTGCCCTCCGAGCCCCCGAGCCCCGCACGTCGCAGGACTGAGAGCAGCCACGGCCTCTTGGCAAGCCCAGGGTCCCCTGGGGGTACACCCCCCCTCCTATGCTCAGGGGCTGGAGGAACCTGCTGTCTAAGAGCGCACGGAGGGGGTCCCAGCCTGGTGCCGCAGAACCGCCACCAAGCTGGCCCAGAAGGCCTCCAGCCTCTGATTTCAGGAGTCCCTGGCGGGGGCTGGCAACCTCTGGGGACCTCACAGTCAGTGCTGGACTCTGTCTGGAGCTGGCTGGTGACCTGGGCCTGGGCCTTCACAGGCCGAGCAAACAAGCTGAACACGGCCTGGAGCAGAATCCACCTGAGCCCAAAAACCCACTCCAGGCCCCTTCGAGACAAGCTGCCAGACCTCTCGAGAGCTGTCCAACCCTGCTCTCCTGTGCTGGGACCGGAGCCGGGGGCAGCAGACACCAGGGACCAGGGTGGCCTATGGGGGCTGGGGAGAGTGGGTCGGTGTGAGTGTGTGCAAGTGTGTGTGTGTGTGTGTGTGTGTGTGAGTATGAGTGTGTGTTTGTGTATGTGAGAGTGTGAGTGCATGTGTGAATGTACATGAGTATAAGAGTGTGTGAGTGTGTGAATGTGAGTGTGTGTGTAGGTGTGAATGTATAGTGTGTATGTGTGAGTGTATGTGTGTGCAAGTGTGTGAATGTGAGTATGAGCGTTTGTGTGAGTATGTGTATGTGTGAGTGTGTGTGTGTGTGTGTGTGTGAATATGAGCATGTACATGTGTGGCCCCAAATCAGGTCCTCAAGACAAAGCTGCTGATGGTGGAATGAGTGATGGGCATGGCCGGAGGACGTCAGGGTCCCCCGGCGGGGCACAGGAAACAGGTGCTGACCCGGCTGTTGGGAGTGCAGCCAGATGCTCCGCCTGGCCCCCCGCCAGAGGCGGTCCTGGCGCTGACGCCTCTCGCTGTTCCTTCACTGTATTATTCATCCCTGGGACTGCGGAGCCAAACTCGCACCCCCACCCAGTCGAAATCCGCCTCGCCTACCACCTTCCCAGCCTGTCCCGGCCCCCACAATCCTCACGGCCTCTGGCCTCTGCGTCAGCTCCCTGGGCACGGCCACGGTCCCTGCGGAGATGCCTGGAGGCCAGGCGGGAGGGACGGGACCGTGCTCGGGGTCAGCGGGCTCCGCTCAGCCCCAGCTCAGCCCCCGCCGTCATGTCAGGGCGCAGACACGCAGCGAGGCCTCGCTTGGCATTTGGAAGCCCGCGTCGCCCCAGCCCGGAGCGCTATTTGAGGCTTGGTGCTCTGCCAAAACACCAGATAAGATCAGGATGATGTGTAAGTGATAAGAGGGCTGTTGATTGGATTGCTTCTCCTTTTTTCCCTTTCTGACACTTCAATTATTTCAGTTATGACTTTTTCATAAGACTGTTCATAGATTGCAAGGGAACAAGTAACCTTTAAATCTCCCGTTTAGCACATTACAATAATTTCCTTGGAAATGCATCCGAATACCGCAGGTGTGCCACCTATGACCTACTGCCGGCGCTTGATCAGCGAATTAATGTCGAGGTTAATTCAAACTTTGGGAGAAAGTGCAAACTTGACAAACAGGAATCCTGCCTCTCGCCCCGGGCAGCTGCCGGCGCCCCTAGGGGAGGGCAGAGCCGGCTGGGAGGTGCAGCCACTGGCACGCCAAGGGCACGCCCGAGTCCAGTGCTGGGCCAGCCCCGATGGCCATGGGGGCTTGACAGGTGACTGACCCTGCCCGGACCCCAATCTCTTTACCTGTGGAACAAACACATGCCACCTCCAGCCTCCTGTGGGAATCAAACAGGTTCATACGTGGAAGTGTCATGGCCACCACCCAAGGGCAGTGGCAGCCTGCACCTCGCTCCTCACCCCCGTTGCCAGCACATCCGCACCAGCCTCACCGTCAGCCCATTGTCGGAAGCACCACCGCCACCATAATCGCCACCATTGCCACCAAGAGCACCATCTCCCTCACCATCAGCATCACCTCCCTCACCTCAGCATCACCTCCCTCACCAACATCATCACCTCCCTCACCAGCAACTCCATCTTTTTAGGGGATGGGGGGCTCACACTGCATGTGCTACATGATGTTGGGGGGCTCTTGACTGGCCCCAGGCAGGAGCCAGGAGGGAGGCTATGGGGAGCCCCTCCAGTGAACCCACACTTGATCATGGATGGGGGTAGTCCCGGGTCCTGTAGAGGAAGGGGCCCCGCTGGAGGAGACTCAAGAGGCCCTCGAGAGCCCTAGAGGTGAGTGTCCCCAGGCAGGCCCCACAGGGCCCCCTGCCCCGGCCATGCCCCTGGAAGCAGGAGAGGTTCTCCCAGTTCCCCATGCTCACTCAGGACCTCACATGCAGCCATGCACGCACCCTGCTGTACAGGGTGCCGCTGCCAGGCCCAGCACCCCAGCCTCCTCCTCTCCCTGGTGGCCCCCCTGCCTGCACCCCCTGCGCTGTCCTGCGGGCTTCGAGAAGGGCCAAGCACAAGCATATGCCTGACGTTTGCCGGCACAGAGATGTCAAAGAAGGGGCATTTTAACTGGGTTTTGAGGGATGCGTAGGAGTTCACCTGCTGGAAAGTACGCGAGAAGCATCTGAGCAGAAGCCGGGGTGTGGAATGTGAGTAGGTGGGAGAGCCCTGGAGTAAGGAACAGGAGCAGGGTGGGCTGAGCGGGTGGATGGCAATGCCAAGCTGTGGGTGTGGCTGGCAGAGTGGACGGGGCAGCTCCCTCGGGGAAGGACTTGTCACTCCTCAGGCGACAAGAAGGGGCCTGTTTTGGGGCCTTTCATAGACGCTAAGTCCCTCTGGGACCTGCAGGCGTGAGACGTGCAGCGCAGGACGTGGAGGCCTCTGGGCTTTCAGTGTCTGCCTCAAATCAGGGCCTTGCCCATCCAGGGTGCCGTCACGCACGTCAGGGGCGAAGTGGGAGGGGTCCACATAGTGGGAGGACAGATGGACGGACAATGGATAGGCGAGAAAGCAGCCACCACCTAAACACACGGAAGGGCCAGGTGTGGGGCTACCACTGGTGGCGGGCGGTAGGTGGGGCTGGGGGACACCCAGGGTCCCGGGGTCACCCCAGCCACCTACTCACAGCCCCATGCCCCTGTCCCAGGACTGGGGAATGGGCGGAGGGCAGGAGTGTCCCGGTGGAGCCTGGATGCCCAGCGGGGCGGGGGCTGGTTTCTGCAGTGCACAGGGGCAACGGAGATGCCATCGGGGCTGGGCAACGGGAAAGTGGGGGTCCCTCCTTCTGATTCCCCACAAGCAGGCCCTGGTGGCTGCCTGCACCCCCGGGTGCTGTCACTGATGGCTCCCAGCCACTCCCACAGCTGAGCAACCCGAGAGGCACCAG
>NW_026606111.1:2390000-2465000 GCF_029834395.1 Sorex fumeus
TGGGCCCCACCCACACTCAGCTTCCTCACCCCAGCCAAGCTGCCCCTCTATGCCCCCACCCAGCTGGGGCTCGCATCCGGCACCCACTGTCCACCTGGCCGTGAAAGGCCACTGCTGGGAGCTGCTGGGAGGCCAGCGGGGGCCGGTGCGGCCTGGGGAGCTGCTGGGGCAGCGGTCCGAGGAGGCGTCTGGCCAGGGACAAGAGCAGGCCTGCAGGGGCCGGGGACAGGTTGACGGTGGGTTCCCCCCCCCTCCGAGCTGACCCTGCTACCCCCCTGCTGGCACCTGACACCTCATTCCCCCTGCTCACACTGTCCGTCACCTGCCCCAGGCACATGGCCACTCCTCCTGCCCACGCACCCTGACTCCGCTGATCCATGCACCCTGAGTGGGCAGAGCCACACTGGCCTGGGCAGTGACTCCTGCCCAGGTGCACCCGACTCCACAAGTTCAGGGAGACGCAAAGGTGCCCTTAGAGGAATGCCCAAGGTGGGGAGCAGGCAGAGCCGGGGGTGGGGGGGTCAGAACCTGCCCACTTGGTTCCAGCCACACCGAGTACCCAACCTGGCGCTCTGTAGGGTCTCTGGTGCTGGGGTCTTAATCACTGACCAATGGGGATGAGGATTCACTGACCATGGGGCTCAAGTCCACTGGCCACAAGGAGGAGGATCCACTGTCTATAGGGCTGAAGATCGACTGACCACGGGGCTGAGCATCTACTGACCATGGAGTGGTGGATCCACTGACCACGGGGCTGAGCTTCCACTGTCCAGCTGCTAAGACATGCTGTCCATGGTGCTCTGGGGAGCTCCCGGGCACAGGCGCCTGAGGGCCACAAGGGCCAGAATGCCGGAAGACTGGACAGGCACATGGCTGTCTACACAAGGAAGAGCCTGCCGGGCATTTCCCCCAGCAGGATAGACACATGGCTGCCCTTCCAGAGGCTGACCTGCTCCAGGCTACAGGGTCGGAGCAGCCCCCTCGGAACACTGGCCAGTTCCTGGCTACTGAGTTGTGGGGCTGGGGAGCTGCCCTCTCCCTGCTCATAGTGCCAACCCAGCTTTCTCTTTCTCTGCCCACCAAGGCCTCCCTGCCCTCACACCCCCTCCCCAAAGGACTCCTACCCAACCCTGGTCAATGAGTTCATCCCACTTATCTTCTCCAGCAGGGAGGGAGGTTACAGCAAAAGTCATTCTTGTATCAGGGAGAGTGCTGATCCCAAAAGATTCCAGACACTGTAGAATGGATGGACAGTGGTTGCAGGCATGGGCTGATGGAGAATGAATGAGGTGAGTTTGTGGAAGGGTTGTGGGTGGATGGATGGGGGAGTGGGGGAGTGAGTGGTGGATGGATGGATGGATGAATGGATGGATGGACCGATGGATGGACTGATGGATGGAATGATTGATGATGATGGATGGATGATGGATGATTGATGGATAGATGATGATGATGGATGGAATGATGGATGATGATGGATGGATGACGGATGATGAATGATGATGGGAGATGATGGATGGATGATGGATTCTGAAGGATGGGATGATGGATGGATAATGGATGGGATGATGGGTGAATAATGGATGATGACAAATGGATGGTGTCAGATGATGAATGAGATTGATGGATGGTGGATTGGTGGATAGATGATACAAATGATTGAACGGATGATAAATAATGAATAGATGATAGATGGGTGATAGATGACGAATAAATAGATGATAGGTAGATGAATGGATGGATGAATGGATGAACTGACAGGTAGATGGATGAATAGATGGATGGATGGGTGGGTGGGTGAATGGATGGATACTGGATGAATAGATAATGGATGATGGACAAATCATGAATTGATGGATGGACTGATGGGTGGATGGATGTGTAAAGAGATGGATGATGGATGGATAATGATGAACAGATGATGATGGATGGTGGATTGATGGGTAAATAAATGATAATAGATGAAGGATGATGAATAGATGATAGATGCATATGGATGCATGAATAACGGATGTTTCTGAGGATCATCTGGACCTCCCCACTTTTCTGCAGAAGCCAGCTGATGCTCAGACATTCAGAATCACGTGGGGCTGCCCTGCAGGAGGGAGTAGCTCAGGCCAAGACTGACCCTTCTCTAGTCCATGCCTTCGTCCTCTTTCTCCCTGGGACAGTGGCTAGACTCCCCGCTGCACTCTGAGCTTGGTACCAAGAGTCCTCCACACCTGTGCTCCAGTCCCCCATGCCAGGATATGGTGAGCATTCTCCTGTCTGAGCCTCGGGCTGCAGGGCAGACCCACCAGGGCAGGACTCAGTCCAGTAAGTGCCTGAGTCCCCAGACACCATGCACAGCACCCCTGCACCCCTCAAGGTGTCTCCACCCCCATCTCCCATGCGAGGTTCTCCCTCCCTCTGCCACAGTAGAACACAGCTGGCAGTGGGTGCTGGGACATGCAGGTTCGAGTTCACCTGCCCTCAGGCGGGCAGATGGCAGAGGGTGTTGGTGAGGGACAGAGCTCTCCTCTGCACCCCGCTCGCTTCTGCCCCTGCCCTGCTCGGACCTCGGCTGCTCTGTGGGTGCAGCTGCCAGGGCGGAGGGTGCTGTGCGGGCTGGCAGGCATGGCTCGGGCTCTCCTGGGCTGCTCGGCCCCAGGAAGTGGTCGTCGTCATGGAGATCCCCTCAGGAGTGCAGGGACGGAGAGTGCATAAGGAGGGAGGCGTGAGGAGGGAGGCCTGCAGGGGGTCGTCAGGAGCCCCCAGACTCGGCCCTGCCCGGGAGCGACAGTGATTCGGATTCTGCTGTCCTGGTTGGCGATGAGCCCCGAATAGCTTATTAGAAATTAATATTTAATTCTCTGCTGTGGATTTAGCTTAATTATTCAATTTATTATCGCAATTACTGAGACACACCCGGAAGCAAACTTGCTTTAAGAGGGAGACAGCGTGCGGGGGGTGGGGCCATCCTGCCTCCTGCTCCTGACTCAGAATAAGCTCTGCCCCCTCGGTCCCCCTCAGCCCTCCATGTCCACACCCCCCACCCACCACCCACATCTCTGCACCCCTCACTCACCCCATCTCTGCACCACCCCTCACCCACCCCCACAGCTCTGCACCCCTCACCCACTCCTACAGCTCTGCACCCCTCACCCATCCCTACACAGCCCGAAGTAGGGACAGCCACAGCTTCTCTCTGCTTTGGAGGCCCCTGGACTTGCCATCAGACCCTGCTGGCCCCTCCGCAGCCCTCCCGTCCGCAGCATCCGTCTGCTGCTGTCCCATGACCCAGGGAGCACCAAGAAGAGGGCAGTAGCCCCATTTGAAAAGTGGGGAGCCCTCAGGGGTGCAGGACAGGGAGGGTCACTGTTTCGAGCCTCTTCCCAGGGGGCCGGTCCCCCGCGTCTGCTCCTCTGCAGAAATAACCACTCATTTGAATGGGCCCCTCCCGCGCTGTTTATATTTAACCACACGCCTCCCGCCTCCGTGTCCTCAAAGCAACTTGGCAGGGGGGCAAATCCCCTCGTCTCTGTGGGAGCGGAGCAGAGCAGGGGCACGTGGGGTCCCACGGGCCTGCTGCTGGGGGCCGGGGTCAGGTGAGGGGGTGCCCTTCTCTGATGCAGCAAAGATGAGCCCAGACCCCCGTTTCCCACCCACAGGCACCCCAAAGTGGCCTTAATGGGCTGGGGGCTGCCCCGCCCATCTCCTCAACCACAGTCTGAGGCTAGAGGTGCCCATCAGGTCCCAAATGGGCCCCAGGACCCGGGCAGTGCTGGGGTGGCCACAGCCAAGAAATCATGAGAAAGGAAGAGGGGCCAGGGGCAGTACTGGCCCTCGGGGAATACAGGGGCACAAGGGGTCCACTTGGAACAGACACCTCCTTCCTGACAGGGAATCACGAGAAAACAGCAGCTCCGGCTGAGCCCTCGGACACTGGGAGAGAAGTTGGCGCCAAAGCCTCCCAGCGCCAGTCCCAGGCGCCCACGCTCATCAGGCTGAGTGCTGAGTGCCAGGGCTGGGTCTCTCCTGCCCAGAGCCCCTGCCAGCCACGTCACACCCACGCTTCCTGCACCCAGGGCCAGTGAGGACCTAACAAACGCCCTTCAGGGCCGCCTGTCCAGGCCTGAGACCCAACACGTACGGCTCAAGGGTGCTGGGCATCATTTCTGCATAGAGTGCCCAGGGGGTGAGCTCCAGGCAAACAGTGCCCCCTCACCACAGGGTCACCAGGGCCCAAGGCACGCCTGAGGGTGGAGGGGGAGTGGGTGCATGGGCGGGTGGGCGATGGGGGAGGGGATGTCGGGGTGCTCACATTGGTGGGTGATTAGACGGAGGATGGGTTATGGGAGGATGAAGATATGATGCAGCTGGCTGGATGATGGGTGGACGGACAGACAGATGGATGCACAGGTGGATGCAGAAATTAAAAGTGATGAAAGGGAGGGTGGGGGGGTGAAAGGACCTGTATGTGAGGGGGTTGGTGGGTGGGTGGATGGAGGGACGGGTGGAAGGATGGTAGGAAGGTGGATAGATGGGTGAAAGCCGAAGTGTGTGGGTGGATGACAAACGAATGATAAATGGACGGGTGGGTCGGTGGGAGCAGAGAGGCGGTCAGTGGTGACCAGATGGTGGGTGGGAAGGATGGGTAATGAATGGAGATGGGTGAGCAGGCAGGTGGTCGTGGGCCGTGGGGCACCTCCACAAGGGTCACTTCCAGGCAGAGACGACAATGATGAGGACAGTGAGGACAGTGACTCCAGCTAAGAGAAGCTGTGGTCGGTCCTTCCCTTGGCACTCCATCCTGGGGCACCTGACACTCCCTCACCCCCCAGGGCCACCTGGGCACCCAGCCCACTCCCAGCTCCCTGGAGACACCCCAGGGCACTTGAACCACTCCCTGGCCTCCGGGGCCACCCTGGGGCACCTGCCCCCCCCCATCTCCACCCTGCAGCTGCTTTGAGCAATGGTATTCAGGGGATTGGAGCCGTTCTAGGAGGGGCCCAGGAAGTCTCTCCCATGGGGGCTGTGCCCAAGCTGGTACGTGTTCACTCTGGGGTGGGCCGGAGTGCTCTGGCAGATGTGCTCCTCTTAACGCTGTGGCCCAAGCCCTGCCCGGCTCAGGACCAAGGACTCTGCAAGCAGAGGACAATGCCAGGCTCCGGGGGCACACTGGAAAGTCTTAATTAAGATGATGCATGGAAAGCACATCGCCTGGGTCTGGAAAATACCAGACATTTCGTCCTCATCAGATATTCTTCTCGTTCTGGGATATCATTTGCTTATTATTAATTTAACAAGTTCTGGGCCGCGGCATCCACAAAGTCCTGGTGGAGACACTCAAGGGTCTGTACCAGGGGATCTGAGGGATGGTCGAGGGGTGCCAGGAGCAAGGGGCTACACACAGGACCCGAGGCGTGGGCTGGGACCCCCAGGCAGAGCTTTGACTGTTCAGATCAGTCTGCAGGTGGCAGAAGGGTGGGGCGGGACGGAAAAGGGAGGCGGCACGAGCCGGCCTTGCACGTGGTGGCTCAGGAGCACCTTGGGGACATGTCAGAATGCCAGGCAGAGAGTGGGGACACAGGGGACCAGTGGGAGAGACCAGCCCAGGAAGGGAACAGAAGGAAAGGTCCAAGGGAACAGGCACAGCACAGTGGCTGGATGCCGAGAAGCCCCAAGAGCAGCAGGGTCAGGGGACTAAATTACAGAAGCCAAGAAGGTCCACAGGCTGCCCACGAGAGTCATGCAGTGGTCAGTTCACTCATCCACCCACCCACCGTCTGTCAACCATCAACCCACCATCCACTCACCATCACCCACCATCCACCCAACCACCATCCACCCACCCACCCACCCACCATCCATTCATCCATCCATCCACCCACCCACCATCCATCTATCCGCCCATCACATATCACCATGCATCTCTCCACCCAGTGCCCTCCATCTTCCCAGTGGCCGTAGAGTGGGGTGTGGATGTTGAGTGTGAAGAGGCAGATTGGCAGTGATGGTGGTCTTGGAGAAAATGGGTGCCAACTTGGTTTTGGGGTGCACATGCACGGTGAGCTTGGGCTGAGGAGTGCTGGCAGCAGGGCACCCCTGAGCTGACCCTGTTCTCAGAATCCGCGAGCAGTGGGGGCCGCCTCCCGGAACACCGTGCAGGGCGCCCATCGATGCGGAGTGAAGCCTGCAGCTGGGGTGGACAGGGCCGGCAGGAGACCACATTTCAGCACCAAGGCCAGCACCTGTGCGCTCTAAGGGCTCCCTCAACCTCCCCTGCAGGTCACCCTCACACCATGCAGGACACGAGAGGCTACTGTCCTGTCCACACGGTAGTGCAAGTGGACTCGGGGCAGTGCCGTCACTGCCCAAAGTTCCATGTGGGAACCACGGTGGCTGTGGCAGAGCCTGAGAGTGCAACGCTCCCCAGCTGTAAGAGGGGGAGGAGGGGAGGACTAGCCCTGCAGTGGGGGGGCCAGCGACAGACCCTGCCCGGTTCTTGGCCTCCCCAGCCAACTGCCCTGGGCTCCTCCCCAACTTCCGGAGCAGAGGCTGTGGGCGGGCAGCGGGCAGGGATGCCAGGGGCACAGGCTGGGACATCTGTCGTGGTGTCCAGGCAGCTCTGAACAAGGCAGCGTCCACACACCTTGGCTCCCGGCCCCACAACTCCACTCACCTCTCCTGCCAGCCCGGATGAGGAGTGGACACTCAGGTGGGTCACAGGCGCAGGCCACAGCCGCTTCCAGGGCTCCCAGCGAGGAACTCCCAGCTCTGGGGGTCTCCGAAAGGGATGGCCCCAGCCCCAGGTCCCAGTGGTGGAAGGTTCAACCCAGTCCCAGCACACCCAGGGCCATGCATCCCTGGTCTTGGACGAAGGCAAGACCTTGCCCTGGAGATGCCGGTTCCGTGTGGCCCAGACCAAGGGAGCTGAGTTCTGAGAGTGGGGATGGCACTGGCTGTTTCCAAGGGCAGGAAGGGCCCCGGGAGGCGGCAGGAGGGTGCTGGGACCCAGCAGATCCCCCAGGGCCCCCGTACTGGGCACTGCGGGCAGGGGGAATCTGTGCTCCCAGCTCATATGCAGGAGCCTGGACCTGCAGCAAGGGAGCTCAGAGGGTTGGGGCAGGAAGGACCTGCCCATGCTGCCCACCGCTGGTCTGGCACACCCCATCTCCTGACCAGAGAAACAGACCTGGGCCACCCTGGTCTCCATTACCCTGGATCCCTGTGTGACCAGCTCGTGGGGGTCACTCTCTCCCAGGTTACTCTCTCCTGCTATTCTTCCATGTTACTTTCCTGGTTACTCTCTCCTGGATTACCCCACCTGTTCCCCTCCCTGTTACTCTCTATTACTCTCTCCCTGTTGCTCTCCCGGGTTCCTCTCCGTGTTCCTCCATGTCACTCTCAGGGAGGGGAGCAGAAAGCAGGGGTGGCCGTGGCCTGTTCCCGTGGTCCCGGAGGACACAGGGACTGAAGGGTCATGTCCTCTGCAGCCCCCACCACCAGCCCCGCGGGCTGCTTGTAATGCCAATGCACTCCTCACGGCTGGCATAGGCGCCTATTTGTATATATGTAGCCTCAATTTCCAAAGAGTGCTTTGGAGGGGCAGGATGAGTGCGTGGGGCGGCCGCGTCCTGGAGCGTTTCCCGCGACACCTATGTCCGCTGCGGGAGGGCCAAGGGGTGCTGCCCACCTCGCCGCCATCCAGCCCAGACTGGGGCTGGAGCAATAGCACAGAGGAGAGGGCATTTGCCTTGCACGCGGCCAACATGGGTTCGATTCCCAGCATCCCATAGGGTCCCCTGAGCTACCTACCGCCACGAGTAATTCCTGAGTGCAGAGCCAGGAGTAACCCCTGTGCATTGCCCGGTGTGACCCAAAAAGCAAAAAACAAAAAAAAAAACAGAGCCCCCAGACTTCGGGGGACCCTGTGAGGGACAAACCCCACGTAGACCCTGGAGATCCCTCATGGCATAGACCCCCAACCACCCCAACCCTCGTGCCACAGCGCCGCCCAGAGCCCACGGCCGCTCTCTCTGCCAACTGCCCCTGGTGTCCACAAGCCCCCGGGCCCAGCACCTGCCGCCAGCGAGCCCCGACCCCCGGTCCTCTTCTGCAGTTTGAACCCCTCGCTGGGCAGGTGCGTAAACCCCAGCTGGACCGCACCCAATGGGGCTCAGCGGCTTTGCCCACCGTGACCCACAGCCCCGCCCCACGCTCACCTGATACACCCACATGATCCCACAGCCCAGCTTATGCTCACCTGGTATGCCCACGTGATCCCACAGCCCCACCCCACGCTCACCTGACACACCCATGTGATCCCAGAGCCCAGCCTGTACTCACCTGGTATGCCCATGTGACCCCATAGCCCCACCCCACGCTCACCAGATACGCCCACGTGATCCCACGTCCCCACCCATATTCACCTGGTATGGCCACGTGACCCCACAGCCCCACCCGTGCTGATCTGCTGTGCCCACGTGACCCCGCAGCCCTGTGGCACTGGCAGAATAGCTGACCAGAAGCTCGGCCACCTGTGGGAGGGGTTCCTGGACATGGGGAGGCCACGAGGTGGGCTCGGGCGAACATCGGTGTGCGGAAGTGAAGGAGCCATGTCCTGGGCCCCCGTAGAGGAAGGCCCAGTGCAGGACGCCCCTGAGCACCAGCCAGACCCTGGACACACATCTCTGGGCAGGGAGCCACGGGTGGAGCTGCCCACGACTCACCGCGCCCGTGAGTGTGTGCGCATGGCTCCCGGCCGGGCTCCACAGTGGAGGCAAGCAAGAGGCCACGCATGGCTGGGCCAGGGCCTCAGGTGACCTGGTCAGGACAAAGCTGTGAGACCGCGCTCACCTGTGGCCTGCAGGTGACAGGACAGGGAGCACAGTCGGGCCCTAGATTCTGGAATAAAAAGGCCATCGCGGAACAGGACCATGTCGGGAGGGGACGGGGCAGGCCCAGGGGCCCTGAACACGTCAGGAGGTGCTGAGGCCGTGGGGTCCAGACCACAGAATTCATCCTGGAAATCTGCCTGTGGAGGGAGCAGGTGCGGGGAGGCGGCCAGGGGACGCTGGCGTGAGAGAGGCTGTTGGGAGCGATTGCCTGATTGTAAATCACGAAGAAATAAACAGTTTTTTCAAAAAGGAACAGACAGATCTGAAGAAGCGGACAATGCATGTTTCTGGAACCCTCACCCAGACACATCGGGGACAGACAAGATCCTCATGGGCAGTGAAGGAGGTTCCCTGAGGAAACAGAAGGAGCAAAGTCTGTCTGCAAGGCTGGAACCGGTGGAAACATCTAACGAACATCTTGGGCTGGAGCGATAGCACAGGGGGTAGGGCGTTCGCCTTACAAGCGGCCAACATGGCCGACCCGAGTTCGATTCCTCCGCCCCTCTCGGAGAGCCCGGCAAGCTACCGAGAGTATTCGATATGCCAGACACAGTAACAACAAAGTCTCCAATGGAGACGTTACTGGGCCCGCTCGAGCAAATCGACGATCAACGGGAGGGCCTTTACCTTTACCTTTACCTGGGGCCGGGCTAGAGGCACCGAAGAGGGTCAGATACTGCGGGTTCGGCATTCTCGCAGCATGGGAGCAGAGAGTACTCGGGACAGAGGACGAGAGCGAAGCTCGGGGCAACACGTGTCTTCTGGCCAGGCCTGGCCCAGTGACCGCAGAGTGGAAATGCCGGTGGGTGTTGGGGGAGGGCAGTATGGGGCCAGCAGAGTTGCCAACAGACACCGTTTCAGCTCTGACCTTATTCAGCACAGAGCAAGGACAGTGTCTAACTATATCCCTCACGACTGGAAATACCTGGCAATGCTTCAAGGCAAACAAGTGGAAAACTGAAATAAAAAAGCAGGGCAACAGTTCTTAGAATCCTGCCAGAAAATTGGGAGCTAGCCTCATAAGACTTGATTGGGGAAGGGGAGGTTTGTTCTTTTAGTTTTGGGGTCATACCCAGTGATGCTCAGGGATCACTCCTTGCTCGGGGGACCATGTGGGAAGCCGAGGATCAAACCCCATTTGTGGGCTGCGTGCAAGGAAAATGCCTTCCGTACTTACTCTCACCCCAGGCCTGACTCAAGTGCTTTGAAAGGAGTTTTGGCCACTGTGCAGCAGGTGACTGGGGCTCAGGCCCTGAATTCTGCAAGGATGTGACTGGGGTGAGGGGGCACGGGGTCAGCAGCCCACCTTCCACAGCTGTGCCAAGGACCATCAGTCATTCTGGAGCACTCGGGGCGCTGCCCGCCCAGGCCACATCGCCACTCACTAAATCTCTGTAGGAAGTGTTTTAAAAACTCTAGTGCTAAGTCAGAGATAGGGCTTGGGGAGAGACCGTTTGCCTTGCTGATAAGACCCTGGTCTTATGCCTGCCCTCACAAAAATGGAAAACAGAAACGAAACTCTAGTTCTGGGAAGAAAGAAGCTTTCGAAAGTGAAGAGCAACGCATCACATCACAGGCAGGATGGAAGGGATGGTGCAAAGCCATAGTGAATGGGTCCCATGAGGACACCAGGCGGCCACGCTGGTCTCCACGATCACTGTTCACAAAAGGCAACAGTGGTGAGGACAGGCACTGAGACCTGGAAGACAGAAAGCCACGTGGAGGAAAGGTCCATGGGAAGACTCCACAGGCAAATTTGGGGTGTAGACCCTCGGCAGCAGGCACGATGCTTGAAGGCCGGGACGGACGATGGCTCGGAAGCTGCTCACGCTGCCCAGGGCCCAGATGGCAGTCCCAGCTGCGAACATCAGAGCTCCAGGACGAGACTCCAAGTGACACACCCTCCCGGAGCAGCTCCACAGCGCAGCAGAGGGGAAGTGGCTGGTGGGAGCTGCAGCGCTGGCCAGGGGAGGCCACACACTCCTCAGAAGCTCCCATTCCTCCGACCATGGCAATGCTGCGTTTAACTGGGAAGCAGGTTGGACAGACTGAGAGGGCTGGTACCAAGCAGGACAAACTCTGGTTAGCATACAGCCATTAAAAGATAATAAAAAGAAAATTTAAAAGGCCCATGTACTTGGAATTTGACCATTTGCTTCTTAATAATTCATGGTTCAAAGAGGGGGGAACATAATAGATATGATTTTAAAATTGAGTGGTAATTAAAATGCTGTGTTGCGACGTGCAGGGGACAGTGACTTACAATGGAAATTTATACACTCAGGGAAGTTGGAAATTCTATGGGATGAGTATTTCAAGTTTATTCAATAGAATAATGAGCCACGGGTTACATGCGAAGAAAGAGGAGATAAAAAGTAGAAACCAATTTTTAAAATCACCTCACATAAAGTATAACTCTACTATATTGTAGTACTGTCCTCCCGTTGTTCATCGATTTGCTCAAGCGAGCACCAGTAACGTCTCCATTGTGAGACTTGTTACTGCTTTTTGGCATCGAATACGCCATGGGGAGCTTGCCAGGCTCTGTCGTGTAGGCGGGATACTCTCGGTAGCTTGCCGGGCTCTCCAAGAGGAACGGAGGAATCGAAACCTGGATCGGCTGCGTGCAAGGCAAACTCCCTACCCGCTGTGCTACCGCTCCAGCCCAAAAGTATAACAACAAAGCCAAATAATACTAATTTTTTAAAAATCCTCCAGGAGATTTGGTAAAGGTAAAGGTAAAGGCCCTCCCGTTGATCGTCGATTTGCTCGAGCGGGCCCAGTAACGTCTCCATTGGAGACTTTGTTGTTACTGTGTCTGGCATATCGAATACTCTCGGTAGCTTGCCGGGCTCTCCGAGAGGGGCGGAGGAATCGAACTCGGGTCGGCCATGTTGGCCGCTTGTAAGGCGAACGCCCTACCCGCTGTGCTATCGCTCCAGGAGATTTGATCAAGATCAAAAGTATCTGGACAAATATGCAATGTTAGGGATGAAGAAGAAAAGAATTAGAACTATAGGCATGCCCCAAACTATAATTAGAGAATATCTGAACAGGATAAGCAACTCCATCGGAAACCCAAGGCAGGAGAATACATTTCTGGAAAACAGGACGTGCCCAACAGCCTGGATGCCAGAGGCTGGGGCACTCCTGGGTGTGCCTAAGCAGGAAACGCATCTCGGGACAGAGAAAGGCAGAGGGAAAGCAAGTCCCACAAGAATGATTTTTGCTCAGCCTCAAAAGCAGACAAGCTTGAGCTGAGGCATAAAATGTGCCGGCCGATGCAGATGCAAGGACTTGGAAATCAAATCAAATGAGATGGCTCGTGGGAAGATCACGCTGCCCACTGCTCCTCACGACCACCATCACCACCATCCTTACTATCATGTTGTATTCTGACCAGGCTCAATTTATCTGAGAAACATGAGGAGTTTAATGTTAGGAAATCTGTGATACCACATAAATCTTACGGAGGATAATATCTCAAAAGAGATGTAAAAAAAATTCTGATGAAATTAAACACCCATCCAGTACTTTTTAAAAAATAGTCCAAACTCTTAGCAAACCCCTAGCAAACTTTCTTCACTAGACAGTGTTGGAGATGAATCTTGGGGTCTTACCCCAACAGGGGGCTGTGGCCAGCATTTCCTTTCAAATGAGAACCAAGGCGGCCCCCCGTCCTGCCCGGTGCATCCTGGGGCAGCCCCGCATCAGCTTGATCGAGTACTAGACCAAAGGCAGAAGAACGGGGTGAAAGAATCAAGCCGTTACGACATGCAGGACTGCGAGCCACGGGGGGTGTAAAAGAATTCTTATGCAAAGTTTTATAGTTAAAAAATAGCACTTATCTGAATAGACACTCCATTTATAAGAACCCCACGTTTCTATGGACTAGCTACTAAGGAGCATATACACCACTAATGGAAATGAACTGAAATACATGCTTAGGAATAAATCTTAAAAAGAGGGTCCAGAGAGACAAGACTGTGGATAGATGGGGTGCTGGCCTTGCACACGGCCCACCCGGATTCGATCCCCAGCACCCTGTACAGTCGCCCAAGCCCCACCAGGAGTGATCTCTGAGCACAGAGCCAGGAGTCAGCCCTGAGCACTGCTGGGTGTGACCCCAAAACAAAAAAACAAATCTAAAACCAAACTCAAGAGCTACAGAGAATCATCATTTACATGAACTGAGCCATTTAAGACATAGCCAAGATAAACTATTTTCATAGACAAGAAACCCCATTCTACAAAAACACCCACAGATCCAGTGCCATCAGTCATTACATGATGATCAAACAGGGGAGCGACTCTAAACACAGTGCCAGGAAGAGCCTGGTCCCCCCTGGAGTGACAGGTGATGGCCCCCCAGAGACCCCCGCTTGCACAAAAGGCAGGGCTTAAGGTGCTGATGTGGTCATGTCCAAGGGCCAGGCCAGGCTCCGCAGAGACCAGAGCGAGGCCCTGCCTGGCTACGGCAGGGATGGGGGCTCCAGACGGGACCAGCAACCAGTCACCCCATCAGAGGCCTGCTGGTGGACACAGACCCACGGCAGCTTCCAGACACGAGCCCTGCCACCTCACAGGCAAAACGGCACAGACAGGGGGGAGACAGCCGGACTAGACAGGCAGGGTGGGGAGGCCCTATGAGCACACAGACAGGACAAGAGGCCGAGCCGACTCCAGAGCAGAATCATGGACACCGCCAGGAAAGACTCAGGGCTCGTTAGTAAGCAGAGACATGCAAATGAAGGCCACAATTAGATACTATTTCACACCCAGCAGATTGGCACAGTTAAGAATGATGACGAGCACACCATGCATCAGCCCCGGAAGGCCCACCCAGAAGGTGTGGGGGACCCCGAGCAAGTGTCAGGGCTGGGTGGGGGCGGGGCCCACAGACATGGAGCCCTTCCCTGCCATGACTCCCGCCTTGAAACCACCTACAGCAGCCACAGCCCGGGCAAGCCCACCACGACAAACCCTCAACCTCCGGTCCCCTGAGCCCCAGGGCAGGTGGGCATGGCAGCCCCTCCTGGACTGGGGGAGAAACAATGGGGTGGGCAGTTCTGGGGAAGGGAGGAGGGGCGGGGAGCCGGCACCCCCCCAGTGGGGTTCACCACCACCTGCCTTCAGCAAAGATGGCCATGGGGACTCGCCCTACAGCGGGGGAGATGGGGTGTGGTGGGCATACACTCGTGTGTCTGCAGCTACGTGTGTGCATGAGCTTGGCACGCACACGTACATGTGCATGTATACAGGTACATGTGTGCACATGCAGTGCATATGCAGGTGCTGTGAATGGCGAGTGTTGTGGGGAGCATATGGGGTGACCGAGGCAGCCTCTGTCCCCTCAAAGTGACTTCTGATCTTACAGCTGGGCCGTGGCCCCGGGGAGGCATGTAAAAGTTTGGTGTGCTGAGGTGGCAGGCTCAGACCGATGGGGCCATGGGCTGGCCTGGTCGCTTGTCTGGGAGTCCACAGTGACCGGTCCTATGTCATAGGCACATCCTGGGCCCTTCCTCAGCGCCTGCACTCCTGGTCCAGGCAGTGGGGAGGTGCGGTCTGCAACGGGCCCAGCAGTGGGCCTTTTCCCTGTTTCCACACGAGTCAGCATGAGTTTGCAGAATTTGCTGACTGCCTTGGGATTCTACTCCCTGCACTGGGATCGATGCCCGTTTTAGGTTGGGGGGCTGGGCCACACTCAGGGGTGCTCAGGCTTCCTCGTGGCTCTCAGCTCAGGGCTGGGGTTGGCCGCAGGCAAGACAGCGCCCCCCGGCTCTCCTACGGCTCTAGCTCCTGGTCCACCTTCTTATCAGGAGACCTCTCCTCAGGACCCTTTCCGGAGAAGCAGCCTGGGCCGGGGCAAATCTGCCCACCTGGTCCTCTGAGCCCCTTGCTCGCTGAGCCTCACCCCCTTGCATCCTGACTCATTCATTTTTCAGGCTTTCTTCCTTGCACCATTTGCCCCAGGTTACCCCGCACACCCAATTCTGAGATGCAGGCCTCCCTGTGACCGTAGGCCAGTTGGGAGCTCTGGGACAGTCCTGGGCCTCCCCACCGGGCGATCTTCACGGCTTTCTCACTACCACAGCATGGCACCGTCATCTACCCCAGTGGCCCGTGTGCACAGCTGAGGAGCACTGGCGAGCTTTATCCTGAGTTCTCCAGTGAGGGGTCCTATCTGGGGCAACTGTCTTCATGAGCGAGGTTATGCTGACCGCACGTCGACTCGTGGGCAGCAGATGGAGGCTCTCCATGCGCAAAGTGACCCTTGGACAATGCCAACACTTGCCACGAGCTCCCGGCAGGTCAGCCCCTCCACAGACTGGGGACGGGCATCGCTGCTGCACCCTCGCCTCCTCCACCCTCTCCTCATCCTGCGTCCTTCAGGAAGGGGCCCACTGCAGTGACCCAGCATCCTGCATGCCTGGACATGCGCCAGGGGAGCCTGCAGTCCCCTCCCCACCCTCCCACTGCCTGCCAGAATGGTTTCCAAGCACAGAAGGTCAAAGCCACACCCTGCATGGGGCATTCCGCCTGCTCCCAAGGACCCCACTCGGGCCTCCCAGCCGTGAAGGTCAAGGTGTGACAGGGTCAGGGCATGACAGGGTCCTTGTGACGGGTCAGGTGTGACAGGGTCGAGGGTCACAGGGTCAGGGTGTGACGGGTCAGATGTGAGGGGTCAGGTGTGAAGGGCCAGTGTGACAGAGTATGAGTGAAGCCTGGACAGTCAGGTGGGGGTCTCAGGGCCCAGCAGACCAATGTTTGTCCCCGTGCCCAGGGGACTACTCTGGCATAGGGCATCCCTCTTTGTCAGATGGAGTCTTCGAGGTCTGGGCCAAGTTAGGAGGGACCCTGAGAGGCCAACACACAGGGGTCAGCTATGTCTGGCACATACTGCAGTCTGGGGGGCACCTGGAGGAAGTGGTCTGGGTGATGGGGAAACAGACTGGGGGCCGGGGGAGCCGACAGGGGCGGCGGTAATATGTGCCTGGCTGGTGACAGTGGTCCCTGGGAGGGTGGGTCCCGCTAGCGGGCAGGCAAGAGTGAGGGTGGGTGGGGGTGTGGCCCCACTGTCCACAAGACACAGTGGCCACATGAGGGCAGCAGAGAGTGAGGAGCAGAGACTGGCCAGAATGGGATCGCCTGCTGGACACAGCTGATGCCCGACTCCACTGTGACCCTGTGACACGGTCCACACTCACCACTCATGGGAGACACCATCATCACCATCATGGGGGAGGGGTCACAAGCTGTCACGGGGGTCACAGGTCATCATGTGGGGTCACAGGTCATCACGGGGGTCACAGGTCATCAAGGGGTTGATGAGGGGTCATAGGCCATCACGGGGGGTCACAGGCCATCACGGGGGTCACAGGTCATCAAGGGGGTGATGAGGGATCACAGGCCATCACGGGGGTCACAGGCCATCACGGGGGTCACAGGTCATCAAGGGGGTGATGAGGGGTCACAGGCCATCACGGGGGGTCACAAACCATCGCAGGGGTCATTGGCCATCATATTCCCATGTCAGGAGACTGCAGGTCCAGGTGCTGGGGTCCTCGGGCCTCCCAGAGGGGCTCCTCCTTCCTGCTGCCCAGGAATTGCGCCTCTACTTTTTGAGATGCTAATGGGGGGTCTGGGGATGACCCCAGCCCAAGCACCAGGCTCTGTTTGACTCCAGGAACACTCCACTGCAGACCTGGTGGGGCCTCACCCGGCCCCACAGCTGGGGGACCCTCAGCACCCCAGCAGCTCGGTACAGTCCAGGCCTCTTCAGCTGCCTCCAGCAACCTCCTGAGGGAGGGGGTTCCCTTCCTCAATGTCTGAGGAAGGTCTCCAGGCCAAAGACAAGAGAAGGGAGGAACATGCTGGTCACCTTTAAAGAGCCCAGGAACTGGCCTCGACCCCCAGTCTGTACCCTCACAGGCACCCCATTCCCCAGCACTCTGCTCCCCTTGCTCCTGGGGGTGGCACCCTTATGGTCACTGACACCAGGAACCCCAACCATGCTGACCTTCACTCCAAAGCTCCTGCACACCTGCCGTCACCTGCATCATGTCACCCGTGTCACCGGCACACACATCACCAACCCCAGAGCCTGAGTGGAGGGCCCCAAAGGCCAGGACAGAGACAGGCATTCGGGACGGTGGGGGGCAGTGAGGTCCCAGCTGGGGGTCCCAGGTGCAGCCCGATCTCCAGCCCAGCCTGTCTGAGGCCTCGTTTCAGGCCAACCCAGGGGCCCCCGGGAAGAGCTGCCCAAAGACACCCCCCACCATCGTGGGCCGGGATGGGGGCAAGTGCTAGGCGGGCAGAGAGGGAGGGGGTGGGAGATGCCAGGGGCACAGCCGGGGAGGGCAGCCGATGCCCCCACACTGCTGGCCGGAGCCTGGGGGTCCACGGGCGCTAAGCTGCCCCTCCTGGCAGCCTGGACACCTTGGCGGCACTAGCCCCCGACAGGTCAGAGCACGCCTCTTTCTTCTCCCCACAAAGGCCCAATTTGGGTCTTTAGCACAAGCCGGGATTAGGATTTGCTGGCAGGCGGGCAGCACTGAGTGAAGTCTGTCCAGCACGCACACAAAGGCAGCTTTCTGCTCCGCTGGCCGGGGGAGGGGGTGTTCCCGTGAGAAGAAGCCCACGGGTGGCTTCTCGAGCTCGGGAACCAGACCGGCTCCATGCCCTCCAGCAGCCTCTGGCAGACTCTGCTCATTGCCACACGCGCTCAGCTCTGGACGGATCCGGCCAGGGCCAGAGAAAGCTCACCTGGACACACTCGAGAAGCTTCGCTGCTTTACTCTGCCCGGAGGCTGATGGTCGACAGGTGTGGCCTGAGAGTCGGGGGTGAAAGTCCGTCAGGGGGGAGGGGTCACACCCCCACAGAGGGAACAGCAGCAGAGGCTGGGGGACCTGAGGGCGTGGATCCCACTCAGCAGTGTGAGGGTCCGGGGACCCGGCCAACCACACCCTGTGCCCGAGCTGGCCCTGCTCCTTCTGCAGAGGAGGGGGGAGGGGTACATACCAGTGCTTCGAGGCCACAGGGATTCCCAAAGCAGTGCCTGGTTCTCCCCAGGTGAATGAGCACCTGACCCTGGCACAGGGCCGGACAGACACGAGCGCCTGACCGTGGCACAAGATCCTATCCCTCTCTAGATGCACAGACACTGCACAAGGCCGAGACACTGCGCAGAGCACACGGACACTGCACAGGGCACACACCCAACACAGGCACACAGGCAATCCAAACTGCACCTGCCCTCAGTCCATTGCACCTTTGTGCACAATCTCACACACTCACCAATGCCCACATACATATCCTGCTCTCACACTCCCACAAACATGCACAGAAATTCACCTGCACCTCCTCAAATCTCTCTGAAGGGCACAGCATCATAGGTGCAGGCACTACCCTCAGCACAAGAACTCTCACAAGTGCACACCCATGTGAACACATGTGTGTACTCACATATGCCCATGTTTACATACGCTTACACATGCACATTCACACACACATGCACACTCACGTGGTTGGTCCCACACACACATGCACACTGACATGGTCAGTCCCATACTCACACGTGCAGTCACGCGTGCACTCGTACTTTCACACATGCACACACACATGCATTCACATGGTCTGCCACACAGCACACACTGCACAGCACCAATCTACCCAGAGGCCAAAGGACGCAGTGTGCGTGTGCCTGCGCAAGCCCTGGCTGAGCCCGCTAAGGGGAGTGGACAGGTGGCCGCACAGCTGACACTTCCCTAGGGGCTGGGTCACCCTACTGTCAGGCCGTCATTTCCGGAGCTCTCTGATGACTGGAGGAAGGCAAGAACCCCAAGGGCATGACCCAGAAGCAGGGACAGAGAGCCCCTGACCACTCCAGGGACTGAATCACAGGGGAGAGGGGCTCCCTAGCCTGGGGCAGCAGGGGGTGCCCACAGGGGAGTCCTATGGGGGGTGTCCCACCCCCATGAGGCAACAGGGTGGTACCAGGAGAGAAGCAGGCAGGGGGCAGCTGACTTGGAACTCACAATGCCCATAAAGCTCACAGAGACCGCGGAGCAAATAGAACCCATGGACCCCACAAAGCCCTCGGAGCCCATGGAGTCCACAGAGCCCAGAGAGTCCATGGAGCCCATGGAGTCCATGAGCCCACGGAGTCCACAGAGCCCATGGAGCCCACGAGTACAGAGCCCACAGGACCCAGAGAGCACAGAGCTCACAGAATCCACAGACACTCAAGTCTCAGGGGCAGTAGCCTTTGGCCCCCTTCCCTCCTGATACATCCCGGCAAGTGCCACTGCCACCACGTTGGGCCCTGGAGCCCAGCTGTCCCTGGAGTGCCACCCACAGAAGCCCAGACAGTGCCAAACCTGCCCCAAGTCCAGGCACACCCCACAGGGCAGCAGGCTGGAGGGTGACCCTGGCCCATAGACAGGAAAGAAGAGATCCTGGGCATGGGGCACACAGACCCCACCGACTCTGGCTGCTCCCTACAGCCCCTGACAGGACTGAGTACTCCCCAGAAGGCAGAGCTGAAGATAGGGGCTGGGAGAGAGGCTGTCAGGCCCTTAGCACTGCGTTGGGTCTCGGGGGCGGGGGGCACAGCCCTCTCCCGACCCTGGGAGCGCTGGCAGCAGAAGCTCAGGACAAGCCCCAGGAACAAAGGCTGCCCGGGGAGCCCCCACCTGACCCTGCAGCTTCCGTGACCACCCGCCGGGGCAGCCAGCCTCCTCCGGCCTCCTGCCCCCAAGCTGGCGCCCGGCTTGTCCCTGCACTGGCAGGAAGCGGGGGTGCCAGGAACGCCCCGGCAACCGCGCCTGCTGGACACAGCCAGGCCAGTGGCCCTCCTGCTTAACCCCAGGGACACCGGGCGGGACCCCCAGAGCATGACCCGCCACAGGACAGATGGCAGAAGCTGCCAGTCCAGCCCAGGTGGACAGCGAGACCCCGGGCTACCTCTGTGTCCCCTGACAGGGGCGGCAGTCAGCCCCCCACCCCCACCGCAGAGCCTGGGCCCCGCCCCCTCCCCAGCTCCCCCATTGCACAAACCACCCCCTACTGCACACACCACACGCACCATCCACATCACACACACTCACAGTGCACAGAGCATAAACATCACACAACACAGCACACACACACACACACACACACACACACACACACACCTTCTCCATGCTCTGAATAATAGAACCTGTGGTGCTATTATTTCTGGATGATTCTCTGCCCCGGGCCCTCCTTTCCTTCCCTATCGACCCTCCCTCTCCCCCGCCCCCATCCTGTACACCTCCCACCCTTCTGTCGGACCTGACACTCTGAGACCTCGTGCTGGGGTCTCAGCTGAGATGGACTCACAGAGAGACGGTCCCTGAGCGTCAGGGGTGAGAAACGGCTCCCGGAGACTGAGCCATCCCACTACAGCTGTGCTCCTGCTGTGACCTCCTGTGGCTCCTGTCCTCCTCCTGTGGCCTCTTGGTCTCCCCACTTTGCTTGGGAGGCTTCATGCAGGCGTTTCTGACACCCGCTACACTCACCCATTTTCCCTTTTTGGCACTCGGTTCTTCTTAGGAAAACTTCCCTGTACCATGAGAAAGTGATTCCTTTTTATCCCCAGAAATCCAGTTTTATCTTTTATATAGCCATGATCCAGTTGGAATAGATTCTTTTTATAATGCTAGTCACGAGCTGGGTGGTTGTGTATGTGTATCCGTGTGTGTGCACACGTGTATGTGCGTGCCTATGTGTGATTGCGTATATGTGCATGTTTGCGTGTGTGCGTGCATGCGTGTGCATGCATGTGTGTGCAGGACTAACCAGACATCCCGGCACCATTCTTTAAAAGTCCTTTTTTGGGGGCCGGAGTGATATTACAATGGGATAGGGCGTTTACCTTGCACACGGCTGACCTGGGTTCGATCCCCGGCATCCCATATGGTCCCTGCAGCACTGCCAGGAGTAATTCCTGAGTGCAGAGCCAGGATTAACCCCTGAGCATCACTGGGTGTGACTCAAAAAGCAAAAATAATAACAATAATAATAATAATAATTTAAAAATAATAATAAAAAGTCCATTTCGACACAAGGCGTTGAGTTCGCTGCGGGGTAAATGTACACCTGGGCTGGCGGCTGCTCTGAAGTGTAAGGTTTGGTGCCCCCAGCAGAGAGCGTCCTCCCCTGACCACCCCGTAGTTCTCAGGTCAGAGGCCTCAGTCGACTCACCAGGCCACACACCCGATGTGGCTCTCTGGTGGAGAAGTGCCCTCACTGGCGGCCACTGCGCACTCCTGCCCAGCTCTGCGTCTCCTATGCCTGGCCTACAAAGGAGCCCCACCCGTGTGGCTGCTTGTGGGGGCCTCATGTCCACTTCCTGCCCAGAGGGAAAGGACTTCCTCCACGGGAAAGGTTCTGGGATGGGTTCCACAACTCCCGGAGAATTCTCCGGGCCCCATACTGAGCCGATATCACCAGGAGACCCCAGATGGGGTAGGTGCTGTCTCCCCGCCTTCTCCAGATGGAATCCCGGTGACCATGAGCTTCTACAAGCATGGCTCCGGTATGCGGGTACCAGAACTGTTTTCCAAACTGCGCAGCCTGATACGCAAAGCGATCAATGAAAAGTAAATGATCTAGTGTTTGAATGGTGGTGGGAAAATCTGAGCAAAATATAATGCCCAACCAAAATGCAAAAAAAAAAGGTCCTGGGGCTCTGTCAGTAGCGGGCGTGGACCCCAGAGCCTGCTCCTGTGCCCGGTGCACAGCGTCTGGTAAAATGGATTTCTCAATCACCCTGGTCGTGCCCTCCGGGAAGCACAGGAATTGGGGTGTGCCCCTCGCCTTCCCCACTATCTGGAGCATTGCTTTCTTGATGTCCTGGGCAACTCCCCTCCACGGTGCTCACAGATAGGGCTCACGCAGCAGCAGGCCCACTCACCACCTTGTGCTCGGCACCTGTCCAGGGGGCACTGCAAAGAGCCAGAGTTCTGGGTCCTGCCTCCCCAGGTCCTCAGCCCCGGGCGTCTCCTGGGCCTTACGAGTGCGTGCGGCCAGGTGGTCGGCCTGCGCTTCCTGCCATGTGAGTCATTTCTCCTGGAATGAGGCAGCTTCTGGGCTGTCCGGCCTTAGGGGTGCCCAGCGACAGCCCCTATGTGGGACATCAGACAGCTGAGTGCTGGACTCTGGCAGCAAAAGGTGCTCAGCCTCAGTCACGCTGGCAACTGGTCAGGGCACACAGTGCCAGGGTGCGGCGGGGACCCACGCCTGGAAGCATGTGCTCAGTGCTCTTGCCCTCGGAGCCCCTCCCCAGCCTGATAATGACAGACACACTGGGGAGGGGCCAGCTGTCCAGTGGCGGGGCCCAGGAGCTCCAGGCCATACGTGGACCCAAGTCCAGCGCAGGCTCAGAGCACACAGACAGGTCCGCTGAGCACTGGGCCACGCCACAGGCCCCTTGGAAGGGTTTGATTTGTTTGTTGGTTTGTTGGTTCTCTTGTTCCATTTTGTATCTCGTCAATTTTGGGTTTTGTTTCTATCATTTTCTTCTTAACTATGCTTTGAGTTATTTTATTGCTCTTTCCCTAGACTTTCCAGCGAAAGACGGAGTTCATTTGTTTTCACGTTTTAAATAAAATGTTGAGTGTTATGGATTTTCCTTTGATCACAGCTTTAAATCAGAACTTTAAGGGAATTCTGTCATCTTTCTTTTAAGGAATTCCTTGATTTTAGGTATCTTAGGTTTCACTTTTTCCTTCAGGAGTTGTTAGATGAACTGCTTTTACAATGGGAGGAGTTGCTGATTTTTAAGAAATAGTTTCCATCTGTGCATGTGGAAGGCTGAGTCGTAGCTGTGGCTTCCCAGTGTACCTCGGAGGCCACAGCCTGACTACAAGCCCCACCACGGCCCTCACTGCAGCTGGCCACCTCCTGAGCCATACCCGGCCACAACCCTGGCCACAGCTGGCCACTCGACCCGCCACAGACCCACGGCAGCTGGCCACCTCACTGGCCACACCCAGCCACGCCCCACCATGGCGCCCACTGTGGCTGGCCATGTCCCCACCACAGCTGGTCACACCAAAGCTCCGGCTTCTGCCCCGTCTCTGAGTGATGTCTCCTAAGTCTGAGGACACAGCTTAGTCCATTTTGAAATTGGTTCAGAGGACTGAAAGAATCTGGTGAGTTTTTGTCTTATTTTTAACTTCAAACTCTGAACCTAGTGCTTCTGGCTATAAAGAAAAGTTGCCAGGTTAAAAGAAAGACGCCCCATATCCTCACCTGGAGGCCGCACGCTCGGGCCTTTCCTGCACTTGATTCATCCCTGCATGCGTGACCTCGCATGTGGTGTGTGTGATGTGTGTTGTCTGTGTGGTGTGTGCATGTGCTGTGCATGGCGTGTGTGATGTGTGCAGTGTGCGTGCGATATGTGTGATGTATGGTGTGTATATGCTGTGTGTGGTGTGGTGTATGGGGGGTTGTGATGTGTGTGGTGTGTGTGATTGTGCCTGGTGTGTCATGTGGATGTTGTGTGCGCTGGGTGTGTGGAGACCTCATACCTGTTCACACATGACTATAAGCCCGTGGGCCTTCCAATGCCTGGTTCAAGTGCACACATAAAGCCACATTTTTATCATCAGATGAAAATATTTTCATTTAATCCAGCAATATTCCTGGCGCTTCTGGGCTTAACCAGATTAAGCCAGCCACTTAACCTGGGAAGGGAGTTAAGTGCTGAGTTCTCTATCCATGCCCTATGCATGGTGCTCCACACTCCATCCATGCCTGAGCTATGCCTCAGACTCCATATCTAGCCTTGGATACTCCATATCCATCATGTTCCGTCCATATTCCACCCATCTTGCATCCAAATTCCAACCCCACCCGGGCCCCGCCCATTCCACATCTGTCCCCACCTGGGTCCCGCCCATTTCCTGCACGTGGGCCCCACGCTCCCCCTGACAGGCGAGTGG
Source organism: Sorex fumeus (assembly GCF_029834395.1). NCBI lineage: Eukaryota > Metazoa > Chordata > Mammalia > Eulipotyphla > Soricidae > Sorex > Sorex fumeus. Next base: position 2,413,856 of record NW_026606111.1, read on the forward strand.
ATGGGGCTCACCTGCCCTACAGAGTCAGGGGGTCACTGGTTCTGGGACAGGCCCATTTCCCCAACCCAGAACTTGACCTCCCCACTGTCCCCTTCTTGCCCCCAAGCTGCTCTTCTCCAAACCTGGGGAGGCACCATAGCAGCCACACAGCTGGGCGAGGGCCCAGCGAGCATGCAAGCACCTGGTACATGCTGGGTCGGGGGCTTGCAGGGCATGGGAGGATGGCAATGGGCAGCCCCCTCCCAGCCTGCAGGCACAGGCGCAAGGCCTGAGGAGGGGAGGGGACAGCAGGTCAATATGGTGTGGGAGGGAACAGCCGGGAGCTGCAGTTGGGAGGCCTCATCAGGACAGACCCTAGCACCCACGTCTACTGAGCCCTGGACGCTGCTGCCACCCCCGACCAGCAGGGGTACTGAACACTCCTGCTGCGTGGACACATCCATGTATGAAATCCTACTAATAACAGTTTGTAAACCATGGTGCCCTGTGCGAGCATGCGTGCGCGCATGTGTGTGTGAGAGAACTGAACACATCCCGGAGCACATACCCCTGGTGTCCGCAGGCAGAGTCACTGCCTGGCGCGGGGCCTCAGCCCCCGGAGCTGGCCAGGCACAGGCCCTGAGTCACAGCTCAGGCTGGCGCTGGCGCCCACACTCCAGCTGCCACCCCTGACCCGTACCTGAGGCCTGGTAAGTGTGGCATGAGTCAGTGTTGCCGCAGTAACCTGGTCGTGGACGCCAGCCCAGCCCGACCCCTGGGAACGCCACCCACACAGCCCTGCCCTTCAGGGCATAGGCCAGGTGGGCGCAGCCCGGAGCAGGGCTGACCAGACTTGGGAGCTGTGGGACGGCAGTGGGAGCTGTGACCGTCCCTGGGTCCCTTGAGGACGGACCGTCACCACGTCCTCCATTGATGGGATCCAGGCTCCGGGGAGCTCAACTGGTCAGAAGCCGGGGCGGCTCGGGGCGGCCCCCCACAGACCCCACCCGGGCAGCACAGCCTGCAGGGGGCAGCGGGGGGAGGGGGCGCGAGGCTGCAACTGGGGCCAGGGTGGCTGCCAACAAGGACAGGAGATAGTGCATCATCAGCCAGGCACTGCGATGCAAGGGGAGGACTGGGCCACGTGGGAAGCCAGAGCCAGTGGGCGGGGCCAGAGCCCGTGGGCGGGACTGGTAGGCAGGGCCACGCGGAAGACAGAGCCGGTGGCCGGGGCTGGTGGGTGGGGCCACGCGGGAGCCTGAGTCGGTGGGCGGGGCCACGCGGGGAGCCAGAGCTGGTGGGCGGGGCCTCGCGGAAGCCAGAGCCTGTGAATGAAAAATTCTGAGGCATTTCTCACACACACACACATACACACACACGCACGCGCACACACATGCACGCACAAGGCACCATGGTTTACAAACTGTGAGATTTCATACATGAATCATTCTGGCACCACACCCTCCTCCCAGGTGCAGAAACCAGCTCACTGAAGACATATAAATGGCCAACAAGTCTATGGGAAAATGTTCTGTCACTCGCCTCCTTATCCGGGAAATGTGAATCCAAAGCGCAGTGAGATACCCCTCACACCGGTGAGACTGGCATACATCTCAGAGAGCACAGACACGCAGTACTGGCGTGGATGTGGGAACAGAGACCCCCGTCCACTGCTGGCAGGAATGACGACTGGCCCAGGCTTTCGGGAAGACAATATAGACACTCCTCAGAAAGCAGGAATTGAGCTTCCATGGGAAGCAGCAATTCCACTTCTAGGCAGCTACCTCAAGAGAAATTTCCTTTTGTTGTTTTTGGTTTTGGTTTTGGTTTTTGTACCACCCTTGGCAGTGCTCAGGATTTACTCCTGGCTCTGCACTCAGGGATCACTTCTGACAGGGCTCAGGGGACCATGTGGGGTGCTGGGGAATCAAACCCTGGTCAGCTGCATGCAAGGCAAACACCCAGTCTCCTCAGCCCCTGAGACATTTTTTAAGGACACACACACACACACACACACACACACACACACACACAGTACACGATAAGGTCAGCACCACAATTAGGCAAACTCAGAACTAAGGCACAGCCCCAGCACCTCCATGGGTAAAGACAGAGGTAACGTGGAGGGGGTAGCCCAGGGGCCCATGCATGTGGGGTCCAGAGTCTCACAGAGGTTCTGCTTAGATCCCAATCAAGAGCCCCTGGAGACCCTACACCCCACTTCTGAGCACTTTTCCCAAAGGACTGCAGCTGTGGGTGACACTGCCAGGCTGTGACAGGCTGTGGGAGGCCACGCGGCCGACAGTACCACTGGGACAGCAAGCCGGGGCCACGCACCTCTGAGGGGCACACAAGGACACCCCAAGTCCAGCCTGAGACAAGAAGATAAAGGGTGGGGGGCACCCTGCAGGTCTCCTTCAGGCAGGGGTGGGGTGGGAGGGCACCTGCTGGGTCTGCCGCAGGCCTGTGCCCAGGCCGAAGCACTGGATGGGGATATGTGACAATGTAATGACAGCCCCAGGACGGGTCACAGGACTGGGAGCAGGCTCAGCCCAGCACGGGAACAGTTATAAGAGCACAGAGCCAGGAGCAGCAGGGAACATGGCAGGGTGTGGGACACAGAGCAGAAGGACCAAAGCTGGCACAGGCCATGCGGGTCGGGCCGGACCGGGTCCTCTCAGAGCAGAGTGAGGATGTGGAGTCTCAGCTGGACAGGAGGCCTGTCCCCTCATGGGTGAGGACGCGGGGTCTCGGCTGGAGGGCTGGTTCCCCCATGGGTGAGGACACAGGGTCTTGGCCAGACAGGAGGCCTGTCCCCCCACAGGCTGTGGCCTGGTCTTCAGCAGAGCTGCCTCGACACCAGGATGAAGGCAGGAGAGGGGAGCCAAAGACCAGAAGGTCCTTCCCGGAGGAGCCCTGAGCCTGGCGAGGGGCCCGCAAGTCATGACTCAGGAAATATCTGACCACACCGGGATATGGACAGGGCAGCCCCGCTGCCCATATCCCCTGCAAAGCTTGGTCCCATGGTGTGTGGGGAGACCATGATGCAGCTGACTATAGAGACACCCCAAGGTCTGGCTGTGCTGCGGTATCCACTGTGGGTGGGCATGGAGGGGGCCAGCTGTGCCCCCATATTACCAACAGCGTAATCACCCTGTGGGCTCTGTTGCCCACAGTCCTGTCCTCTGTGTCAGCATGGGGGACTTGGGGTCCCTTGTGGGAGGCGTCTGTGTCCCAATCCAGAGTGATGACTGCCCAGATGGACAGGAGGGTCTCCTGGATGCCCCCAACTCCTGAACCCACCTGGGACACCTGGGCAGCCCATGTGTGGATACTGCCCCCCACAGCCCCTGGCCAAGAGACCAGGCACGGTGCTCAGGATGGTACAGCCCCTGACAGAATCCAGGAGCAGAGGGTCCCCAGCACTGCTGAGCTCAGCTGGCAGCACACAGCAGTGCTGGGCAGTGGGGCCACCACAGGATGGTCCTCAAGGCATGGCGAGCAGGAGGCCACCTCCACAACCCCAGGACTCGGGAACAGCTCAGACCCAGGGTAAAAGGAGTGTCTTCGGGCACCTGTGTCCCAAAAGGGCCTCATCTGGAGAGGAAGTCCCAGAGAAGGAGGCAAGGTGACCGGGCTGCAGGTAGGACACCCCCAGTCCAGACCAGGAGGCCGGGCGGAAGCACACGGACCTCTCGGAAGGCTGCACAGAGCCCTGCAAGTGTGCGATCTGGGATTCCAAAGTCTGGGCTCGACCAAGGCCTCTGTGTCAGGTGGGAAGAGCATAGGGCGGTAACTCATGGCCACCGTGGGGCCACAGGCAGAGAGGAGAGGGGATGCTCAGGTGGCAGGCCGTCTGGTGGCCCACGGAGGAGGGGTATCTTCAGGCCACCTGCATGGTCACCAGACCGTGGAGCCCGCCGGGACTGCCGGGACCCTTGCCAGGGTTGCAACACCAGGAGAGGAGCTGGGGCCTCCATGCCCTGGGCCAGGGGCAGCGCCAGGAAGAGCACAGCAGCCTGCCTGACCCTCGTGAGTGCCTGGGCCGGAGGCAGCAGGGGAAAGGGGCCCGGCCGGGCCGGGAGCCAGCCCCTCATTAGCGCGGTCACCGACAGCCCCGCGCCAGACCCAGGAAGGAGCCCAGACACGGTTGAATGTGGAGCCGCGCTGGGCCCCTGCTGCCGGCTTGGTCACCGCCTGGGCAGCTTCCCTGGGCCGCCAGCCACATGGTCCCCAAGCACAGCCCACCCTCCCTGCCCCCACAGACCACAGTCCTCAGGGCCTCTGCGTGAGACAGACTCTGCCAGCAGCCGACACGGGGCACAGGGCCCTGCAAGCCCCCGAGTGGCCGACTGGACCCCTGACCCTCCCACGGCTCAGGAGAGCCCCCGAACCCACCCTGCTCCCCCCAACCCCAGCTTCAGTGGGAAGGACCCTGCACTGGCAACTCAGTCAAGGGAGATGCAGGCTGGACCCTCAGGCCATTCACCCAGGCTGCTCTAGGGCTGCCACAGCAAACGTCCCCCCATGGGCTCCTGGTCAGGCGCAGAGGGCAGGCCCAGGCCCCAGGATCCGGGATTGGACCCCGCTCATAGTCAGGAGAGCACTGGCCATTTCCTGGATAGTGCCCAGACCGGGGCAGTGACGTGCCTGCCCACTCTCCCACTCTTCATGGGGAGGCTGGGGTCACCCTGACCTCCCACAGCCCGAGCACCTTAGGGAATTCCCCCTATCCTCTCACTGCTACCACCACCCCTAGAGGGTGGGGCTGGGTGGGCCCCTGGCCATGAAGCCCATGCCTGCTGGGCACGGAAGACAAGGGGCCTCCTTGGGCCAGCTCAGCCTGTGGCCAGGAGCAAGACCAGCACCAGCCTCCAGGTAGCCAGTGCCCATGAGAGGGGGTCCCCTGCACCGCAGCACCGGGAACAGCACCTGGAGGCCCCGCACTGCAGCACCAAGGACAGCACCCATGGGCGGGTCCCTGCACTGCAGGACCAGGGACAGCACCCATGGAGACCCATGGGTGGGTCCCTGCACTGTAGCACCAGGAATAGCACTAGGAACAGCACCCATCGGGAGTCCCCGTACTGCAGCACCAAGGACAGCACCCATGGGGACCCATGGGCGGGTCCCCGCACTGCAGGACCAGGGACAGTGCCCACGGGGCGTAGGCAATCACAGCTTTGCAGCACCACGAACAGCGCTGTGGAAGGCATGGTATCACTGCAACGGTAGGGACAGTGTCCCTCACCCATGGCAAGCACCAACCCACTGTGCCACAGCAAAAGTCGGGAACACCCGCCCCAGTGCACCCCACACCTCAGGCCGGCAGCCTGGTCAGGATGTGTGTGCTGGACCGGAGGACAGGGAAGGACTGAGGCTTCAGGACCCTCGCCTGTCAGGTGGGCCTGCTCCGCCCTCCCTCGCTGCCTTGAGCTGGAAACGTCCCACATGCAACTCACTGAGGACAGAGCCTGGCAGGCAGGGATGGTGATGGGTGTGGCCGGCACAATCCGGGCGGAAGGCCCTGCTGCCCTCTCTGGCCCCGCAGCCACTGTGGGGTGGTCTCCCCACAAGGACTGACTCCGCCCAGGGGACACTGCATGTGTCCTGCTGCATTTCTCATCCTGGCTTACATGTCCACTCCCAAAGCCAGTGGACAGCGGGTGACCCCCGCCCAGGCTCTGGGCTGGGCCCGGAGGGGGAACCAGAGTGGGATCCCACACACCAGACTTCGGGCCGTACCTCCTTTCTCCCAGCTCAGAGGGAAGATCAGAGGTGCCTCTCACCACAGGCAGCAGGCGGAAAGCCCATGCGGGGACACGGCACAGCAGCCCTTGGGGAGTGCAAGGCCGAGCTGCCATCAGGGGAGCCCTGGCAGCTGCTGCAGAAGCCAGAGCTCTGCTGTTGGGGGGCTACAGCCAGAGCCCACTGCCAGGGAGGCAGAGGGGAGGCTCAGGAGGGACTTGGGAATCTGTGTCAGCATAGCCTGCTCTCTCAGTACCCCAGAGGAGTACTGGAGGGGAGTCCGCACACACTCAAGTCAAGGGAGTTGTGCAGTTGGGTCCAGGGAAGTGCCACCTCCTTCAGGAAGCCTTCTGAGATAGTTAACCCTAACCCCCACAACCATATTACAACCACATCTTAGCTTGTGCCCTGATGAGTGGGCCAGGACCAAACCCCAGTGGGGGTTTCCACTCTTGCGCTGGGGCCACACTGGCCCACCCTGACCCAGAGGGACTGAAGACAGCTGCAAATAGCAAGGACAGAACAGGAGTACTGGGAGGGCCAGGAGGGAAGCCCTGAGAGCAATGGGACCAAGACCAGGAGGAGGGGCAAAGGCAGGGGGTTTGGCACAGGACAGGAGGGCAGGGAGAGCAGGAGTGGTGCCCAGGAATGCATCACAACTGCGACAACGGTGCGGGGGGGGGGCTGTTGGGGGGGCACAAGGGGGTCGGGTCAGTGAGCTCCGTCCTGGGAAGTCAGTGCTTCAGCCCCAGGGAGCCCCAGCACAGTTCCAAGGCGCAGCACCTAGAAGGCCTGCTGGAAGCCTCCAGCCCAGAGCGCCCAAGCTGGGACAGGTTCGACACCCCGGGAGCAGGCAGGCTCACATCCCTCTCAGGCGTCCACCGCAGCAGGGAACACCTGAGACGTCCGGGCGCCGCCCCCGCACATAAGCCCCGCCCCATCGTCGCCGAAGGCCCCGCCCCCGGGACTGCCCGCCTCTTCCATTCGTCCAAGGTCCACATAGCTCCGCCGGCCCTGTCCCGCCCCCTCTGTTAGCCTATGGCCCCTCGCTCTCCGTGGCGGCCCCACCCCGCCGTGGTGGTCCCGCCCCCTAACTAGCTCTGGTCCCGCCCCCTCTAATAGCCTCCGGCCCCGCGCTCCGTGGCGGCCCCGCCTCCTCATTAGTGTCCGGCCCCGCCCACCGTGGTGGTCCCGCCCCCTAATTAGCTCCAGTCCCGCCCTTTCGATTAGCCTCTGGCCCTCGAACTCGCAGTGACGGCCCCGCCCCCTCATTAATGCCCGGTCCCGCCCCATCGTGGTGGTCCCGCCCCCTAATTAGCTCCGGTCCCGCCCCCTCTATTAGCCTCCGGCCCCAGCGCTCGCCGTGGCGGCCCCGCCCCGCTTGGCCGCGTGCCCTCAGTCCAACTACCCCACTGGCCCGCTCAGCACGCACATCACCTGACCAGTGGCTCGTGCTCTCTTGGCCGGCGGGGCCGCCCGGCGTGGGGGGCGTGCCGGGTCTCGCGCGTCACGTGACGGCCCCTCCCCTGCCCAACCGCGCCGCGGTTCCGCCCCCGCCCCGTCCCGCCGGCCCCTGCGCCGCGCGCTAGCCAATGGCCGTCCAAGGCGCGGTGGTGGCGGCGGGCTCGACGGACTACACTTCCCGGCGTGCCCCTCGCGGGCGGCCGGAAGCGGGCGGGACGTCGCGGCTGGGAGGGGTCCGGGACCGGGGGCTCGCGAGTGTGGACCCCGCGGGCGGCGACCGCTGGCTGTGCGCGCAGCCTGGCCAGAGGAGGGCCGCGGTGTGCAGAAGTCGGAGCGCCCGGGTTTCTCGCAGAGTGGCAGGCAGGGCGCTCGCCTTGCACTCGGCTAGCCCGGATCCTCGCGGGGCCCAGCGCGAAGCCCTGGGGTGTCCCCACGTGCACTGGCCATCCAGCTGGAGCAGGGCCAGCTCCACCGCCCGCGGCCCAGCCCGGCTCCCTTGCTGTTTTCATGGCTGAGCGCTGACCACCACAGCGTGCCCCCCGGCCCAGAACATGCCTCTCGCCCTGAGCCCCGTCCTGTCCAGAGGGTGTTGGGGGGGGGCAGTCCCCCTGTCCTGCCCGATCAGACACAATGCGGGCCCTTAAGGAGCACCACCAGAGGCCCCGCGCTGATTGTAGGGTGCACGTAGCAAGGTAGCCCCATGGGTCCCAACCCCGCTCCTTCACTCAGGAGTCACAACACTGTCTGCCCCCAGCGCTGGGCTGAAGGAGAGAGCCCCTGTACTGCCCCCACAGCAGGGCCAGCCCGGCCCCTGCCCAATGCTGAAGAGTGAGGGGTATGAGAACAGCCGGGAGACCCTGCCCCCAGGGCAGAGGCCCTGTGCCCGCTCCACACCTAGTCAACTACTCTGGGGTACATGCGTCTGCGGGCGCTGTGGGCAGGGGACTCTCCTCCCACAGGTGCTGAGGCCCAGAAGGCAGCCCAGGCTGGGGTACGTGTGATCCCAGGGCCTAGGAGTCTAAAGAGGGTCATCAGCCCCCTGGGCAGTGCGTACCTGACCCCGGAGCAGCTCAGAGTCCCTGTTCCAACATGGTACAGAGAGCCCTGAGCAGCCCTGGGGTCATGTGGAAGGCCAGTGCAGATCAGTGAGGCCCCTTCCCTCCTGAGGAAGGTCACAGCTGGGAGCCCACAGCCCCCTGGGAGAGCGTTCCAAGGAGGAGTCCTAGGGACAACCCGCAGGTCGCTCCTCCAGTCTCTCCTGCTTCTTCCTGACAATGTCAGGGCACCCTCCAGATGGGCGGTGAGGGAGAGGCCCCAGCTGAGAGACGACAGCCTCTTCTTCCTCTTTGTGTTCCCTGGTGGCCCCCCACGCCCTGAGGCCTGCTGTCGGCTGGACACTTGCAGGGGCGTTCCTGCGTCTGTCCTCTGGCCTGTCACCACCAGCCCTCTGAGCTCCGGGCCTTTCTCTTCGCCAACACCTGGACAGGTATGAGGACGGTTTCTCTGGAGTGCTGGAGGGGGGGGGCCCCGAGGGGGCAGTTTCAGCCCAGCCCAACAAGTGACCCTCAGCAGGACTTGGGCCACCCACCCATCCCCCCGCCCATGCCTGCAGCCATCCACCTACCGGCCACCAACCATCCAGCCTCCCACCAGGTACCCGTCTGTCTCTTACCACCACCAGGCGCTCACCTGCACCCACCCACCGTTCATCCACGATCTCCCAGACATCCATCCCCGCACCCGCCTTCCTTCCTCCATCAACCGTCCATCCGTCCATCTGTCTGCTGAGCCATCCCCCATCTGTCCGTCCGACCGGGCTGCCAGCCATTCACTCACATCCCGGAAGGGCCTGGCCCTGGGCCTGGACGGAGCCGGCGAGGCCCTTCCCTCATCTCGCGCTCACACCGCAGCCTCAGGGCTCCTGCCCACTGCTCTGCCGGACGAGAGTGTCCGGCTCAGACGTCTGCGTCTGCACGAAGCTGCGCCCCGGCAGCCTGTTCCGGGGGGAGGGGCAGGGGACCAGGCCTTCATCAGAGCCCCCACCATGAGCCACGCATCGCCTGGTGACCGGGGGCCCACGCGGGGGTGGGCGATGCCGGGCATATTGACTGGATCTGGTGATCGTCGCTGTATTTATAGGGTGCGGCGGAGGTAAAAATAGCGTGAGGAGGAGCTGTGAGTCACAGCACACGCTCTGGACTGGTCTCCGTCTCTCTGTGGGGGGCCGGGCAGACGAGGGTGGGTGGTCCTGGACACGACAGGGACCAGCGTGTGGGGACAGGCGGGGGCTGGGCACCCCAGGCCTCCCTGTGTCCCGCGGTTGCGGGGGGCGTCAGAGAGGCATCAGATGGGACAGTGAGGGCCCGTTCAGGGAGGGGGCCCGCCATGGCCGGGTCAATACATGTGGGCTGTACCTGGGGGTTGAGGGTGCCGTCCACAGCCCTGAGGCAGGACGCAGAGGCCCCAGAGACCCCATGTTAGGGGGTCACAGGATGCCCTACGCCCGTCTGCGCCCTGCCCAGTGTGGGCCACTGCCTGTCTTTGTCGCCAGGTCCCTTCTGAGCACCGTGTTCCTGGCCGTGCAGCTTGCCGGGCCCCTCCGTTTCCCTTCCGGCCGAGGGGGGGGCTGGTGCCTGCAGGACATGCTGGGTGCCCCACCTGGGAGGGGGAGCATGTGGTCCCGCTGGTCGTCTCTGCCCTGTGCATCCTACCTCCGCCATGGGCCCTTCCTGCCCCCACCCGCCACCCCCCTGCGCTGGCTGCGGTGGCTGCATAGAGCTTCCGTCTGGCCCGGGCTTGGGGTCCTGCCGGCAGGGGTTTGCCTGGTGCCAAGCACGCCCTGCGGGCAGGGAATGCTCAGCTCCTATCCTTGGCACCCGCCAAGTGCCCATCCAGGCCCCGGCAACATGGGGGCAGCAGCTAACCCCCACCCCCACCCCGTGGGCAGGGTGGGCACCGATACTCTCACCCCGCAGTCCCTCAGGCCGCTCCCAAGACGGTGGCCGCTCCCTGCTGAGGGCATAGGCGGGAGGGGGGGGGCGGGTGACGCGTCCACAGAGGCCACACCTGGAGGTGAGAAGGACTGTGACGCCCGAGTCTGAAGGGGCAACCAGGGCCTCGGGGCAGCTCAGGGAGGTTGCGGGGATGCAGGGATCTCGGGAGACAGGTGGGGAGTCAGGACTCAAAGATCTGGGGCTTCAGGGGTCTGGGAGCTCAAGGTCTAGGGCCTCGGTGGTCTGGGAGCTTGGGGGTCTGGGGGCTTGGGGCTAGGGACTCAGGGGTCTGGGGCCTCAGATGTCTGGGGCCTCGGGGGTCTTGGAGCTCAAGGTCTGGGGGTTTGGGAGTCTGGGGGCTTGGGAGTCTGAGGTCTCGAGGTCTGGGGGCTTGGAAGTCTAGGGTTTCAGGGGTCTGTGGGCTCAGGGGTCTGGGGGCTCACTCAGGGGTCTGGGGGCTCGAGGGTCTGGGGGCTCGGGGATCTGGGAGCTTTGGAGTCTGGAGCCTCGGGGATCTGGGGGCTCAGGGTCTGAGGGCTCAGGGGCCTGGGAGCTCGAGGGCTGGGGGCTTGGGAGTCTAGGGCCTCAGGGTCTGGGGTCTTGGGGGTCTGGGGGCTCGGGGTCTGGGGCCTTGGGGGTCTGGGAGCTCGAGGTCTGGGGGCTTGGGGGTCTGGGGCCTCGGGGGTCTGGGGGCTCGGGGCCTGGGGGCTCGGGGTCTGGGGGCTCAGGGGTCTAGGGCCTTGGGGGTCTGGGGTCTTGGGGGTCTAGGGGCTCAAGGTTTGGGGGCTCAGGGGTCTGGGAGCTTGAGGTCTGGGGACTTGGGGGTCCAGGGCCTCAGGGATGTGTGGTCTTGGGGTCTGGGGGTTCAAGATCTGGGGGCTTGAAGGTCTAGGGCCTCAGGGATCTGGGGGCTCAGGGACCTGGGGGGCTCGAGGTCTAGGATCTCTCGGGTCTGGGGTTTTGGGGTCTGGGGTCTCTTGGAGGGGCTGTAGCTGCTTGTGCCACGTGTGCTAGTCTGGCCCTGTGCTCCTCAGTCGTGGGGGTCTGGGGGCCCTGTGTGTACCCCCTCCTACCCTTCCCTGAGCCTTGGGGTCCGAAAGCATCTTGGGCCCCCATCATGGGAAGAGAGACCTGGGACATCACGTGCCCCCTCAGTGCCTCCACATGCCCCCTGGAGCCCTGGGGTTGCCGCATCTCCTGCACCCCAGCTGGAACTCCTTCCTGCTCCTTCCGGGTCACTCAGCAGTTCCAGGGCCCCTGGTTCAGCGCTCTCTCCAAGGACCCAAGGACACAGTGCTGCTCCAATCAGTCCTGCGGCCCCAGATCTCCCGGGCCCATCAGAGTGATGTCGGGGATCGAGCTGGACTCTCGGGGACCTCATGCTTCTCCGTCCTGGGCCCAAGGGGCGGGCAGTTTGCCAGATAGCCCTGATGTCAGGGCTGTCCACCCCAAGGTCACTGCAGCCACTCCCCGCTCCATCACATGCAGCCCCCAGCACAGAGGCACCCCGGACCCCTCCTCACACTGCCCCTCTATCTGGAAGGGACCCAGAGCACCTGGATGGAGTGGGGGGCACTGATCTGCCCCTGCCAGCTGGACCCTCAGTGGTAGGTGTCCAGCCTGGGCAGGGCAGGGTCTGGGCACGCAGAGATCACCCCGCCCACTCAGGCAGCAAGCTGGCCTCTGCCCACACCGTCTGCCTCGTGCACAGGGTGGGGGACCGTCCAGGGGCCCAGCAGGCGAGGGTCCAAACTCCTCCCTTTCTCTCTACTGTCGCCTCACTTGTCTCAACTGTGGCCACAGCGTAGGGTGGAAGATCCTGAAGAAAGCCCCTCTGCACTGGGAGGGACAGGACACGCCGGAGGACACGGGCAGGGCCTTAAGGGAAGTGACCCTCACACCTTGGATGATTGGAGAGGACTTCGAGGACCCTCAGCATTGGACCCAAATCTGAGACCGCACGCAGCTGCAGGAACGCCCCCTTCACCCACCACCGCCAGAGCAACCCCCAAAAGATGCCATAGCGCTGGCATCCCGCTCTGCACTGCATCTCAGGACCCGGAGCCGGCCCAGCACGCGATGGAGCCATTTCCAGGACACCGTCCAAATGCCTTGGCATACGAAGAAATGGAAAATCGCAATTTGCATTTTGTGTGGAACACAGCAATAAACACGGGTTCCCGGGAGATGACACAGATGTTGGGACCATCAGAGGCGTAAGCACCGTCCTTAGGAAGCCGTGGCCACAAGTCGGGAAAGACTCTCGCAACTGATGGAAACATCCAGGGGACCTCAGGGGCCCCCCACGGTCAGGGCCTCGTCAGGACAGCCAGGGCTGGGTGGGCACCCTCAGGGAGCAGCCCAGCAGCATGGCAGGAATGGAGAGGAAAGCCCGGTGGGCACCAGCTTCCCAGCACACCCCCCGCATGTCTCTCCAGGAAAGACCAGGAGGGAAAGGAATGGGGGCCCAGGAAATGCCACAGGGTCTGAGTATCGTGGTGTGGGCTTCCAAGGATACAAGAGGGTGGCAAGGACAGGACTTGGGGTAAGAAGCCCCCAAGTCAGTGCTGTGAAGGCACGTGCATGCGAGACCGGACCCTTGCACATCATGGAGGCCCTCAACGTGAGTGAGTTTCCCAGAACCTGTAACTGTGATGCCCCAAGCCAGCAGCCACACAGGGGGACGGCAGGTCTAAACGGAGCCAGCAGGCAGCCGGGCGGGGTGCAGCTGAACTCCTCCAGGGAGCACAGGATCCTACCAAAAGGGAATTGAATAATCTCCTTCTATCACCCCACATTTAGAGGCGCTGGCTCGGGCGAGGAAAGTGAGGGCCGACTGCTGGAAGAGCTGCACCTGAGTGGAGGACCTCCCCTGAGCCTCTCCCAGTGTCCCGCCTGAATCCGGGGGACAAGGACAGAGTGAGGACAACTGTCCCTGCCCAGAAGACCTTGCTGCTCTGCCTTGATTTTTAAGACCAGTTCTTAATTTTGCGAGTTGGGGGACTGGTTTTGATCCCCCACCCCCCGCCCACGCCGTGAGCTGCTCAGCGCCACAGTCCTGCAGGAATCGGACCTGCCTACTTCCTGCTGAAGGTAGGCATGTGGGGAGGAAGGGGAGACAGAGCCAGGCCGGTGGGGACAAAATTCCTCGGAGGTCACCTCCGTCCTACTCTCAGGGACCCTTCCCAGGAAGTAATTTACACTCAAGGCAGATCTAGGGGTGTCAGAACTTTTTGCTTCTTTCTAATCCCGTTTCCTTGAGCCACAGAAGTTGATCTGCCCAATTATTTTGTAGAACCAGTCTCTCGGTCTGAGAATAGATCGATCAAAGAGTCGCGTCTAAATCCCTTGCCCAGAACAAGAGACCTTTCTACAGAGGCTAAAGAAAATGAGGTTAGAGGGGAAGGAAATTGAAAACCCAGCGCAGAGCTCCAAGAACTGCCAATTCTAGATATCAGACGAAGCCTTCCTCAGCCCATTCTCCTGGTTCTTGTCCGGTTTGGCATTCAGAAAAAGACCGTTTGCCTGAGTGTGGGTCAGATTCTCCGTCGCTGGTTCACACGGTCTTTAGAAGAAGGTAGCCTGACTTCTCAACAAGAAAAGCTGGAATTGTGTTCATAAGATCATAGATTTTCAGAAAATTTGGGATTCATTCCATTATACAGGTGAACAGCAAAAACTTCACAAAATGACTAGAATCACATTTTCCGTAAAAGGCATGCACTTTTCTCTCCACCTTCCCTCTTTTTCTACCAAATAATTACAGTGACAAATTTAGTTAATGTCTGAGAATCTTGTCCAGTTATTTTTGCATCAGTTTGGCAAGAATGGGTATAATCTCAACTGTGCTCTTATTGCTTTGCTGGGGTTTGTTTAGAGACTGGGATTGAGCTGGTGACGGACTCAGAGGGAATTGCATCAGTTACTCCTCCTTCTCAGGGGTCCAGACCAGCCACCAGCGTTGTACATGCATCCCTGACCATTATAACAAGGTTGAAGCCATCGATGAACCAACTGGGACAAAGCCCTCCACTCAGGTGCAGCTCTTCGGGCAGTCGGCCCTCACTTTCCTCGCCTGAGCCAGCCCCTCTAAATGTGGGATGATAGGAGATTATTCAATTCCCTTTTGGTAGGGTCCTGCTCTGGGTGCCAGTGCTCTTGGCTGCCTACCGTCACATTACTTTGGGGCTCTCGGGTCTCCCTATGTCAAAGTCGGAGAGGTTTGGGGTCTGTTCCAGGTCTCTCTGGGCCTGGATTTTCAGAAATATGGCCTTTCTGGGCTAACAGAGGCTCACTCGGCTTTTGTGACAATGACCCAGGGCCTAATGAAAAGGTGTTTTGCGTGCCATGAAGGTGCACCTGTAACAACTACGTGTGGGGTGTTGGTTCCTTGAGGCTCTCAATGCACTGAGCACACCGGTCCAGCCAGTCAGAGCGACCAGCACTGTCCCTAGTAGGCTGGAGCTTGTAGGCAGAAGGTGGTAAGTGGCATGCTGTTTCCGGCAACGTGGCATCGGCCTCGGCCTACCCCTGACACAGAAACGTTTCTGAAGCTTCAGTAGAAACTTCCTTTTTACAACCAGTCTCCGAGTTGTTTATTACAGAGGGAAAAGATTTATTCCCGGACCTATGCTGTCACTGTCACTGTCCTTCTGTTGTTCATCAATTTGCTCGAGCGGGCCCAGTAACGTCTCCATTGTGACAATTGTTACTGTGTTTGGCATATGGAATATGCCACGGGGAGCTTGCCAGGCTTTGCTGTGCGGGTGAGATACTCTCGGTAGCTTGCTGGGCTCTCCGAGAGGGGTGGAGGAATCGAACTCGGTTTGGCCATGTTGGCCGCTTGCAAGGCAAACACCCTACCTGCTGTGCTATCGCTCCAGCCCTATTCAAACAAACACATTGCCATGGACTGTAAAAGCCAGTGAAGGCTCAGAGGAGCGTCATAAAGAAAGAAGGGGACAGAGCCCTGCCACGTGGCCACCAGTCATTGCACAGAGAGGGAAGGGTTGTAGATCTGTGAAAGGCTCAGGACAGGCCCAGAGAGAGGCCCTGGCTTTTCCATGGGGAAAGCCAGGGAACCTCCGAGTAATATCGAGTGACCTGGGTCATGCCAGCTGAGTCCAAGGAGCACCACAACCAGGGCCCTCACATTGAACCCGAGCTTGGCTAGTCAAGAGCAGCCTGGGACCCCCTGAGCACTGCTTGTAGCAACCCCCTCTCCCATCCCCCTGCAAAAAAAGGAAAGGTAACCATGAAAGCAGATACACCCCCCACCCCAGTTGTCTGTGAAGCCTTGTGAGGAAACCCTGATCTCTCTGCCTCGGGCCGTTTCCCGGGAGCACTACCTTGTTCCTTTCACACAGATTCATAATAAACCTGCTATTCTGGGCCGTTTGTCAAAGTGCATCCCGTCAACATCCCCAAACACAGAGCGTTGGGGCGATTCTGTACCTGAGATGGCTCTCAAGTCCTGCAACAGTCACTCAGGACCCTGTGGTCGAGGAGGTTCCCTCAACTCCATGACATGTGATGTCCTAAAACAAGACCCAGACTTGACCGGACTGCCAGGCACTCGTTCCAGAGCACCTGCACCATCAGCCACCTGAATGAAGAAAGTCTCCCGTGTGGCCTGTTATCCATGAAACTTGAACCAACTAAACAGGCCTAACACATATGTATTTCTCTGTCCACAAAGGTAGAGAACATCTTTGTGGGATTCCTTGGGAGCTCTTATAAATCTCCCTTCAATCTTTGCTTCCTTTTAATCAGCTATTTTTATTCTTTTTCTAGTACTTTTTATATCTGGGTTGGAGTGATAGTATGGAAGGTTAAGGCCCTTACTCTGCACGTGACCAACCTGGTTTCAATCCCGGCATCCCATATGGTCCCCAAGCACCACCAGGAATGATCCTTGAGCACAGAGTCAGGAGGAACACCTGAGCATTGCTGGTGTGCCCCCCCCACCAAAAAATATATATATATTTTTTATTTCTGGGGAGTTTTATTGTAGACATGTAAAAAAGCTTAAAAGACTTATAAAATTGTTATAAAATAATAATTATTTAACCCAATAGCAAAGTTTCAAAACTGCAAATAAAATGTCATTGTCTTAAAACCAGATTCAATTTGCATAATGATACATAGACCTGATAATAAAAATGACATGAAACATATACATTTATTTCAGTATGCCTATATTTTTTTCTAAGTAGACTACTTATATAATTTTGCAGTCTGAAAAAGCTAATCACAGTCTTTTATCCATTCAGTAGAGGAGAGTTAAAGTCTGATTTTGGTCAAGTACCCTATAAGCTATTTTTTTAGGAATGCTCATTGGGACACTGTGATTTACACTTGTTCCTGCCAGAGCTGTTTTGGGCACATGAGGTCCTCTGGCACACTGTCCTTAGAGGTGAACGTTTGCCCGCTGTGGCTCCTTGCCGTGACCCTTCCTCACTTTAACACGTATGTTTGCCTGCTGTGGCCCCTTTCGAGACCCTAACCCACAGCCACCTCTGTCCCATAACTCTCTTCCTTCCTCTGACCAACACCTGCGTCCCCTGAGACAGAATTCCTCCTCTTCGTTCAACAAAACACAATTCTGTTCATTTTCCTCCCTTTACTCTATCACATTACACAGTTCTTTGATTCAAATTACCAAAACTCTTAGGGACCAATTATTGCTGGAGATTGCGATCATTTCGCTTCATCTTTTACCTCTGAAGTAAGACCAGCTGACCTGATGTTTCCTACTGACATTCAATTTTTTTCTTTTTTCCTTTTTTTTTTTTCTCTTTTGGTTTTTGGACCATACCTGGCAGTGCTCAGGGCTGATCCTTGGTTCTGTGCTCAGAGATCACTCCTGGTGGGCTCAGGGGACCCTATGGGGTGCAGGGATCAAACCCAGGTGGGCCGCCATGCAAAGCCAGGCCCTCCCCGCTGAGCTCTGCAGCTCCAGCAGGATTTCACCCTGCCCTCCTGGCAGCCCCAAGGACAGAGACCATGCCTCCGAGTCCTAGGTCAGGTAACAGGAGCCGGCAGGGTGCAGAAACGCTTTGGGGAAAATACTCCAGAAACCAGGCAACGGCCAAGCCTCCGGTTTCAGACTAAACACTGGACACTTTTTCACTTACCAAAATCATCCTAGATGATCGTTTTTAAATATTTGGATTAGTTAACATGTTGTATTAGATTAACTGAATGATGCTGTGGAGGTGCAGGTGAACCCGGCCAGGAGAACAGGGCCTGGAGTAGGCGGCGTCCGGGCCAACGGAACAGCACAGAGGCCACAGAGACTGACTTGCCAGGGCTCGAGGTGGTCCCAGCCCCACGCGGTCCCACCAGCAGCGCTGGGAGGGCCCCAGAACCCACCAGGCAGAAGCTCCAAGAACATCTAAACCGGAGCCAGTTCATTTTTTAAAGAGAGAGGGAGAGGGAGAGCTCTTGTTTTCCCCGAGATTTCAGGCGCCGCCACTCACTGTTTCTGGGGGCGGCGAGACAGATGTTGAGTCACATCCCACAGTGCTCAGGGACCGGCCCTGGCTCTGTGCTCAGGAGTCCCCCGAAATACCGCCAGGGTCGCCCTGGGGGTTATAAGGGTGGGAGACCCAGAAAGCATCTCTCCGTCCCCTGCCCGCACTGGCTTTATCTCGTTTATTTTTTCAGTGAAGCAAGATAGTTTTCACTCAGCAAACTTTATTTAGAAGAACATGAAGGGAGGAAAAAGAGGAAATATACGTTCAAGCGAGAACATGGGCTTCTCCAGAGTGGGAAAGGAGAAAGAGACAGAGACACAGAGATAGAGACAGAGATATGGAGAGACAGAGGGGCAGAGAGACACAGAGAGACAGACAGAGAAGAGAGAGAGAACAGAGAGAAACAGACAGAGACAGAAACAGAAATACGGAGAGACAGAGGGGCAGAGAGAGAGAGAGAGACAGAGAAGAGAAAGAGAACAGAGAGACAAACAGAGAGACAGTGAGAGACAGAGAAGAGAGAGAACAGAGACAAAGAGACAGAGAACAGAGAGAGACAGAGAGAAATATGGAGAGAAAGAGGGGCAGAGAGACAGAAGAGAGAGAAGAGAGAGAACAGAGAAATAGAGACAGACAGAGAGACAGAGACAGAGAAATACGAAGAGAAAGAGGGGCAGAGAGAGACAGAGACAGAGAAGAGAGAGAGAACAGAGAGACAGAGAGAGAGACAGACAGAGAAAGAGACAGAGAACAGAGAGAGACAGAGAACAGAGAGACAGAGAAGAGGTTGGGGCTCGGCAGGTCAGGAAGATCCGGGATTTTCAGTCCCTGGGAAGTAACACTCAGGCCCCAGGCGACTCCCATGTGCCAGAGCTGTGTCCTGGCTGTGGCTGTGGAGTGGCCGGCACTGGCGTCAGGGGGGACGGGAGTGAGGCAGCAGCTCCTGACCCAGGATCCGGAGACTCCCAGGTGCCACAGGCTCATGCCCGAGCCCACGGGCTTCTCTGGGGGTCGTGATGGGGCTCCCCAAGGCCTCAGCCTGTCACAGGGGTGGGGGTGCAGGGGGCTCCAGGAGGGTCAGGTGTGGGGGTGCCGCCAGCAGGGGGCATCCCCGAGGCTGTGAACTGGGGGCCCCAGCATGCAGCCCCACCACCCGCTGTGACTTCCTGGTCCCCTGTCCTCCCCCCTTCTCCCATGGGCCCTCTCCCCTCGGGGGAGCTCTGAGTGCACCCCCCACTGGACCGGAGGTATCCACAGGATACAGAGGTGGACACTGACTACTGGTCCTGGCCTCACACAGCCCCCCGGGACCCTGGGCTGGGCGCAGAGTGGGGGCGCCTCGGAGGCCCAGCTGGGGGCAGGGGACACCCAGGTCAGCTCCCCAGCTCCACCCCCTGACAGCCCCCGCCTGTCCACTAGCTAAGGGTGGGGTTGGCGTGGGCAGAGGCGCGTCTCGGGCCTATGGCAGGGTGGCGGGGGCCGAGCTGAGCCCCCGTGGTGCAGGAGAGACTTGCTAATTAATTAGGTGACACTCTGCTCCCCGTTGGCGTGAGGGAGGGGGTGGGGCCTGGGATCTGGGGCGTGGGGGCAGCAGCGGGCAGCAGGGCAGGCCAGGAGGCCCAGTGTCTCCTCATCTGGACAGACCTGGAAGGGATGAGTCCACAGCCCTTGGGGAGGTGAGTGAGCACAGGGCCACTGACCCCTGATGCAACCTGGCCCACCAGGCGGGCTTCCCAGGGACCATCCACCCCTGCAGGATCAAGCCAGCCTGAGTTGGTCTCATCTTTGGTGGCTGCAAGCTTCCTTTAGAACACAGGGCGGGTCGGGTCATGCCCGCCAACGGGGCTTGGGCATCCTTTGGTGGGAGGGTCCTGAGCCACAAAGGGGCCCCAGGAGGGCTTCCTGGAGGAGGTGGAGGAGGAGGAGGACAAGGAGTAGGAGGAGGAGGGCAGTGGGAAAAGCTTCCAAGCTTTCAAGCAAAGACAAGCTGAGGCCCATGGACAAGACATGGGTCCTTCCACACTGCAGGGGTACCTGGACACAACAAAGCTGGGGCCAAGAGCCGGGCAGCCCCGGCCACTGAGCCTGCCCCTGGCCATGTCCCCATGGCCCACTTTACTGTGGCGGGCGGCAGCTCACGCCTCGCTGGGCCTGTGAAGACAGCATGACCTCGCCCAGCCTGGCCACCAGGCCACACTGCCCTGCCCTCCTGGCCAGAGCCACCTGCCTGACCCCCCTAGGCCCCGCCACACACATGCGCCCCTGCGCAGAGGGCCAAGTTCACCCGTATGCATGCTGGTTCACACACAGGACACGTGTGTGCCAATGTGTGCCAAATATGTGTGCTGGTGTGTGTGCAGGACATACATTACGTGGGCATGACACATATGTGCTGGTGTGCATACATTACTGGGGTGCATGTATGACACCTATGTGGTGTGTATAACGTGTTGTGTGCACGTATAACATGTCTCACTGCATGGGCAATGCATGCAGATACTATGAACACGTAGCATGCACCTGAGTGTACCTGAGTGTGTGCTGGTGTGCGTGCATGCATGTGCGCTCTCCTTCCTTGCCCACTCGGTCACCCCAGCAGCACCGGGGGTGCCCTCTGCGCCCAGGCTCCCAGGCCAGGGCTGCCCAGCTGCTGCTCTGTTCCTGCAGGCTGCTGAGCCCCAGGGGCTGTCCTGGGGGCTGCACACTGCAGCCCACCACTCAGGCCGCCTCGGCGGGGTGCTCTCCGTCTGGGGCCGAGATTCCAGGGAACATAGCCTGCTCTGAGGCCCTGGATGCCAGGACCCCTGTCCCCGAGGGAGGCCGCGGGCCAGCCCCACTCTGCTCTTGCTCTGGCCAGGAAACTCAGGAGGAACGAAGGGGGTGGGGGGTGCTGAGGGCTGTGCAGGGGACGGGTGCTGAGGGGGTGGGGGTGGGGTGGGGACGCTCAGGGCATCCTGGCGGCTGTGGAGGAAGCTGCATCTGCCCCTCCGCCTCCCCCCACCCCACCCCCGGGCTCGGGGCCCTGCTATTCTTCACGCCTCTAAATCTGGGCTGCAGGCCTGCTCCCAGGGCACTAAGGAGGTCAGCGAGGGGACGGGCTCGCCGTGGCCCCATCGGTGACCCACATCCACCGGAACGGGGGCGGGGTGCCCCTGGCTGATTCTGGGGGGCGGTGGATCTGGAGCTGCCCCCTGTCCCTGCAGCCGGGCAGGATCTGCGGGGGCACCCACAGGCCAGCCCAGGTTGTGGCTTCCCCTTTGCTGGCCACAGGGCCGCCCTCACCCCTGGGAGAGCAGCCCTGCTGCACGGGGCTCCAAGACAGCCGGGTCCAGGGAGGAACACTCCCGGCCCGTGTGGGCACCCCAGGGTGTGGGGGCACCAGGCCAGACCCCACGCCAGCTCCCAGGAGGCCCCAGCCCCTGCCCAGCTTGGCCACTGGGTTCGTGCCACGACCCCCCAACTCCCAGAAGGAACCTGGAGGGCCCCCAGGGGCTGGCTGGGGACTGGCCTCTAAGTCCACCCCCAGCTGGTACTTTGCGTTTGGATCAGGAGAGCTTGGTGTCGCCTGGCAGTGGCCTCTGAGCAGCCCAGCCCCTCCTGCCAGCCCTGGCCCCACCCTGGCTGTGAGGAAGAAGCAGTGTTCAGGTGCTGAGGTCTCTCTGGATCCCCTCCCAGAGGCCTGACAGCCCCCCACCCCCGAGCCCCACGTGTGCTGGGGCTGGGGTGAGAGAGAACAGCAGGAGGGGGCTGGTCTTGCACGCAGCCACTGCGGGTTTGATCCCCGGCATCCCAGAGGGTCCCTGGGCCCCGCAGAAAGTAACTCTGGAGCACAGAGCCAGGAGTCAGCCCTGAGCATCCCTGGGCGTGGCCCAAACAGAAACAAATGAGAAACCTCCAGGGGCTTCCTCTGTCAGGACCCCAAACCCAAGGGGAGGGGAGGACAGGAGCCCGCCACAGACACCACAGGTCAAGCACACTGGCCACCTGCTCCAGGGCGCCAGGTCCTGGGCCACTTGAGTCCAAGCCCAGACTGGGCAGCTCCTTCCCGTCCAGTTCATCAAAGCCACACTGGCCAGAGCATCAGTCATGACACATGGTGGCTGTCACCAAGACCATCCACAGCTCAGCTCCACCATGACCACACACATGCCATCACCAGCACATGGTTGCCATTACTATTATGCCATACCCGGCATGTGCCCCTCCCCCACCCTCACCATCTCCGCCATCCTCACCATCCCCATCCTCACCATCTTCATCCTCACCATCCCCATCCTCACCATCTCCATCCTCACCATCCCCATCCTCTCCATCTCCATCCTCACCATCCCCATCCTCACCATCCCCATCCTCACCAACTCCATCCTCACCATCTCCACCATCCTTACCATCCCCATTCTCACCATCTCCCATGCCCGTCCCTCCCTCTCCCATCCCCGCCATCACCACTATCACCCTTCGGATCAGCACCACCATCCCCATGCCCACTGCTACATCGTCACCACACACCCACCATCTGCACCCCACCCCCACCTGACCTACTCTCCGAGCCTCAGTTTCCCCTTGTGGAGAAGCAGCCATGTGCCTGGACCTGTCAACTTTTCAGTGCTATTTTAAGAGTGAAAAAAGTTGGAATATTTTTGGTGTTATGTAAATTCTAAAGTGCTGAGCAAATGTTATGTCTTAATATCACCATGTAAAGCCCCTCCCGAGTGCTGACCCCCGTGCCCCCCCCCTCGCTAACACGCATTTTATAAGCCTGGGGGGCTCAGCTCTCCGCACCAGCCCGGGCACTAACACTGCGAGGGGGCAGGTAAGCTGGGGATGGTAAGCTGCCACACCCACTGTACCAACACCTTCCACCTGCCATCTCAGACCCCCTCCTCTGCTCCCTGGGCTCAGACAGACAAGCAAGAGCAGGGGACTGCTCCGGACCCCAGACGCCCGACCTGCTCCTGTAGACCTTCCCCGGGACCCCCAGACACATTCACACACACTCACATGCACCCATGCATACATTTACACATGCACTCATCTATACACAGGCATATGCACATTCATACATATGCACGCACTCATGTGCGCTCACACACACTCACATACACACATGCACACGCACACACATGCACACACACAGACACATAGCACAGTGCTCGCGTGCACACACCTGCCCTGCTGCCTCTCGTTCTGGCCCCGTCTCCCTCTGACTTCTGTGTCAGGTGGGCCTGGCCCAGGTCACTGTCCTGAGGGCCGGAAATGTGGGGCCCGAGTTCCAGGTGCTGTGAAAGTCCCCCCAGGCCCTCGGGCACACCAGGCATGGCACAGAGTGGGCAATGCTGCCCAGGCCTGCTGCGTGGGCGCGTGTGGCAGGCTTATCGGTCAGTCACCAAGCAGGCTGGGCAGGCCCTGGAGTCCTGACAGCCCTCCAACAGGGCCGGGCCTTGGGGGACACCCGGGAGGCAGGCAGGGGCCTCGCCCTGTCTCACGGGCCAGCAGGGGGCCCCACTCCCCTGGGCACTTTCCCACGACTGCCCTGGACACGCCTCCAGCCTAGCTCTTGCCCATGCTCCCGGGCTGCATGCATGGCCATTGAGGGGCGAAAGTCCAGTCCAGGGCCCCGAGTTCGGCCTCCTCGGGACTCAGAGGGCCTCGGCCCAGAGTGGGACTGACGGGGAAAGAGCTGCAGAGTTAGCGTGCTGAGGACGTGCCCAGGTGAGGACAGGACCCACAGCGGGGATGAGGAACTTGCGAGGATGGGACAAGGCAGAGTCCGCACCCCCACTCCCATTTGCCTGCTAATCACAACTTGTCCCGCCCACCTGCCAATCACGCCCTCTCCCGCCACCTGCCAATCACAATCTGTCCCGCCCACCAGCTAACCACGCCCCCTCCCGCCACCTGCCAATCCCGCTCTGTCCCGCCCACCTGCCAATCATGCCCGCTCCTTGGGTCCGGATGTCGTGCAGGTGGCCTGGGCCGCAGGGCTCTGTGGTCCAGTGTCCAAAGTCCCCGCTGCGTCACTGTGGGGGTCAGCGCCCCGCGACCTGGCGCGGATTTCGGGGCCAGCGTGGCCCGCACCAGCCCTGCCTTTCCTGACCTGCGTTTCCTTCGCCCTGCTGAGGTGTTGGGAAACCCGCAACCGTGCTGTGACAAGTGGCTGCAAATAGCCTGAAGCCTGGTCCTGCTGGGGCAGGCCTGGGGGGCTCCTTCCCGCGGGGGACCTTACCCTGCCCTGCCCCCAGCCCGCTCCCTGAGGGCCAACCGCTGGCCTCTGCAGGCTGCTGAGACCCAGAACCTTGCCTGGTGATGGCGGGGGGCAGCCCCTGGCACCTGGGTCACAGGCCGGTCCTGAGGGAGTCACACAGGGAGTGGGACCCCACACCCACCCCATTCCTCTTGGTGGGTGGGCACCGCGGGTCCTTGGGGAGGCACAGAGATAGGGCACAGTAGAGTAGAAGCTTGGCTGAGGGAGTGCCCAGTGCCTGGTCAAGGCCACCCTCAGCGCGGGGAACCAACTGTGGGGGCGGCTCTTCTCCTCCAAGGCCTCTCAGATGTGCCAGCAGTGTCCAGGCCACGGTCTCCTCCCTGACAGTAGACCCCAACCCCAGGCGGGGGTCAGAGGACCCCAGAGACCTTGATCCCCAGAGACCTTGATCAGTTTGCACACGCAGCGCAGGTCAAGAGCCTGAGCAGCATATGGCCACCATCTGGCCTGGCGACAGTGTCTCCGGGGACTGGGGGAGGAGAGGAGAGAGGCGGGACGGGGAGGGCAAAGAGCTCTGCCTCTGGTTCCTGGCTGTGCTCCCAGCTGTGTTCTAGGCTCTGCTTCCAACAGTGCTCCCAGCTGTGCTCCCGGCTGTGTTCCCCACTGTGCTCCCTGTCGTGCTCCAGGCAGTGATCCTGGCTGTGTTCCCCACTGTGCTCCTAGTCATGCTTCAGGCAGTGCTCCCAGCTGTGTTCCCCACTTGCTCCCAGTCGTGCTCCAGGTAGTGCTCCCAGCTGTGTTCCCCACTGTGCTCCCAGCCTGCTCCAGGCAGTGCTCCCGGCTGTCGGCTGTGCCCCCGGCTGTGCTACTGGCGCACCCCTCCGCAGGGTTCTTCCATCCCCTCTGGGATCACCAGAGCAGGCCAGCTACGTGGGCCGGTGCAGGCTCCCGACAGAACTGAGACCCACAAGAACACGGACCCAGCCTGCAGCACATGAACCAGGAGCCAGCCCAGCTCCCAGGCCCGGCCCTCGAGGGCCCAGCCACGGCTCTCAGTGGCATCTGTCCTGAGAAAGCAGCTGCATGTATTCCACTGGGTGTGGAGAGGAACCCACCCATGTCAGGGACGTGAGGAAAGGCGTGGATTTCGGGGCCAGACTGGGAGGCTTCCTGGAGGAGGCAGCGCGGAGCTTTCAGCTTAAGAGCTGCAGACTGATAATGACTGAGGCCCCTCCCGGGCCATCCTTCCGCCCCAGCCTTCTCCCCTTTGGAGACCCCTGTTTGGGAGCTACGGACTGCCCGCTGGCGGGGCGGGGCCTTGCTGCTGAGTGACAGCTGGCTCTGCCATTCTGATGGGTGACTGTGGCATGTTGCATCCACAACTAATTAGCCCGTGTGTGAATCAGCTAATTGCTCATGGGTTCAGCCCCCGCCCCGCCTCGGGCTGGCAGGGTCCAAGAGCTCAGAGCGGACCGGAAGTCCTAGGCTGCCGAGCCGTCCCCCGCCCGCTCCCCCCCCCCCCCGCCCTGCCCTCTGCCTGCTCTTGCTGGGCTCAGTGCCCCTTTCCCGGCACCCCCACGCCCACACTCAGGGGTGAGCCGACTTGGGGGGACTAGAGTCACCAGAGCACCATGGCCAGGGCAGAGGGTGACAGTGTCAGAGTGACAGGACAGAGTGACAGGATCAGGCATGATAGGGTCAGGCGTGATGGGGTCAGAGGGTGATGGGGTCAGTGTGACGGGTCAGAGGGTGACAGGGTCAGGGTGACCTGGTCAGTCACAGGGGACAGGGCTCAGGCAGGACCGGGTCAAGAGCCGATGTGCTCACAGGCATACGGGGGTCCCACACACAGAGGGGGAGTTGTGGCCGTGCAGAGGAGCCTGGTCCATCTCTCGTGTCCCTCGCCTGGGAGGCACCACCACAGGAGGGTCCCGGGCGTGGCCTGAAGGAGTCTGGAACGGGGGTGCTGGTGTGAGCTGGGTCAGGGTCCACTGGGCATACACCAGGGTCCTGCAGTGGGTGGAGGATCCATCTAAGGAGGGAGCGGGGGGAGCGCCCAGCTAGGAGCTGTGTGGAGGGGAGAGTCCACCTGGGGGTGGGGGGAGAGTGTCCATCTGGGGGGAGGGAGCACCGACCTGTGCGGTGGTGGAGGGAGCACCCAGCTAGGGTCAGGGGGGCAGAGGACGTCCACCTAGGGGACCCCAGGGAGTGCCCCCCAGCCACCCTAGGAGGGGGCCGGAGGAGTGTCCGCGCTGCCCGGGAGAGGTGGGCACTGTCTGGCCGGGCGCCCAGCGGCGGTGCCCGCAAGGGAGGGAAGGGCGACCGGTCAGCGGGACAAGCCGAGGCGGAGAGCAGGGTGAGGAGGGCGGCTTTGGGGGCGGACAGGTCCTCGAGAGGAGTGGCCAGCCGCCAGCCGCCCGCAGCCGGCCACAGCGGGCCTGGCCACCTGCGCCCCCCGCCCCCCAGCGCCTTCCGGCGCGATCCGAAGTGCCCTCTGGCGGCCGCAGGCGGCGGTGCAGCGGCCCGCGGGGGGCCTGGAGCCCCTCCCCCACACTGCTGCAAAGGGCAGGGGCCGTCAGGGGGGAGCCCGGGCTGGTGTCCACCGTCAGAGACTTGGGGAGCAGGTCCTTTCCCTGGGAGGGAGTTCGCTGCCCGCGGGCAGGCCCTCCGCGTCCACTGGACACTGAGCATCTCAGCTCCTGGGAACCATGCACAGGGTCAGGCCATTAGGGCCTGTGGGACGGACCGCTGGTGCCCCAGGTGGGCGCAGACGGGCCCCCGCTGGCCCTGACTGAGGTGCTGAAGGGGCTGCGGTGCAGGGGCCCGCAAAGGTGGTCGCAGGGATGATGCGGAGAACGGTGACAAGGACTGAACAATGCGGTAGAGACACTGCAGTCCCCTGGTGAAGCCGCGGGAACCTCAGCCGCAGAGGGACCTGGGGCAGGGCCTGGATCTGGGCTGGGGGCTCGGCGGCCGGGAAGAGAGGCAGGAGTGGGGTGCCGCCCTGGGAGATCCCGGTGGGCCCCCACCACGACTCTGGTGGCCAAGCAGGCGGCCACAGAAGGGGGTCAGGGAGAGTGTCCATGCTGCCCTAGGAGAGGGCAGCACTGGACAGCGGGCTCGGCCATGGCGTCCGGAAGCAAAGGGACAGTGTGGGCGTTAAGGAGGGACATGAGGCCACTAAGGGGGCAGCTTCCAGGGGCAAAACAAGGGTGGGCTGCCGTGGCCTGAACCAGAGGCAGCCAGCAGGGAGAGTGACCAGCACCTCCATGGCCAGGGCAGCCAGCAAGGAGAGTGACCGGCCCCTCCATGGCCAGGGCAGCCAGCAAGGAGAGTGACCGGCCCCTTCATTTGAACAGGTGTGCAGGAGGAAGTGCCCCAGGAACTGGAAGGGCAGGTTGGCCCTTCCCACACCCACAACCTAACCCCATGACCTTTGATGCCCTGTGACCCCTTGCCTCCCGAGACCCCCTCTGTCTCTCCTGGGCCCTCCCACGACCACGGCCCATCCCAACCACCACCCAGGTGCCGCCCACCAACAATGGCCCCAGTGCGGCAGTCGACCCCCACCCCTCCAGATACCTCTGCACTCACCCACTCTCTGTCCACCCATCCATCTCCCAGTGATCCACCCTGCATCCTTCCATCCCCAGCCCTCCATCCTTCTCCATCCTTCCCGCCATCCCTCCATCTCCTCATCCACCCACCATTCCTCTTCCCATAATCTCCCAACAGGCTCCGTCCACTCACCCTCAGTCCATCACCGCCCACCCAGTCGACCCCCATCCTCCCTCACCCACTTGGCTGCCCCCTTCACCCATCTCCCATTCGCCAGCCCACCTCCCAAGCCCTCTCTGGACTTGGGCACCCCCCACCATCCATCCCCCGTCACCCTAACTGCCTGCCACCATCATCCACCATGATCGTGCTCCCTCCCGCCCTCCATCCATCCATCCATCCATCATCCACGTGTCCATCTGCCATCATCCATTCACTCATCCCTCCGCCCACTCATTCACCCACCCACCCAGAGACCCATCCGTCCACCCACCCACCCTCCCGCCCGTTCTTCGTGCCAGCCGGTTCCCCCCATCCCTGCCACCCACCCGGCCAGCCAGCAGCCGGCAGCCACAGCTTGGCTCCCGGTCGGTCGGCAGCCCAGGGCAGGGACCCAACTCCGGGCTCCCTGCTGCCCGGGCAGCGCGGGCGCTGGTCTTCCCTGGGTGCGCGCGCGGGAGCGTGGCGGGGCCCCCCACCCCGATCTGCGCCCCGCCCCCGCCCCCGCCCCCCGCTCGCGCCCCCCCTAATGTGCGCCCTGGAAGCTCTATAAAGCCTGATGTAATCCGTAATGCAGTCTCTGGCTCCGACTCGGGCTCCTGTTTGGGAGAGCGAGCGAGAGATTGGGGAGCGCCGGCAGCCGGCTGGGGGGAGCGGCTCTGCCTCCTCCTCCTCCTCGTCCTCCTCCTCCTCCTCGTCGTCCTCCTCCTCCTCGTCCTCCTCCTCCTCGTCCTCCTCCTCCTCCCCGCGCCGCCCCGCCCCCGGCCGGCTCCGCGCCCCCCGCCCCCCAGGAAGGGGGAAAAGGCGAGCATCGCGGGGCCGCGAGCTGAGCGGAGCGCGGCGGGCGCAGGCGGCGGCGGGCGCGGCGTTGGCGGCGGCCCAGGCCGAGCGATCGCGGAGCCGGCGAGCCGCGTCCTGGCCGGGCCGGGCCCGCGCGCCCCGCAGCGCCCGCAGCGCGGGCATCGGGACCCGCCGGGCGCTCCCGGGCGCGGGCGGCGGGGCCGGCAGGCGGGGGCGTCCCGGCTAGGCCCGGAGCGGGCCGGCGGCGGCGGCGGCGGCGGCGGCGGCGCGGGGCGCTCCGGGGGACCCGCGAGTCGCCGGATCAAGTCCAGCGCGGCCGGGCCGCGGCGGCCACGGAAGGTAGGGGCGGCGGCGGGGGGCGCGTGGGGGGCGCGCGGCGGCGGGGCACTTGCGAAGTTGGCGGCGCCGCGGCTCGCGCCCGCAGCCCGGCACCGGAGACCCCCGGCCCGGGCCCCGCGCGCCCCCTCCCCGGGGATTCCCGGACCCAGGGCGGGGCGGGGGGTTTCCGGCGTGCGCCCCGGGTACCGCGGCCGCCGAGGGTCGCCGGGGCCCGGGGGCGACCCCCACGCGCACACACACACGCACACGCAGCCGTCCGGAGACCCCCGCCCGAGCCGCGCTCAGAGCCCCCGCCCACACGCCGGAGCGGGGACCCGCGCGCCCCGGGGTGCGGAGCCCCCGGCTCCCCGCGGGTTTCGCCGCCCGCGGGACGGGCCCCGCGGAGCGGACTTCGGGAGCGGCCGCGCTCCGGGCGCCGCTGCCCGCCGCTCCCGCGGGGCCTGCCCGGCCGCGGGGCCCAGGATCCCCGCGAGGGAGGCGCGGGAGGGCCCGGCCCGGCCGCGGGGCCGCGGGTCGGAGCATGCGCCCGGCCGGGCCCGCGACCCCCTCGGCCGGACGACCCTCCCTCCCCGCTAGCGCGGGGCGCTGCCAAGTTTCTTGGCGCTCGGCAGCCGGACGGGAGCCCCTCCCGCGGCCCCTGCGCCCCGCGCCCCGCGCCGCCTCCCGGGGACTCCCCGGCCGCCGCGCCCCGGGAACTGGCGGCTCGCGGGGGTGGAGGGTGGGCAGGGGGCGCGCGGGCGCGGGGACCGCGGCGGGGAGACCCCCCTGACTCCCACACACGCCCCCCTCGGGGAGCACCCTGGGACGGGCGCGCTGGCCGCGGGGGTGGACGGGGACCCGAAGCCGGGTCCTTTTCGGGAGCGGGCGCGGGGGGCGGCGTCTGAGTCTGGGGAGGGGGTGGCCCTGAGCGTCTCCGGGCCCCCGGCGACCCCCGCCGCGGTCGCAGGAGAGGGCGGCCGAGGCGGCCGCGGCCAAACTCCGCGGCCGGGAGCGGGTGCCGCGGGGTCCGGCTTTGAGCACACCAGCAAGGTCACGCCGGCGAGGAGGGGGCGGGGGCTCCCGCGCGCGGAGTGGGGGGGGGGGCGGCCCGCGCGGGGCCGGGCGGTCCTGGGGGGGGGCATCCCGGAGCGCCGCGCGCCCCGCGCCCCGCGCCCGCCGCGCGCTGACTTGTTGCGCCGCGTCGGTGGGGCGGGGGCGCCGCGGCGCGCGGGCGCTCCGGGCCGGGACGTGGCGGGCGCCGCGCGGGGGTGGACACGCCGCGCGCGCGGGAGCGTCCCCGGCCGCGGCCGCGGCGGGGCCGGGCGCGCGGGTCCCGCTCCCGCAGCCTCCCGGGCGGGCCCCTGCGCCCCGGGCCGCGCCGCGTCGGGTCGGCGGCGTCCGGGGCCGGCCCAGGCGCGCCGGTTCCGAGCCGGCCCGCTCGGCCCGCGCGGCTCCGAGCGGCTCCGCGGGGCCCCGCGCGGGGCTCCCGGGGCCCGGGGCTGCGGCGGCGGCGGCGGCGGCGGCGGAGCTGAGGGCGGCGCGCTGCCCCGGCCGGCCGCCAGGGGGCGCCCGCGCCGCCGCCCGCCCCTTCCGCCGCCCGCGCCGCCCGCGCCGCCCGCGCCACCTCTGCGGCCCGGCCGCGCGCGGGGCCATGTGCGCACGCGGGCACGTGCTGTCCGGCCGCCCCACACCCGCGGGCCCGGCGCGAGCCCCCGCGGCGGAGCCCCGGATGCCTCCCCGGACGCCTCCCCCACCTGCAGCGTCCGCGAGGCGCCCGAGCCCCGCGGCCCAATGCCCGCACCCCTCGGGCCCCGCGTGGGGCGGCGCGCGCGGGACCCCACGCCCCGGCCTCGGGCACAGTGGGAAGCCAGACCCGACGAAGTACGGGGCTGGGTGCAAGGTCCCTGCAGGGTCCTACGCAGCCCCGTGTACCCCAGGGTGGGCTGCAGATCCCGGGGGAGGGGGGTGGGAGCGTCCCAGAAAGCGGGGCACCTCCTGTGTGCTTACAGCAGGCGCGTTTCCAGGGGCGCTGAGGATTCTGGCTGTGAAAGGGGTGTTTCGCGGGTCCCCTGGGGACCCATCCATCCCCAAGGCCAAGGGACGGCCCAGAAGGACCAGCCTGAGCCGGCCTCTAGTGCAGCCACTCTGCCCTGCGCACTGCCCACTGCCAGGTGGAGGGACCGACCCGCCACCACGCCCAGACCTGCTGGGAATCCGAGCATGGAGCCTCTCTGGCCCCTCTCTGCCCCCGGCCACAGGGTAAGGCAGGAGCCAAGGCTGGAAGCAGAAGGGCCAGCCCTGCAGCCCCGCCCCATGGGCGTCCTGATGTCCATCCGGAATGTTTCAATCATGAGTGCCTTTGGCCCTGAAGGGCTAAGTCAGAGCACTGCCCCATGTTCACCCAGGCACCGGCTCACCCACCTTCCCCATGCCCACCGCCTCACCCACCTTGGCGACCTCCAAGGCGACCTCCACCGTGTTGCATCTGTGCCCGCTGTAAGGATTCACTTGGGGGTGTCAGCGGGGTCCTGGGCTTTCAGGCACACAGCTGGGGCTGGGAGATGGGGCGTGCTCTCCCCACTGACAGCTGGCGGGTATGTGAGTGCAGGGCATAGGAGAGCACCGGGCTCATTCCGACCGCCACACTCTCTGCCCCTCACCAGTCCCATGGGGCCCAGAGCGCCCCCCCACCCCCCACGCCACTGAGAGCCCCTGACCTCCAAGGGGTCCCGGGAGTCTGCCCTGTCCCCTATGCTCGGGACAGTGCCTGCTGGGACCCCTGACAGCTCCCGACTTTCTGTCATGTGGGGTGGGAATGGAGAAGTCAGTGAGGGGATAGCCCTCGGGGCCAGTCCAGCCCCAGTCCCCACTGCCCAGCCCTCCCCCCGCCTGTCCCTCACTCTGCTCATCCCTCCGTACGGGAAAGTTCCCTGGACAGCAGATGTACACTTGCTTTTGCACTCTCCCCTGTGGACATGCACACACACACGCTCAACATGCACACTCACCTATGGACAAGCACACACACACACTGTGCACACTCACCTATGGACGTGCACACGTGCACACTTACCGTGCACACTCCCCCGTGGATATGCACACTGGCACCATGCACACTCCCTTGTAGACAAGCGCACGTGCACACTCACCGTGCACACACACCTGTGGACATGCACACTCACACTGTGCACACTCACCTATGGATATACACACCGTGCACGCTCGCCTGTGGACTGCACACTCACTGTTCACACTCACCTGTGTATATACACACTCACCATGCACACACACCATGGACACTCACTGTGCACATTCGCCCGTGGACACGCTCACACCATGCACACTCGCGTGTGGACACACACTCACCATGCACACTCGCCTGTGGACGTCCCTTCACAAGCGCACACCCTCCCCCAGGGGTCTGCCTGTCATCCCCTCTCGAGCCCTGCTTTAGCCAGTCCCCCGGGGAGGAGGGCCTCAGGGCTCCTCCTGTTTTCGGGGAAGCCGCCTCCACGCCCACCTGCACTGGGCCCCCAGGGAGCAGTGTCCTCCAGGACCGCAGTTCTGACCCCACCCCACCCACAGTCCCGTGTGACCTTGGGCAGTTGACCTTGGGCAAGCCTCTCCCTGGTTTTCAGCAGGAAGGGTTTCTCACAGGCTGGCAGTGGGGCAGCACACCTCCACCTTGGGTCCTGGGCAGGGACAGAGGAGGGAACCCTCACGTGGTAGGGGCCCAGCTTCCAGGAGGGACGCGCTCCCTGACCCATGGGTGCTGCTGAGTGGGCATGTGTGTGCATGTGTGGGGTCTGCACTCATGACGTGAACTGTGAACAACAACAGTGATGTGTGTTCATGGAGTCTGCATTCACATGTGTACATGCTTGTGTGCCTGGATCTGCATTCACAAACTTGTGCATGTGTGTTCGCAGGTATGTGGTCACATGTGCACATACAAGTCTGCATGCACATATGTGCGCACAGGAATGCACTTATGCAGAGGTGTGTGGCAGCTGTGTGTGTGCTTGCACACGAGTCTCCATTCACGTGTGTGTGCATGGGTCTGCATTCCCATGCGTGATTGTGCACACAGCTCTGTCCATGTGTGTGCACAGGTGTGTGCTTGCGTGTGTACACCTTTGGCAGGCCTGTGGACCTGTAGCTGCTGTCCACACACCCTCTAGGCCTGGGTGATAACACCCACGGGACCCTGGGAGAGCCGCCCAGGGTGGTGGTGGGCAGGGGCTGTCCTTCCCCTCTGCCCTAGTAGGGAAGTCCAGAGCTTGGGACCCCACCCCCCCGGCCTCGGCACAGGGGCCTTGAGCCCAGGGCAGCTCTGTTTGGCTCTACCCAGGCCCGTGTCCTCGTGTCAGGAGTGGGGAGGCCCCTCTTGGGGCCAGACTGGCAGGGCAGGGTGTGGATGCTCTGCCAGCTGCTGGAAGAGGAGCGGGTGTGCCCTGCGCCTGTAGGTCAGCCGTTGTGAGGTGGGTGACTGGGAAGTGGGCAGCTGGGCCAGGCACATGACACCGTGGCCGCCTCCTCGCGGCCTGTCCCCTGAGGGCCATCAGCAGCTGCCCCAGGCTTGACATGGGCCCCCTTGGGAGCTGCCCATGTCTGGAGAGGCCAGTGCCAACCTGGTCTCCAGGGCCCCCCGGGCAGTGTGGCTGGGCGTCCCAGGGTCCCTGCTGCTGTCTCCTGGGTGGCCCCTCCCCCACAGCCTCCCGGGACACTGCAGGCCCTGTTCAGAGCCGGGCAACAGAGCGCCTTTGTGGCCACGACGGAGGCCATTGGCGGCCAGGGTGGGTGGGGCGGGACGTGGCCTCCGTGCCTGTGGCGGGGAGGGGGGGTATCGGCCGACTGAGGTGAGGCTGCAGACCCTGAGGTCTACAGGCAGCTCGAGCTCACGCCCTCAGCGCCCAGCAGGAAACCAAGGCACCAGCACTTTCAAGTGGCATTGCCATCCGTCTGCATACAGTGGAACGGGCCACGTGCCTGCTGGCAGCAGCCCTTGAGCACCGCAGGAGAGGATGAGGGATCACACTGCCCCGTCACACTGCCCAGGACCCTCCTCCCCTCCATCAGGCAGCATCAAGGACCCTGCGCTGAACCTCAGCAGGACACCCTGGCCAGGCCACCTCCCGCACCAGTGGCCCCAGGGCAGCTGCAGTGCCACCCCATGCCAACCCCAACCTCTGGGCTACTGCGGGCGGCCAGGGCAGGGCCAAGTCCTCAAGAGGTTCGGCAGCTGGTGTTTGGTGAGGGCGGGCTCTCTGCAGCTTGGGGGCTACTGTCTTGGGGACCCCAGGGCCAGAGCAGAGGCCCATACCTGAGGGACTGTCACCCTGAGGCTGCCGTGATTCAGGGGGCGGAGCAACCCTGTGCGTGAGAGTTTGTCAGCCCCTCGAGGCCCCTCCCAGGGCTCTGCCCCTACACCCCCCCATCTGTGAGCCCCGCATGTGCTCGGCCTGGCATGTCGCACACCAACAGGCATGCACACAAAGCCCCCCTGTATGCGCACCATGATGCAGGATGGACAGAAGCATGTTTGCGTGAGGACACACTGTGTGTGGACAGTTGGTGTGGTCGTACACATACATGTGTGTGCACACGTGTACATGTGTAGGTGACAGTGGGCGCACAGGTAAGAACAGGTTTCTGCAGACCTGTTCACTCAGAAGTTTGCTGCGGCAGTTTGCACAAGGACACGCGCTCCCATGTGTGTGGATAGACGTGTGTGCGTGCCGGGGGACGGACACACACACACACACACACACACACACACGGAGACCAGCACACGCATGCTGGCCCCGGCATCCAGCCCCCCCACCTTACCTGTGGCTGTGGGCCCAGGTGGCTCCCGCCCTCAGGGCCCCCCTCTGATGAAAACTAGCTCACCCTGTTAGCCCGAGTGCCCATGGGCTGTGTTCGCTCCACCCCATGGCCCGGCTCAGCACCCACAACCAGGACAGAGGCCTCAAGGGGCAGCAGCTGACTG
Organism: Sorex fumeus; assembly: GCF_029834395.1. NCBI lineage: Eukaryota > Metazoa > Chordata > Mammalia > Eulipotyphla > Soricidae > Sorex > Sorex fumeus. The sequence continues at coordinate 2,448,611 of NW_026606111.1, forward strand.
ACTGTCCACACTGGGCCATCAAGTCTGGTGGGAGGCAGGCGGACCCCTGCAGAGCAGGGCCCTGGGTGCCCGAGGCCCAGCCTGGAGGGATGCCCAGGAGGCACAGGTGCAGAGCTGTCAGAGCAGTGGGGACTACAAGGTAGTCAGTTCCAATGGGGCACTGACCCCCAGCCCAGGGTGTGTGGCTGGCCTCGGACCTGCTTTCCCTTCGGGCCGTGCATGTTCAGTGCTGGCTCGGGGCCTGCAGCCCCTAGGTAGGTCCCAGCCCTGAACCCTCGGGAGCAGTGGGGATTCCGGGGAAGGCCCAGGGGCGTGGTGGGGATCGCACTGTGAAGGGCGGAAATGGTGGCAGGTGCCTCCAGCGCTGTCCTTCATAAGGCTGGGGATTTCCCGGAGCTCCATATGGCTCCTACTTCCCATGGGGAACCTGCACTTCCGCCTTGGACCCCAGCCCTGCCAGGAACCCCATAGGGAAACCCTGACCGCTGGGGCCACAGGCTCGCAGAAGTGGGACCCGCCCGCCGTGAACCCCGCCCACGGCCAGGCCACGCCTACAGTGAGCACCGCCCACTGGCAGGCCACGCCCACTGTGAGCCACGCCCCGGGTGAGCCACGCCCACTGCGAGCCTGCCCGGGCAAACCATGCCCACCATCAGCACCACCCCTGGGCAGGCCACGCCCACCGTGAACCCACCCAGGGCTGAGCCTTGTCCAGGGGTAAGCCCACAGAGCTTTAAAGTGGCCCCTGGGAGCCGGGCGGGGCTTCTGGCCTGGTTGAGGAGAGTGTGAGGGTGGGGAAGGGGGAGGCAGGGGTGTGGGGTGACCTCCACCCATTTCAGGGGTAACACGCAGAGGTGGAGCGGAGGAGCAAGGGGGGGTGGTGTGGAACGGCAGCCCTCCCCCCTCTGCTCTAGGAATGCCCGGATTCCTGGGCCAGGCTCTGTCCTGGAGGGCAGCCCTGGCTTCACAGGGAACCCCCAGGCGTGGCCGTGTCCCCACCCTCTTCCGTGGCCCTGGTCAGATCACTCAGACCCTCTGTCCCTCGGTGCGAGGGAGGGGAGCCAGGGGAGAACAGCATGGACCTGGACGGCAGCCCACCTGAGCTCCCTGCCTGGGGACAGTGTCCAAAGGGCGTTCCTCCTGATGAGGGGACGTGGTGGGGGAGGGCAGTGGACCCACCCCGTGACCCCCAGACTGCTGTGCCCAGCCCGGTTTGCTGGCCCATATTCAGATTCTAGCTGGAAGGTGGGGCTCTGGTGGGAAAGTTGGGGGAGACGGCAGGCGCCTGGGGGACCCTCGGACCCGACCACCAGCTCTATGTGGGGTGGGGGCTGCGTGGGGGGGTCGGTGCGGAAAGGGCGTGGCCGGTGCCCCCGCTTAGCGCCCTCCGTTGCTCCTTCTCTTCCAGCTGCTGCAGCATCTGTGCCTGAAAACTGCAGGCTCTGGCCAGCCAGCCGCTCCGCTGACACCCTGCGCCCTGCCCGGCCCCTGCCCGGCCCGTGTGCCGGTGTACCTGGCATGTCCAGGCCTGGCCCGCGCCTGCCTGCCCAGCCCGCGGAACCCCGGCGGCCCCGCGAGCTAGGATGAGGGGCCAGGCCGCAGCCCCCGGGCCCCTGTGTGTCCTGGCGGCGCTGCTGCTGATGCTGCTGCCGCCGCCGGCGCCAGGGCAGGGGGTGCGGGGGGGCGCGGGGGGCGCCGCGGGCCCCGGAGGCGAGCCCTGCGCCACACTGGTGCAGGGCAAATTCTTCGGCTACTTCTCTGCGGCCGCCGTGTTCCCGGCCAACGCCTCCCGCTGCTCGTGGACACTGCGCAACCCGGACCCGCGGCGCTACACGCTCTTCATGAAGGTGGCCAAGGGCCCGGGGCCCTGCGGGGGCGCCAGCCGCGTGCGCACCTTCCAGTTCGACTCCTTCCTGGAGTCCACGCGCACCTACCTGGGCGTGGAGAGCTTTGACGAGGTGCTGCAGCTGTGTGACCGCACCGCGCCCCTGGCCTTCCTGCAGGCCAGCAAGCAGTTCCTGCAGATGCAGCGCCAGCTGCAGCCGCCCGGCCCGCCCCACGACTTCTCCGTGGAGTACCTGGTCGTGGGTAACCGCAGCCCCAGCCGCGCCGCCTGCCAGATGCTCTGCCGCTGGTTGGACGCCTGCCTGGCCGGCAGCCACAGCACGCACCCCTGCGGCATCATGCAGACCCCCTGTGCCTGTCTAGGCGGGGACCCTGGAGACCCTGCCGCAGGCCCCCCGGCCCCACGCGGGGGCGACGTCTGCCTGAGGGACGGCCTGGCCGGAGGCCCTGAGAACTGCCTGACCAGCCTGACGCAGGACCGGGGTGGGGACAACACTCCAGGTGAGAAGACCTTGGGGGGCATCCCGGAGGGAGGGGGTCTCCTGCTCAGGGGCTGGGGACACGCCCCCCCCCGGGACCGAAGCTGCACATTCTACATGTGTGTGTGGGGGAGAGATGCTCATGGGGGGTCCCGGGACAGAGCCGGGCTCGTTGCCGGGGTTGGCAGGGGTGCAGCTGGGTGGGACGGGCCACTGTGTGGATGCTGCGGGAGCAGGAGTTTGGGGGTGACCCCAGTCTGCCCAGAAGCTGATGCGGGCGGGCCCAGGGAGGAGTGGGGGGCGGTGTTGCAGTGCAGGACAGACAGGGGCCACCGTTCGCCCAGAGCCGGGCTGGCCGCTCCCCCTGGCTTTATTAGGGTTCTGGGTGGGCTCCCCAGCTTGCTCGGCGGTCACTCCAGGCCAGACTGGCAGAACGGGTCAGTGCTCTGGCCTCATGGGCTGTGCTCCTGGCGCAGGCATGTGGTCGTCGGGGCCTGTGGCACGCCGCCCCCTCCCCATGGGCCATGACCTGTCCCGAGCACTCAGGTCCATGGTCCATCTGGGTCACTTTGTGCCCAGGACATGCCTGGCCCCCAGAGTCCAGTTTCAGGTGGGGCAACAGTGCCCGTTAGTGCGGCCTGGATCAGACCCTGCGTGAGCCGGGAGAGGGTGGGGCAGGGGGAGACGGACAAGGGAGGGACATACAGGGCGGTGAGCAGGGGGAGCCCAGGAGAGGCGGGGGACTGGGGAGCGTAGAAGAGGAAGGGAGGGAAGGAGGGGCAGCCCCTTGGGCCACCTGAGCGGGGGTGCAGGGTACAGGGTGCAGGGCTGGAGGCTGGGGCGGGGCTAGAGGGAGACGCCCTCAAGATTGTAGCCTGAGGGAATGGGGGTTCTAGATCTGGCCAGGGTGGGACAGAGGCGCTATGGCACACACCATCCTCAGGTCCTGGAGGGGTCTCAGCAGGAGGGGGTGTGGTGTGCATGGGACCTGGGCAGGGGAGGCCGGCCTGCCTCATCATACTCAGGGTCATGGGTGTCCCATGACAAAAGGACAATGTGAGTCCCTGGCCCCCCTCATCGCTCTGAGGAGGGAGGCCACTGGTGACTCTGAGAAGGGGCCTGTGGCAGGCTTAGGGGGGGAAGGGACCGTGCACACGTGTACCCGCAGCCAGATGCGTGTGTGCAACGTGCTGTGTGTAGCTATGTGTATACACAAATGCACACTGCACCTATGTCTGTGTTACCAGTGTGTGGACATGCCATGTGCCTGGCATGAACACGTGTTGTGTATTGTGTATGTGTGTTGTGTGCACTGGCGAGCAACACACGTGCAAGGTCTGTGCACTGGCATGTGTCATGTGTGCATGTCGTGTGCACTGGTATGTGCCATGTGTGAGTGGTCTGTGTACTGGCATGCATCCTGTGTGCGTGGCCTGTGTTGGCATGTGGCATGTGTGTGGCATGGCATGTGGCAAGTGTGCGTGGTGTGCGTAGTGCATGCACGGATGTGCGTCGTGTTTGCATGCACACACATATTCATGTGTGCATGCGCCCACATGCATGTATGTGCACACACGCGTATATGTGCGCACATGTACATATGTGAATATACATGCGTACACATGCATGCATACATACATACATGCTCACACACACATGCACCCAGTTCCGTGGGGTAGGGCCCACCCAGCACGTATGCCTTCAAGGATGGTCCAGGGGTGGGAGTTGTGTCAGGCCCAGAGACTCACGGAGCCTGTGAAGGTCACAGGCAGGGGCGCCAGAGGCCTGGTGTGGACAGGACCCGTGTCCTATGTGCTCTGCATGTGCATGTGTGTGTGTGCTTGTTGCAGGGACAGGGAAGCTGGACAGCAGGTGGGGGCCGGGTTGGGGTCTGGAGCTCTGGTGACCTTCACTGCTGGCCCAGGGGTGGGACAGGCTGCCCGCCAGCCTGAAGGCTGTGGCTGAGCGGAGCAAGCAGGTGGCCACGTCTGCCCTGCCCCCGCCTGCCCGTCCACATGCCACATGACGCCTCACTGTCCCCTGGCCTGTCAGAGCCTCCTCTGTCTGCGCCATGGGGCCTCGGCCACACTCCCCGGGGCCCTTTAAATATTCATGTTTTCATTAAGGACGTTTATCGCACGGAGACATGCAGATAATGAAAAAGAGGTGGCCTGGGGCTGGGCAGCTGGTGGCCCTGTGCAGCCCGTGCGTGCGCGTGCGTGTGTATGTGTGTGAGTGTGTGTCCCTGTGATTGTGTATGTGTGTCCCTGGGTGTCCTTGTGTGTGTGTTTTTCTGTGACCCTGTGTGTGTGTCTATGTGTGTCCCTGTATGTGTGTCTGTGTCCCTGGTATGTCTGTCTGTGTGTCTGTGTGTCTGTGTGTCCCTGTCTGTGTGTGTCCCTGGTGTGTGTCTGTCCCTATCTGTGTCCCTATGTGTGTGTTGGTGTGTATCTGTGTGTGTCCCTGGGTGTGTCTGTCTGTCCCTGGTGTGTGTCTGAGTGTGTCCCTGTATGTGTGTTGGTGTGTGTCTATGTGTCCCTAGTGTCTATCTGTGTGTCCCTGTGTGTCTGTATGTGTCCCTAGTGTGTCTCTGTGTGTGGCCCTGTATGTGTGTCTTTGTGTGTCTGTGTGTGCCCCTGTGTGTATCTGTGTGTGTCAGTGTGTCCCTGTCTGTGTATGTCCCTCGTGTGTGTCTGTCCCTATCTGTGTCCTGTGTGTGTTGGTGTGTGTCTGTGTGTGTCCCTGGTGTGTATCTGTATGTCCCTGTGTGTCCCTGTGTGTGTCTGTGTCTGTATGTGTCCCTAGTGTGTGTCTGTGTGTGGCCCTGTATGTGTGTCTTTGTGTGTCTGTGTATGTCCCTGGTGTGTCTTTGTGTGTCTGTGTGTGTCCCTGTGTGTGTGTCTGTGTGTGTATGTGTCCCTGTATGTGTCTGTGTGTGGTCCTGTGTGTGTGTGGGCGGCCCATGTCTCTGTGTTCCCATGTCCCTTGCCTGCCATGTACTGGGACCGAGGCTGAGTGGCATGTGGTGTGTAGGGCTGAGGCCCATGTGTGGCCGTCAGCGGGTTGGCCAGCACCGGCCCAGACCACAGGCGCTCCAGCCTCAGGGCCCGGCGACTCTGGTATAGGCCAGGAGGTCCCCCTGGGAGCAGGGGTTGGGCTGGATCACCTGGGCGGGGAGGTCGGGCCAGAAGGGTCTGGGTGGCAGCCTGGGGCTCAGCGGGCCGGAGGGGGAGGGCGAGTGGCAGGCTGCAGGGCCCGGTGGGGAGACCCCTGCTGGCGGCCGCGGGAACTGCAGGCCCCGGGAGCGCCCCGGCGTGGCCAGCGTGGCCATGCCCTTGAGGTGGCCGGCTGCTGCGCCCGTTAAGGGCCCCATTCATGCCGGGCTTGAGAGGAGGCGCACAGAGGGGCATTGACGGGAAGAATGGCGCCTCTCTCCCGCCGCCCAGAGCCACCGTGGGGTCTGGGCAGCACAGGCCGGGCCTTCCGGGGTCAAGGGGTCAAGGATCAGCTGGCTCTGGCACACATGATGTCAGCTGTAATCACCCTTGGCTGGTCCTGGGGGTATCGGGTCAGAGCCACAGCATCAGGTGAGAGTGGTGTGACAGGGTCAGAGTGTCACGGGGTCAGGCTGTGATGGGGTCAGACTGCCTGCCACCTGGTGACCATCAGCAGAGGGCCAGGCATCCTGGGGACAGGGTACCTGCAGACCCTGCTCCGGGCTTCCCTGTCCTGCTGCCTGGGCCTGTGTCTGCGCGCTCTGATGCTGGGCATTGCCCGGGGCCCCTCTCCTGCACCCTGCGGCCGTCTGCCGTGGCCTGCCTGGTGCCCAGGCCCTTCCACCGAGTCGGTCAGACCAAGGGTAGGGACGAGGTGCTTTCTGTACGTCCAGGGCCGCTGGCCCATGTGCGTGTCTCCTCTTAAAGGGCTGGCCCCAGCCGGCTGCCCACGGTGGGGCCCCCTTTCTGGAGGCTGTCCCCTGTGGCAGAGTCCGAGAGAGATCTGGGAAGGGTGAGGGGGCACGGCTGGAACAGCGGCAGGAGAGTGCCCGAACCAGCCCCCGACCTGCGGCCCCACCGTTTTGCTGTTTCTAGGGCTGCAGCGAGGGTGATGACAGGGGGTGGGCCTGCGCCGAGCCCCCTCCAGTGGGCAGCAGGGGGGGCTGCCCTCGGATGTGGACGGGAGAGACTTGAGGTGCAGGGGTGCCCCTCTGCGCCCGGTACCCTGCCCCACCCCTCATTTCTTGGCCCCTGGTGCCCCCTGCTGGCCAGATCCTGCAGGGACAGACAGACTGGGCCTGGCTTTCACTTCAGCTCACCAGGAGTGGCCCCCAGACCCAAGCACCACTTGGGGCTCTGCTGACAGAAAAGAAAGTTCTCTGGGATACATCTGACCCTGGTGCCATTACCTCCTGCCCACCCAACCGTCTGTCCGCCTGTCTGTCCTGCAGGGCAGCTCTGGGACTGTCCTGGCCAGCGAGGTGCCTGCCCTCTGGCATTGCTACACCTTACCTTCAGCCCACAGCCGAGTGAGGTCCAGGAGGCTCAAAGGCTCAGGACTGGGCCTGGATGGCAGGGGAGCCTCTCCACCCCCCCCCCGCCCCGCAGACCCAGTGACTTGGCACTGCTCCCTCTCAGGCGGCTGGCACTGGGGGAGGGGAATCTGCCCTGCTCCATGTCCCATCAGGGTCAGACTCAGGGTACTGTGGGAGAAGGGCTGGGGGTGATCCACAGGATGTGGGGGTCCAAGTCCAGGCCAGCAGGTGGCTCCCTCAGCACTGGGGGAGGGGCTGGTCACCCTAAGTGTCTGCATAGGGGGCAGCACCACTTGGGGCCCTGCTGACACGGGCCATGAGGCAGCTGAGGCCCCTGAATGAAGCCATGAGGAAGGGGCTAGGGGTTCCTCCGAGCACACACAGGGGGCAGAGCAGCCAGCCACCTCCCAGCCTGCTCTCTGGGGCTGCCCATCAGGGAAGCCATGATGACCCCCACATGGCACCGACCCTCGGGGCACTGACCTGCTGGCACTGAGCCTTAAGGTGCTAAAGCCCACGGCTCACCCCTGCAAAGCATCAACCCCAGGGACGCTGACCTGATGGCACTGACCCTTAGGGTACTGACCTGGCGGTTCCGACCCCCGTGCTGACCCCTCTCTGTGCCCGCAGGCGGCTGGAAGCTGTGGTCACTGTGGGGCGAATGCACGCGGGACTGCGGGGGAGGCCTCCAGACGCGCACGCGCACCTGCCTGCCCTCGCCAGGCCCTGACGGGGGCTGCGAGGGGGTGCTGGAAGAGGGGCGCCTGTGCAACCGCAAGGCCTGCGGCCGTGAGTCCTGGGCTGGGGATGTGGGGGCGCGCGGGGCTGCAGGATCCATCTCCGTAATAAGGCTCTAACGACTGCATGCATGTGTTAGCTGCGGTAGATCAGGTCCTAGGGAGGCTGGGGCCAGGCGGGGCGGCAGGGGTGCTGCCGGAGGGGGCGCGGGGCGCCGCAGGGCGTCTGACCCCAGCCCACCCCGCAGCCGCCGGCCGCGCCAACTCGCGGAGCCAGTCCCTGCGGTCCACGGACGCCCGGCGGCGGGACGAGCTGGGCGACGAGCTACAGCAGTTCGGGTTCCCGGCCCCGCAGACGGGTGAGCAGCGGGGGCCGGCGGGGAGGCGCGGGGGGAGGCCGAGGAGGGCCCCCGCTTAGGGAAGGGCCGCTCCTCGGGGCCCGGCCGTGACGTGGCGCGCCCGCAGGTGACCCCGCGGCCGAGGAGTGGTCCCCGTGGAGCGTGTGCTCCAGCACCTGCGGCGAGGGCTGGCAGACGCGCACGCGCTTCTGCGTGTCGTCCTCCTACAGCACGCAGTGCAGCGGGCCCCTGCGCGAGCAGCGCCTCTGCAACAACTCGGCCGTGTGTCCAGGTGCGCGGAGGGCGGGCGGGGCGGGGCAGCAGCAGGGGGCGGGGTAAGACCGAGGAGAGGGGTTTGAGGGCCGGGATAGGTGGGGCGGGGCATCAGGTGTGGGGATAAGAGGAGGCGGAGCATCAGAGGGGTGGGGATAGGCGGGGAAGGGCATCAGGGGTGGGGGCGGGGCACCAGAGGGAAAGGTATAGGCGGGGGCGGGGATAGGTGGGCGGGGCATCAGAGGAGTAGGATTAGAAAGGGGTGGGGCATCAGGTGTGGGGATAGGCGGGGCGGGGATAGGAGGGGGCGGAGCATCAGAGGGGTAGGGATAGGCGGGGCGGGGCACCAGAGGGGCGTGGAGGGGCGGGGCAACAGAGAGGCATGGGTGGGCGGGGCATCAGAGGGACGGGCTACATGGGGGCGGGACATCAGAGGGGCGTGGATGGGCGGGGGTAGGTGGGGCAGGGCATTTGAGGGGCGAGGAGGGCCTGGGGGCGGGGCATCAGAGGGGCGGGAATGGGCGGGGCGGGGCCGAGGCGTCTGAGTCCCTGGCCTGGCTACTGCTGCCCGGAGGGACTGGGCGGGACCAGGTGCGGACTGGCAGGGGCCAGGAGCACCGCCGCGCCTCTGTCCCCGCAGTGCACGGTGCCTGGGACGAGTGGTCGCCCTGGAGCCTGTGCTCCAGCACTTGTGGCCGCGGCTTCCGGGACCGCACGCGCACCTGCAGGCCCCCTCAGTTTGGAGGCAACCCCTGCGAGGGTCCCGAGAAGCAGACCAAGTTCTGCAACATTGCGCTCTGCCCTGGTAGGTGAGAGGGAGGGCTCGGAGGGAGGCCGGCTGGGGCGCTGGGCGGGGGGAGGCGGTCCAGGGCCCTGACCCCGGGCCTCTCCCTCCCTCGCGCGCCCTTGGGCAGGGGTGGTGGCCGGCTTGCGGGGAGGGGCCGGCGGTGTTCACGCGGCTCCCTGGCATTCCTCCCCCGGGCCGGGCAGTGGACGGAAACTGGAACGAGTGGTCCAGCTGGAGCGCCTGCTCGGCCAGCTGCTCCCAGGGCCGGCAGCAGCGCACGCGCGAGTGCAACGGGCCTTCGTACGGGGGCGCCGAGTGCCAGGGCCACTGGGTGGAGAGCCGAGACTGCTTCCTGCAGCAGTGCCCAGGTCAGGGCGGGGCCGGGGTGGGGAGAGGGGCGGGGCCCTAGCCTCACGCCCCTCAGCCCCACGCGTGCCCTCTCCTCTCCCGGTGCCCCGCAGTGGACGGGAAGTGGCAGGCCTGGGCGGCATGGGGAGGCTGCAGCGTGTCCTGCGGGGGCGGCACTCAGCGCAGGGAGCGTGCCTGCGCGGGGCCCTTCTTCGGGGGCGCAGCCTGCCAGGGCCCCCAGGACGAGTACCGGCAGTGCAGTGCCCAGCGGTGTCCAGGTGAGCGTCCCCGGGCGCAAGGCACTCCCGTTGCTGTGGGCTGTCGGGGTCCTACTCCCCTCACCGTCCGTCCTCTGTCTCTCGGCAGAGCCCCACGAGATCTGTGCAGAGGACCCGTTTGGCGCGGTGGTCTGGAAGGAGACCCCGGCTGGGGAGGTGGCAGCTGTCCGGTGCCCCCGCAACGCCACTGGTGAGGCCCAGCTGGTCGGTGCCCTCAAAGGGCTGTGGGTCCTTCTGGCAGTGTAGGCCAGGCCCCTGGACGCTCCTGAGGCCTGCCGAGGGCTTGAGCGCAGGGGGCAGCCTGGCATGTTCCTTGGGGTGCTGATGTTGGCACCCTGCCGCCTGCTGTGTGACCCACGCTCTTCGCGCCCGCTGCAGCACACACACACACACACACACACACACACACAGACACCCCGACTCAAGGCTGTGGGGGGACATGGTGGGAGGCACTCCCACAGGTCCACCCCCATTTTGGGTGCAAATCAGACATGTTGGGGTAGCAGGTAGCAAACCGGAGAAGCAAAGAGGAGGGGTACATCATGTGATGGGCCCTATGGGGTGGTTTTTCCCTGCCCCAGGCTCTGGGTACGACAGAGGGTCCCCCTATGTGAGACGAGGGTCCCGTGGTGCTGGCCCTGCACAGCGTGTGAGGCTGGACTTCCAGCGTCCTGGCACCCCTGGGAGCTGAGCCGTGTCTGGGCTCCCCAGCCAGACGCAGCTGTGGCACTGGGCAGGAGCTAGACCAGCACAGGTCGTGATCACGCTGCACAGGGCTGACCCCTGTGCTCTCGCCCCAGGCCTCATCCTGCGGCGCTGTGAGCTGGACGAGGAGGGTGTGGCCTACTGGGAACCGCCCACCTACATCCGCTGCGTATCCATTGACTACCGCAACATCCAGATGATGGTGAGTGGCCCCGCGCCCCTGCCCTGCCTCCGCCAGTGTCCTTCCTGCTCCTGCTCGCAGCCCTCCCCCCTCCCCCGCGCCCCCCAGCCTGGGCCTCCCCTCCCACGAAGCCCTGTTCCCTGTGTCCCTCTCACCTACACCCCTGCCCTGAGCCCCCTCCCCCACCCCCCATCTCCCGGGCTCTTAGTCTCCCCTGCTCTGCTGCAGACTCGGGAGCATCTGGCCAAGGCTCAGCGGGGCCTGCCCGGAGAGGGCGTGTCCGAGGTCATCCAGACGCTGGTGGAGATCTCCCAGGACGGCACCAGCTACAGCGGGGACCTGCTGTCCACCATTGATGTGCTACGGAACATGACGGAGATCTTCCGCAGAGCCTACTACAGCCCCACGCCTGGGGACGTGCAGGTGACCAGCCCACCCGCCACTCCCGTGCCATCACCAGGGACCCGTCATATGCTGACCCAGGCACCCCTGTTCCTCTCTGACCCCAGGCAACCCTGTTTCTGTCTGACCCGGGTGCTCCTCTCTCTTTCTCTCTCTCTCTCTGACCCCAAGTGCCCCCCTCTCTGACCCCAGATGCCCTCCCTCCTCTCTCTGACCCTGGGCCCTCCTCTCTGATCTTTTTCTCCTTTCAGAACTTTGTGCAGATCATCAGCAACCTGCTGGCTGAGGAGAACCGGGACAAGTGGGAGGAGGCGCAGCTGGTAGGGATGGCAGAGAGGGTGGCGGTTGCTGGTGTGGACGGGGTGGGATCTGCTGGTGTGGACGGGGGCCCAGCTGGTGTGGACGGGGTGGGGTCTGCTGGTGTAGACAGGGTGGGGTCTGCTGGTGTGGATGGGGACCCAGCTGGTGTGGGGTTTGCTGATACCACTGGGTCCCGGGAGGTGCTGGTATGGATGGACGATGGGAGTCTGTGGAGTGCAGGGTGGGTCCAGGTCGGCCTCACCTCTGCCCTTTTTCACGGCTGCCCCTCAGATTGGGGTCCCCATCAGGGGACAGGACCCTGGGAGACTCCACGAGGGGTGCAGCTAGTTGCCACGAGGGTGGTGTGTGAGGCCCCCATGATCCGCAGGGCATGTTGGCGTCTGGCCAGCCCTGCCATGGGACCCTCAGCCCAGACACTGGCCCTTGCCCTCCTGCAGACCCTTGGGCAGCCCTGCTCGGGGAAGACGGAGCTGGGGGGCGGGTCAGCCAGCAGGACCCTGGAAAGGCTAAGACAGGGTGGAACAAGGAGTCCCAACGGGCCGAACCCCCCCCATTTCTGCTCTGGGGAGGTGACTTCTGGGCTCTGCCCCCCTCTGAGACCCACCACACCTGCCCCCAGATGGGCCCAAATGCCAAGGAACTGTTCCGCCTGGTGGAGGATTTCGTGGACGTTATTGGCTTCCGCATGAAAGACCTGCGGGACGCGTACCAGGTGACAGACAACCTGGGTAAGGCCCCACTGCCCTGCAGCCCTGCCCGCCCCGCCCCAGCGAGCCCACCCGGCCAACGGGAGATGCCGCGCGGCCACTCGTGCCGGTCATCAGGAGGCAGTGAGGGAACGCCACTGCTGTCCCTGCACGAATAACCACCCCCCCCCCAACCCCCAGGGCCACAGTCCTCAAACCCTCAGTCTCGGGCATTTCCCAGAATGCTCTTGGCCAGCGTTTGTCCTCACAGTGGGGACCTGGGTGGGCCAAACAGTGCCTCCCTGTGGAGACACGTGACCTCTGTCATGGCTCGCTCAGGCCTCCCTTCTCCCCATGGCCCCTGCATGCTTCCCTCCTGCCTGGCCGCCTCCCTGTCTGCGTCCAGGCTCTGAGCCAACCCCACCTGCCCCTTCACCGGGGCACCTCCTCGGTCACACATGCACTCGCACCCCTGGACACCCACCCGGGCCTTGTCCTCCTGCACCTGTGTCCCTGTCCCCCACTGCCAACCAGCTGGCCTCTCGTCCCCGCACCCTGCCTTTGCTCCTGGCCCCCAGCTTGTTGGCCAGTATTCTGCACGCCTCCCCAGGACACTCACCTGCACTAGGAGTCAGGGGGTTCAGGAGTCAGGGGTCTTTGGGAATGGTTAGGCAGTCCACGATTCCCACCAGCTATCTCCCCCCCGCCATCGCTCGGTCCTTGGGGTGCCCTCCCCTGAGCTGCTCCAGTCCTCTTCCCTCAGTGCTGCACCCCTGCCTGCATATCTTCATGTCCACAGCCAAGGGTCCACCAGTGGGTGGGGAGTGGTGGGAGGCAGGGAAAACCCCCCTGTGTGTGACTCTGGCTGTCCCTCGGTCCAGTTCTCAGCATCCACAAACTCCCGGCCAGCGGGGCCACAGACATCAGCTTCCCCATGAAGGGTTGGCGGGCCACGGGCGACTGGGCCAAGGTGCCAGAGGACAGAGTCACCGTGTCCAAGAGTGTCTTCTCCACGGGGCTGCCAGGTGAGGTCGTGCTGGGGAGGGGCTCTGCAGGGGACCCAGAGAGAGCGCAGGGGCAGGCAAGTAGGGCGCCAACCTGCTTCCGGGCACACTCCCGAGCAGGAGGGCTGCTCTGTGCTGTCTTGCAGAAGCCGACACCTCATCCGTGTTTGTGGTTGGCACTGTGCTCTACAGGAATCTGGGCAGCTTCCTGGCACTGCAGAGGTGGGGACCCCGTGTGGCCTAGGCCGGGCGTTGGGAACAGGGTGAGGAGGTACTGGGAGGGGCCACCCCTGACCCCACTGCCTCCCACAGGAACACGACGGTGCTGAACTCCAAGGTCATCTCGGTGACTGTGAAGCCCCCGCCGCGCTCCCTGCTCACGCCGCTGGAGATCGAGTTCGCCCACATGTACAATGTGAGTGTGCCCGGCAGACTCGGTTCCCCCCGCTCTGGGGCCACCAGCCTGGGAGCACTGCTGGCAGCACCTTCGCAGGAGCCTCAGGGAACCCCGGGTGGGGAGAGGCAGCCGCCCCGCTCTCTCGCACCGTGTGGCTGGGACCCACCTAGTCAGCCTCTCTGCCCCGCGCCCGCTCTCATCAAGTGGGCACAAGGGCCAGTGATGGTCACTTATGCTTAGAGCACGGGCCCAGATGGCCGGCAACCCTGCACGTCACTGCCACCCATATGGCCAGTACACATGCACAGACACACACACACACACACACGCACACACACCACATACTCAGCCAGATACACAATACTTACACAAAATCACACACAACCAGCACACACGCTACATACAGATGCACACACCACACACTACATGTACACCTACTCTCTGTGCACACATATCCCCACAACCACACAAACCACAGAGCCATCACACACATACATACAACCAGCACAGACACGCTTTCAGTCTCTCACATATGCATTCTTTCACCCACACATGCTCTCTCCTCTCATACGTTCTCACACACATTCACATGCTCTCAAACCCGGTCTCACATTCACACAACTCACACACTTACACTCTCACACTGTCACACATCTACACTCTCATACTCATGCACTCTCTCATACTCACACAGCCCCTCACAACATTCTCACACACACACACACATACTCACAACTCACTGTCACACCGCCACACTCACTTTCACATTTTCACACTCACACACTCATACATCCTTTCAACACTCATGCACATACTAACATCACGTGTACTCACTATCTCATACACATACTGACACACTCTCACTCTCACACACACTCACAAATGCTCTCACACACACTCCCTCACACGTACTCCCATTCTCACACACTTTCCAAACATTCACACTTTGTCCGACAGATTTCTCACACACACACTCACACTGTCACATGCTCTCACAACAGTCACAGTCTGACACGCTCACACACACTCTCACACTCACATATACTCTACTTGCAAGTCTTTCACACTTACGCTCACACACTCATACTCTCACACACACATACACTCTACATGCAACTCTCACACTCTTACACTCACACTCACACACTCTACACACAACTCTCACACTCTGACACACACACTCACATTCTCTTACACACACTCACACATGTACTCTATATGCCACTCCAACTCACACACACGCTTACACACTACACACAACTCTCACACTGATACACACTCACACATACTCAGAGTCTTGACCCCAACCTGAGCCTTACTGTGCCCCCTGCTGCTGACTCCATGCCCCAGAAGTGGTCTCCCACCACTCTTACCACACAGGTATGCACAGGGGCAGGCAGAACCCAGCAGCACACTTGGGGTGGGCCGGGTGGTTCCAAATGGGGTCTTTGGGGGCTGCCCCAGCGCTGACACCTCCCTACCCGCAGGGTACCACCAACCAGACGTGCATCCTCTGGGACGAGGCGGACGTGTGAGTTCTCTGCACCCCGGGCCTGGGCTGTGAGGTGGGGCGGGTGGGGGGCTTTGGTTGGCGTGTGCAGGTGACCCGTGCCATCCCCCCCGCCCCGCCGGCTGTGCCAACACGGCTCCACAGGTTCCTCCTGGGCAGGTCCCTGACTAATAATTGTGCTGGGAGGGCAGGACTGCTGGAGTTCTGTGACCAGTCGATGTGGCGGGAGAGCGGGGACTCCTGCTGTGGGCAGTGCTGTGGCCAATCGGCATGCTGGGGGAGCGGGACACCTGCTCTGGGCCCTGCTGTGGCCAATAGGCTTGCTGAGAGGATGGGGACTTCGAGCAGGCTGACCTTGGGGGTGCATTTGTCAGGAGAAGGGGAGAAATGAGGTTTCAGCGAAAACCTGGGAAGGGGACAGATGGAGGGCAGGGTCTGCCAGGTTCATGGTTGGTGGAAACGGACAGAAGCCGGAATGGAGGGAGGCCTGTGCAGACACATTGGGATGGCAGGAACAGCCTGGCAAGACCCTGGCAGGGCTGTGCGCCCCGCCCCCCCGCCCGAGCTTTCCCGGACTGCTCAGGGTTGGGGCTGGCCTCGGGGAGAGGGGCCAGCTCTCCGGCCTCAGTTGCTGTCGGCTACTTGCTTCGGGTGAGGGAAGGGGGACGTGCCTGAGGAGACAGCCCGTCCCGCAGCTGCCGACAGGCACGACTGGGCTATGCGGAGTTGCCACTGGGCGGGACTCCACATTGTCGGTGGGGTGGGCTGGGGTGGGCAGCCCTCTATACCCTGCCTCCCTGACAGAGCCCCCCCCCCACCTGCCGGTTTCTCAGACACCCAAGGGCACAGGGTGATGGCTGGGCCTGTGTCCACCAGTGTGGCAGCAGTCTCTGCTGCCTGGGGGACAGACACGGCTGTCCTTCCACTAAGCCTCATCACACACTCACCTGACCCTGGCCACACACAGCACTCACCTCATCACACGCTGACCTGAGCTTGTCACGGTATGACCCAGTCAGGACCTGACCCGGTGACAATCGGCCCCGTCATACCCTAACCCTTCTTATACCCTGACCCTGTTACACACTGACCCTGTCACATTCTCACCCATCACACCTTGACCGTATCACACCCTGATCCTGTCTGTCACACCCCAGCTCCATCACACCCTTGCCCTGTCTCCCCTTACCCCTCGCACACTTAACCCTGATCCTGTCAAACTCTCATCCTGGTCCTTACCTGGTCTTGGTCACACACAGAGCCTGACCCCCACCCTAGCCACACTCTAAACCCTGCCCCTATGTTTCATCTGGGAGGACTTGCAGGACATGCTTGCAGGACTCCCTCCCTTGTCACTGTGACAGTCAGAGCCCCCCTGACCCCCCCCCCTACTCTGGGGCCACACACAAAAAATTCCGTGTGCACACTCAAGGTGTTGTTCATGCCCCCAAGCCCCTGTGATTCAGGAGCCTGGGCTGTTGACAGGTCCCTGAGCTCAGCTCACATACCCTTGACCGTGGCATGCCACAGAGCCCCTCCCATGGTGCCATGCTAGGCCACCAGTGATG